>NC_041392.1:447774152-447886768 GCF_002162155.2 Triticum dicoccoides
ATCGATTCTAGATCTGGTTGTTTGTCATTCGGTACTTCGGTGTGTCTTGCCGGTGGTAGTGACGATCGTGCTCTGAAGCTTTAATGTGGTTAGCAATTCTCATGTTTCACTTTTTTGTGATCATGAACTTCTGATGGGATAATTCGTAGTACAACAACCTCCTTTCCAAGCCACAAGACATTCAACAAATAAACATAGGTTAACGATTGATGCAAGTCTAGTTTTACAAGTCTACCATTTTGTAGTTTTTTCACAGGATTTTCAGAGGAACTTCAAGATGCAAAAGATAGAGCTACAAATGATGACCTTCATGCAGAGGGTTCTCAATTGATGTAGATGGCTGCCATGATGAATTTCCCCTCAGGCAGAGTACAGAAAAAGGACTCGAGATTGGATCATGATGGGACATAGAGGTGTGGCAGCGAAAACAATAATCGATAAATATGACGAAGGGTTTTAGGTCAATATAAAGACAGGAGCGCCTGGAGGCGGTGGAGGGGATGCCTACGGGGACTTGACTTGCACTCCTGGCCATGAGTGAGGGGGCCGTGGGGTCACGGGCACTACCTTCCGCCCTCTGGTTCTTCCTGGAAGCTTCTAGGCTTGAAACTCCACGTCATGTATTTTTTCTTGATTTTTTTGGTGTCTGGAAAATTGTTTTTCTTAGAAGTCTAAAAACAACAAAAAACAGAAAGTGGAACTGGGCACTAAATTAATAGGTTAGTCAAAAATAATTAAAATACATGCCAAAACTATGCAAAAATAATATAATTGCAGCATGAAACAAGAAAAAAATTTATTAGATACAATAGTCTCCAGTCTCTGAGTTCGGGGTTGTTGTTGATGGTGGTGGCGAATTTTTCAACTTTGCCTTCTTGCAAGGTTGATGAGGAAGATGCGACGACTCAGGGTGAGATCCCATGCGCCCTGGTCTTTTGTATGCCTCACTGTACTTCGCCTTTACTTGTTGTGTGCTCCCTTGCAGGAGAGAGTGAAGCCATGTAGATGATGGCGAGCATGTTGCTCATAATTTGTGCGACGGAGGCTACTCTTGTAGATCACTTCAATGCTTTTTCCTTGATGAGGGATTGATATACCCATGGTTTGCTTCGACCATTCCTCTTGACAAGCAACTTGGTGTCTCGGCCAGGGGGAGGGGGCGAGGGGGAGCGTAAGTTGCCTTAGTCGACATCGTCCCTATATTGACATGACTTGCTTGACTTGCATGCTTTTTGATGTCATGCCATATCATATGACATACATGCAGGAACAAACATGCCTTTTTGAGCAACAAACATGCATGAACTAACAACAATAACATTTTACATGTACAGAACATTCCATGATGTGCAACACACTAGTAAAATGCTGGCACAACATTGCTTTTTCAAGCGAGAGAGTGTCATGGGTATAATTGGGACTTGCACAAAGAGAAATCAAGGTCGATCATCGGGGGCCAAACATTGTAGTTGTGCAACTTGACAAGGCCTTACGATCAAAATGAAAAAAGATTTATTACCCCCTAGAATCTTTGTACTTGTGGCGATGAAGGAAGGGTATGGAGGTTGGTCAAGCACCTACGACAATATTTAGATGAAACTGGTTGTCAACAACTTGACCAAGGAGCCATAAGAGTAGCACTAGACATATATGTGTTTAGTATTTTCTTAGATTTAGCGGAAAAAACTAGCTACACAAACACACAAATGTTTCCTACCACTCAGTGGTAGTTACCCTCATGTTAGTTTTTTTATGTTATATGTAGTGTCTGTCAAAATCCAGAGTACATGTAGTATGTAGTATATAACAATAGTATATATTCTACTTTTTAGGTAGTATGTACTACTTTTTAAATATATTGTTTATATGTACAAATATGAAGGTATTTTCAGAATATACAAAAATTATGAACTCACATGCGATTTTTTCATAAATCTTGCTTTCAAAAATCTTTTATATAGTATATGAACATACCACATGGTAGTATATCTGTATATAGGACATGAGGGTAACTAACCCGGGTAGTAGTAGCATGCTTTTATGCGAAAATGCTTTTTTTATCCTGAGCTCACATGCTCCTTCGTGAACAGTAAAATAAAAAATAGTAAATTAATTCAAAAAATTCCGATTTTCTCTGATAAACATTGATGAAAGTTTTCACTGTGCAAAAGTTTGTGATAAAATAATATTCATGGAAATATGGGCAAAAAAACAAAATCGATCCTCCAAAATGCTTCCAACAATAGTCTTTTCGAAGCATCGATTTTGTTTTTCCCCACATTTCCACGAATGTCATTTCTTCACAAATTTGTGTGCAATGAAAACATTCATCAATGTTTATCACAAAAAATCAGAATTTTTTGTGTCTTTTTTCTATTTTTTTGATTTTACTGTTCATAAGGGAGCATGTGAGCTCGGGTGCAAAAACTCCACATCTGCTTTTATGGGTTTTTGTTATGTCTTTCATCTTAGGTAACCCTAGTTAGAAATGTACATGTCGTGCTACTTGCCTTCAGGGAATATGGACTAATTAGAGAAAAAGTTGTCAGTGCGGTATATTTTAAATATTGGCAATACCTTCTATTCCTAAATAGCCACAACCCACTACCTACTTTTCCTAGCCATGTAACCATGACACATAAGAAATTTATTTATGCAAGTCATCTATTCCAATTTTTTTGCATTACACTATGCATGCAATGCTGCCACCTCATAAATTCTTGCATGTTAATTATTCACAATTTATTCTTTGCATGAATTTTTATTGACAGTATATGTGTCGGGCGATTGTAGCATATCTATATCTATGTAGTTGGCCTTCATATTTTTGTTTGAAATGACATTATTTTAATTGCAATTCAATTTTTTATACACTTTGTATGTTTTTTCAGATTATATTTTCCTTAGATGGTTTTGTAGCAACTATTTATGAATTTATTTTCGCAAGATTTCCCACGGCGGGGCATCTTCTAGTTTACTAGCGGCGTTGCTGAAAAGTGCCATGTCAGTAGTAAATTATTTACTAATGACGAGTATATGTGAGCAACGCCACTAAGGCAGATCATATCTCTGACATTTAGTTTCCAACGCCACCGGCTCATTAGTTATTACTGACGTTCGGGCACGACTCCACTAACGTTATTCCACTGGCGGTGTCGGCGACTTACGCCACTAGTGACACCTCATCACTGACGTCATACTAGTGGCGTCGCACCTACGTGCCACTAGCAACGTCTTCCGGACATTATTTCTAGGTTTTTCACCACTAGTGTTTGAGGCATTGTTGTGGACGTCAGGAGGGATCTTTCTACCATTATAATAGTGGATGACGCGGCAGTTGCATCGAAATTCTGCGTGGAGTTGGCGATCTCGGGCAGTAATGCAACCACGGTTCCATGATGTAGGGATGCAGCTCAGCATGGCTGGGGCGTGATCTTGAGCTGCGAGGGCAGGAGGATTGTTAGCTTAGTTAGACGTGTTCCAGATTGGATGATTGTACGTTAAGTCGGGTGGTGACACCGAAGGTGTTGTGGCGGCCGTGGTCTGCTGGTAGCTGGGTCATGCGATATTTTAGATTGAGGGAGACTTGTGGTATGTCAGAGCGGAGGACCCGGAAGGTGTTATTGGCTGATTGTGCATGCTGCAACGAAGTAGATGATGTCAGGGCGGCTTTGACATTTTCACAAATTTGAGGGCTTCAACTTCGTGTCCTTTGGGCGACGAAGTTTCCTTTGATGTTGGTCCATATTAGGTGATGCAAATGGCGCATGCCCTATGGATTGCATACCCTTTATTTCCGTGAAAGAGTTGTGCCTTCTCCTTCACGGATTCATCTTTTCGACAGCGTGGAAGGTCGACTAGTTCGGCAGAGAGGGGTTCCTGTCAGTTTGTTGAGTACTTGAGCATGTTATCGCCAAGAGTAGGCTTGGCCTGTAAGGTGTTCAGGAGCGGGTTTGGCCCTTTATATGTCGGTTTTCACTCGATTTTTGGTTAATTAATGTACAACTCTCTTTATCTTAATTAATAGACGAGACGATTAGTTTCACAAAAGAAATGGAGATGGTGGTGACAAGTGTGAACAATCAAAGAAAGCACATCTGCCACAAATTCAACATACATCACAAAAAAGGAATAAAAGGGTAAGTTTATGATAGATAATATTGAACTGTCAACCTAATGCATCCAAGATTATTGTCGAGAAGCTCCAGTTCATTAGATATGCATCTTTCGACCCATCTCTATCAATGAAGAACAATCTGAACGTACATTATACCATTTATATGAGGTTAAGTTTTGACTGATTTGCTGGCTATCTCCATGTTCGTGAGTAACCATGGACTGACCTTGAGTCCGACATGCACATAGGTCCATCTGTCAAACTGATTAGACATGCGCCTATGTGTTACATGCTAGGGTATACTCCTATTTCGTTGGTCTTTTTAGACATCGACAGGCAATCTCAAACACTAGACATTTTTTTCAATTAGAAAGCACAAGGAGATGCACTTCCACTTCCATTTGAATCTAAAAGGAAATTAAACTTGACTGAATTCAAATCTTTTCTCTTTTGGATGTACGAATCAAGGGTTTACAATGTTAACTGCATGTTCTGAAACATTCAAAAGGTGAGATGAGTAAGCATGTTGATTCACGTTCAGTCCACTCATTAATTGGTTCTGATTAGTAAAACATCTCATTGCATATGGACAGTTACATGATATTCTATTCTCACGCAAAGATTCCCTTTCTTTGTTCTAAATAAAATGAACAATAGAGCTACCAAACGACCAAATGTATAGAAATATTACCGTTTTGCACTTTCTTTCTACAAGATGATATGGCGAATATTTGATTTGAATGTAAAGAGAACCTTGCCACGTAATAGGCCTCATCCCCTCCCCTTTCTCCCACTATTTTTATACTACGAGAGATCTCTCTTTCTTCCTTTCTGCAACTAGTAGCTTGCTCGTTATGTGACCTATAGTTTTTATATACTCCATACTAATCGACTATTTTGAAAGGAAAATAATGATCGAATATTGTTGATCCATTGAACGTTACGTGGAAATGGAAAGTGTAACATGAGTCGACCCGATTCTATCGGTCTCTGCTTCGCGGACGATTAGATTAAATAGTAAGTACATCACCTGTCGAATTGTGATAAGCGGATGCATGCCGGCCACGAGACGTTATGTAAAGTTGCATTGCTTTTGTGTGATTTTTTAACACACATGGCAGATGCATAAATTCACAACATGCGCACACACTTACATGTATTCAACACTTATACATACATGCAAACAAACCTACCCCTATGAACACCTCAGAGAGACTGGGCCTACGGATTTTGGGATGGCAAAATCGCCACAAACACCTCATAATTGACGACTCACTATATCATTGAAAGAATATCGCCGAAAAAGCATAAATAAATCTAGGAACTATGTGAGCAGCCGTGTCATGTTTAGGACTTAAACCTGGATTGGCTAGTTCACACATGAAAGCTAACCATGTAAGTTAAGCTTAATTCACATGAGTTATTATGTATATTTTAGGTAGTTGCTATGTATATAGTGTTGAACTTATTAGATCCTCCTACTTAAATAAAGGTATAAAAATTATTTATGTGAGTACCCTTATTATCACATTGAATATGCAGTAGTACATGAACTCCTTACTAGTGGCCTAAACACCTACTAGTGGTGTGCAGTCAGGCCACTAGCAATGAACATACTAGTGGTGTGCAAGTAGTTGCACGCTACTGGTAAGACAATCGTTAGTGACGTGCAACTTAATTAGGGCGCATGCCACTATGTTTTTGGCTGCTTTTAAAAAGCTAATTTTATGTAGTTACTATTGGCTGCTATTAGTTTGGACGCTACTAGTAGAGAACCATACTTGTGGCACGCGGTGTGCAACACATGCCCATAGTAAAAAAATTAGGGCCAAAATAATGCCGCGACAACAAATTCTTATCGTGATAGTGAAATTGGTAGTGCCTTTTGCTGTCGTAGCAATGTTTTTATATAAATCAAAATACCAAAACACATTGATATCGATAGGTTACATGCATGATTTAAGATGTTGAATTTGTAAAACAAGTAGTGTCATCTCATGCATACTAGCTTGAGGGTGGCTACTCTGTCGTGGGGCGGGGAGGAGGCAGAACGGTTTAAGTTGTAGACAATGAATCAATGGTGTCCAAAGAGCACAATATCAGCATAGATACTAAACACATAACAACATACATACTCCCTTCATTTATTTTTAGTCTGCATATAAAATTTAGTCAAAGTCAATTTTTTAAAGTTTGACTAAGTTTATATTAAAAAACATCAACATTCATAGTATGAAACCAATATTATTAGATGCATTATGAAATTAATTTTCATACTATATAATTTTAGTATTGTAAATGTTGATATTTTTTGATATAATTTGGTCAAACTTTGCTTAGCTTGACTTCAAACAAATCTTATATGCAGAGAAATAAACGGAGGGAGTACATAATAAAGGCACCTTCTATATCAGCTTAGATACCAAATATAGCACATATGAACACATGGCAACATTACCACGTTAATATAACAAGGGCTCATTTTGCTGCCATGGGCAAAATTTTGAGCCTTGAGTCTTATTTTTGCTTTCATGGCAGCATTTTGTGTTCATTTTTGCTGCCATGGCACCATCTGCGAGCCAAAAGTGCTCATTTTGCTACCATGCCAGATTTTTTGAGCCTTGCGCTCATGTTTGCTGCCATGGCAACATGTACTATGTTCATTTTTGCTGCAATGGTAATATTTATGAGTCAAAGTGCTCATAGATTTGCCATGGTAGGTTTTTAGCCTTGGGCTCATATTTGGTTCCATGGAAAAAAAATTAGCCTTTCCATCAATGTTTACTACCACGGCAACATTATACATCCAGTCTAGCTGCGAGGCCAACATTTATGAGCCAAAGCGCTTATTTTGCTATAATGGAAATTTTTTGAGCATCGGGGCTCATATTTATTTTTATGGTTGCATTTCATGTTTATTTTTGCTGCCAAGGCTTTATTTATTAGTCAAAATGCTCATTTTACTTTCTTGGATTGATTTTTATGTTTCGATACCTCATAAAACCTACTTTGGTTAATGAAGTATACATAATAGGTGACTTTCAACATGCATCTCAAAAACTTAAGTAACAACAACAGAAATATATAATTCTACATACTCAAGTTTGGAACAACATACTAAAAATGGAAAGTATTGTTATAGAAACCACCGCTCTATCGTTAGTTGTTCACTTCAGGGGCACAAGCTTTTGTTATACTAGGACAAAGAAGGGGGAACATCTCTCATCGAGGTAACCAAGGACGACATGTGCTGATAATGTCCGTTCATGCGAGACTCGTGCTCCTCTTGGCTTTCTATGCCACCATATAAGATATCATTCTCGTTGATGACATCCTTGTTGATGATCTTGGCAAGGGAAACCTAGATTCTTCTAAAATCTTCTTAACAATCTATAAGTGCGATTTTCTTCATGGTTTTACCACCACTTGGTGACGTTCTCCCGTTCTTTGAAGGTTTCCTAATCCCGTGTATACTCATGCATGTGGTTCATGACGTAGTAGGCGCACACCACACTATTTCCATTCTGCTGTTGCAAGGAACACAAGTTTGTTGTGTGGCTGAAGCGGGGCATGCCGACCTTGGTCTTCTTCATGAAATCTTCCTTGATGGTACCCTAAACTAGTCAAAGATAGTGTAATCTAGAAACCTTTCATTTTGATGTAGTCTCTCTTCTCTATTCGATACAAATCTAAGAAATAAGAGTTGGTAGTCCTCACAGATAGAACGAAAAGAATACGATGATCTTTGGGCAAGCAGTTGAACATACTAGTATCGCTAACCTTGGTACAATGCACGCACAATGGAAATCTATGGAAGCATATTTTATTTATTGCTAGCAAAGAACTTACCAGGGATGGTAGGGTGCAAGATGGTACTCAAGATACTTATTGGAAACCATGATGTCATGAAGGTACTTCATTGTTTCTAAACCTCTTGGGTTGAGAATACTATTCTTGTGCAGGTATAAGGGTCTGCTATCACGACATCATCATGCTTCTTAATCTTGGCCGTACTAGCTAGATGAAGTGCTGATAGCATGACTAACGTTCCACCGAGCCTGAGGTGGAACATGTTGAAGATCTCCCTGAAGTCAAAATATAATTTCTTCAACGATGCAAAACAAGGTGGCACCTTGACCGTGTAATATGGGAACTAGCACATATGCCCCCCTTCGCTCTTTCAAGAATGTCATCACAAAGATTCCTCATTTTGTGTGACATGGTGTCATCCGTATCACTCGGTAGAATGGGTTCACCAGGGACATGGCCCGCTCAGAATGTAATACGATAATCCTTAGCTTGGATAACGATCTTCTCAGTCGGTTTTTGGTTGCCACCTCCATGTTGGCGTAATGACCATTTCCCTAGCTTCCTCTTTTCGGGTCCGACCTGTGCCACTTGGGCACCGACCAGAGCTTCTCGGGTGCCCGTTTTAGGGTCTTCAGAGTGATCTTTTCTAGAGGGGACCTTGATCATTCATGTCAGCTGACAATGTACTAAATAGACTCTTAGAATAAATATAATTAATCGTGCAAAGCATGCCATCATAGTGTTGATTAAAGTACATATCTATGTCCTCACTCTGCTCATCTTCGACGGTGGCATCATCAGCAGCCACCACATCCTCAGAAGCTTGGGTTTTGCCCATACCCAAGGGAGATGATCCTAGACTCCTAGTGTGGGAACGTTACTATGGAGCACCAATGGCGTTGGAGTTTCATGTGGGGAAGATTTGCTGAAATATATTTGCGTCTTAGGCCACCTAAGGTGCCAATTCTTCCAATCTACCCCCTCTACTTTTAAATATAAATATTTTTAGCGATTTCAATACACACTACATACAGATGTATATAGACATATTTTAGAGTATAGATTCACTTATTTTTCGTCGTATGTAGTATGTATTGAAATCTAAAAAAGGCTTATATTTAGGAATGGAGGGAGTATGAGCTTAATGTGTGTTTCTTCATTTGCCCCTTAAGGTTGTTCACGAGGATCTAGACAGTAACTTGTAGTAAATGGATCAAAAAGTAAAATATTGAAACATTTGTATGGAATGATTCAAACAATAAATTCTAGTAAATGGATTTCGAATTTAACAATAACGTAAATGTGGTCTAAAAAACAAACTTGGAATGGTTGTATTATATGACCTATGGAAGTTGTTAGATTTACTAAGTGTTGTAAAATAATCTTGATATACATTGCTTAGGAAACAAAGGATACCAGGGGAAGAATCATAGTTTCAAAAGGAGAGTATCACGTTTAGAGAGAGTTGATAGCTTTATTATTTATTTAACATTGAAAGTTTTTAAACATTTAATATACACCATTTATAGTTCCATGTAATTTTTAGAAATTTTTAGGGTTAATTTGCTATTTTAAGGGAATTTAATTTCATATGTTATTAGCAATGTGCAGAATGGACAACACACCACTAGTAAGCTTATTAGTGGAGTGCTCGCTGTTCCTACATGCCATAGCAAGTTTTTAGGGTGTTTTGTAAATTTGGTGATATTTTAAGGCGTGTAAAGGTTAGCGTTGTGTCACAAATCCAATATGAAAGTTTCTGCTTGTATATTTCTGTATTATGGAAGAAACAAACTGGAAAATTGAAACATTTGTATGCAAAATTCAAACATTAGCTCCTAGTAAATGGGTTTTGAATTTAAAATATATATAAGTGTGGTTGAAAAAAATATGATGCTTAGCATGCTGTCATTCTATGACCTCTAGAAGTTGTGGTCAAATTTGTAAAGTGTTACACAAAAGTTCTAATATTTCTTAGAAACCAAATAATATCCGTGGAAGAATTGCGGTTTCAAAAGGGAGGTGGCAAGTTTGAGAGAGAGAGAGTAATAGTTTTGTTATTTACTTCACATTGCAGGTTTTTCAACATTTAATATACAACATTTATAGTTTCCTGTAAAAATTGCGTTTTCTTAGGGTAAGTTTGCTATTTTAATGTATGTAAATTTGATATGTTATTAGCTCTTGAACGCGAAGGTTTGCACCATTGTGGCCAATATGTCTTGAGTATCCGCCGCTTCAGCCTCTTCATCATGTCCGACCTCATCATCATGTCAAAACTCTTCATCGTGTACATGCGCCACTTGGTGCTCCATCCCTTCTTCTTTCGAATGTTCACTTCTTGACCCTTCGGCATTGGCAACATCCTCATCCTCCCCACCATGACTTGTCCATCGTGTAATTATCCATGAAATCCTGCACGAGTAAGTGAGCCTCCACCTCTCCACAATAGGATGTGAACATTTGCATATTTTCATGAACATGCCTCCTTGCCACCCCTTCAATGTATTGGAAGGAAAATGCTAAGAACACTTCCAAAATTTGATCCATTACATCGTTGGCAAGATCGATCCCTATAAGATGATACAAGCAAGAAACTGAAACCAACAAGGTCATAGAAATTCTTGCCAGGACCCTTAGTAAAGAATGACACTAATTGAGTGCGCGAGAAGTTTGATAAAACATTAATGAGGCAACATTTTTAAAACATTGGCATCTTATGTATCCATGGAAAAAACAGATGGACCAACTTTAGTTGTTTCCTCGGCTTGATGATTGGTACCGAAGTCACTCCTCGACATAACGACGGCTCTAAGGTTGAACAATCTTTTTCATCATCTCATACATATATGCATATCCACAACAATTTCTATACATTTTATTTCATTCAAAAAGTAAATTATCACCAAGAGAGGACCGATAGAGCTAGACATCAATCGATCGATAAATGAGCCCCCCTATGTTGTGTGGAAAGAGAAATACTAATGGAGAGGAAGAGAGCTCTAGAGGACTTGGGGAGAGATAGCAAAACATTAATGAAGGAGAGAGAGAGAGAGAGAACGAGAGCGAGAGAGAGTTAATTTAACGCATGTGAGAGTGTGGTATAGAGAGAGTAGCTAACTAAAGAGCTTAATTAATTAGCTAGATAGATCTAGGACTACTTAGGTAGCTAGACCTAAAAATGTGGAGTGACGTGTGGGAGAGATTAATTTGAAGAAAGAAAAAAAAGGAAGATGAGGAATAACGGAGAAGAGGGATGAGGGAGTCAACAAGTGAGAGGGGCTCAGATGTGTATAATGAATTCTCCTCAAATACCTCGTATCTATTAGCAGCGTGTGGTGCAACATACACCCCACTAATAATCTAACTACTAGCCGCGGGTTAGTCAGGTGGATCGCCACCATAAGTGGGACCCATGCAATAGACACTAGTGGCGTGCAGTGGACGAGCACAACCCACTACTAGTGTATACACTAGTGGCATGCGACAAATTAGGAACAAGCAACAAGTGGGGCCCACATGTGGGTCCATAAGTAATTACTAAAGGCAAACACACCACTAGTTTGTTTAGTATTAGTAATGTGCAACTTAGACATCACACAACTAGTAAGTTCTATCAGACATGCTTCCGGATGAAGCTTACTAGTGACATGCGCGTCTTATGACACACCAGTATTAGTTGATTATTAGTGATGTGTTCCTATGACCAACACACCACTAGCATTTTGGTCACTTACTAGTGGTGTACACACGGCCAATAAGGAAAACTTATGAGGGGTTTCCGCACTAGTGATGTTATCAACCTTAGAAAAAAACAAGTCCTCGAGCGAACCCTAGCGACCAGGTGCTAGCATCATCCACCTTCGTGTACACAAGTTCCCCTCACTCTTGTTAGTCTTTTTAGCTAATGGTGGGAGAAATTCCAAATCTTTATATGGTATGCATTTTTTATATTCCAGTTTTAGTTTTGTGTGTATTTGGTGATGAGGTCTTCTAGTGGAGACAACATTGTGTCAAATAATGGTTTTTTGGCTATATCCCTACCGTGGTGCGGCTTCATGGTTAATGTCCGGTAGCTAGTGGCATCAAAAGTCCTAGCAGTAGCAAGTTTACAAAACCACATAACGCATGAAGAGATGTATTGCCACCACGACATCGCAACAACCTTGTGACTAGGGACCTTAAACCTAAAAGTCTAGAGAGTGAAATCCGAGCTAATGTTTCAAATCATTACAATTTTATGACGCAAACACACGCCAACCCTATTGGGGATACCTGCTTTACAATAGAAGCACAAAGAGCTAAAAACATGGACGCAAAAACATGGACTAAACAAGCCAAACTAAGCCCTAAACTAAGGAAGGTAGCTAGTAAAAGGCAATAAGCTCAAGTATTCTTGGAGCTCCTCAACACACCTCACCAAGTAGGCCACCACTCCAAGGAAAACTCCAACCGACGGGCCATGTGAAATAAGCTACCATCAGTTTGATGGAGGGAGGGCCACATACACAACGACTGCAAGGAGGAAAACAACATCCACAGACATTGTCATCGTCCGCCTGACAAGGTCAAGCATGACATTTGTCGGTGCCCACCCAACCAACCCGAGAGAGCATCACTATCGATCAACAACCACGCCCAATGCTCCTTGACTAAAGAGAACCACCGACAGCCTACCCGTATGACACCGATCCTAGGAGCCTCCGGTCTTGGGATGACCTCGCATACCAAGCGGATTGCCGTCTATAAGAGTCCAAGAAAACATCGAGGTACATTGACGACGACAAGAGGCACCTAGAGGAACCTTGGTACAGAAAAATCAAATGAACACTGCCAAGGAAGACACAGAGGAAGGTAGGTCATGACACCGGGGAGGAAGTCAAATGGCTCGGGGATGATGGACGGGGAGCAACGTCTCCGGGGAGAA
Source organism: Triticum dicoccoides (assembly GCF_002162155.2). NCBI lineage: Eukaryota > Viridiplantae > Streptophyta > Magnoliopsida > Poales > Poaceae > Triticum > Triticum dicoccoides. Next base: position 447,787,007 of record NC_041392.1, read on the forward strand.
AAATGACGTCCTTAGACGTTGTTGTCGCCAGCAATGGACAAGGTCTTGCATAGCTTTCGCTGGACCCTCCTCCCGAAGCACTGAAGCGTGACCACCATGTCGAGGAAGAGCAACTGCTCTTCAACATGATAAAGCCGCCGGTCCCTGTCAAGCCACCCGGCCAAAGTCGGTCTGAGCCCCAAACCGACGGTGGAGCCACCAAAGGACGAGCGGATGTCGGCTGCCCTAACCCCCTGGTCAAAACCGCCCCACCGGCTCAGCAGCCTCACCCTGCCAAGGACCATCCAACATGCCCTTAGGCAGCAAACCCCCGGCACACAACTGACCGGGACAGCCACCGGCACCCCATTCTACAACCACCTCAGGAAGGAGGTGGCGGCCACAGCCCCCCAGGCATGACCACCAGGCAGGCCAAAAGCCCTGCTCAACGCGGATCTGGGCCGAAGCAAGCTCAGCAGCACAAAAGCTGACGGATCTGGTTGTCCCTGCAGTCGGGAGCCCTGCCGGATGTCGCACCCCATCTAGTGGCTGACCCGCGCCGCCGCAACCTCGAACAGGGAGGGAAGGAGAGGCCTTGATGCCTCCTGCATCGCACGGGCTTTGCCCGACGGACCCCCTCGGGCGGTGGCGAGGGGGGAGGAGAGGACGGGGGAGGCGAGAGCGCCTGCGACAGAGGTAGGGCCCTAGTGATGCACGCGCGAGGCGCGTAGCGGGAACGGGGGAGGAGGGGGAGAAGGGGGAGATCTAAGGGGGGTAGATAAGAGGAAACATTGTGAATTCGGAGAGTTTGATTATAATCTTTGTTACGGTCATATAAAATTACTTGCGAGAGAATACATTAGAAGATACTCCATCCGTTTATAAATATAAGATGTTCTAACTCTTTCCTGAATTAGATGTATATATACATGTTTTAGTGTTCTTTTCACTCAGAGTCCGTATATAGACTATATTAAAATATCTTATATTTGTGAATGAAGGGCGTTGTTTTCTATTTTTCTGTTATACTGTGGATGAAAAAATGTCTTATTTTCACTGCAGGTACATGAACTAAGCATCCAGCCAGTACACCGACTAGTAGCTAGAAGCCCAAAAATCAGATGCACTTGATTTCACGAGCTTAATTAGCTGGGGCAGATCCCCCCCCCTACGTCGTCTCCTCCGAGGCGACTCGGGGGAAACCCTAACCGCCGCCGCCGCACCCCTCCTCCCCCTTCCCTTCCCCTCCGCCGCCTCCAGAGGTGTGCGTCGGCGTGCGCTCGACACTGATGAAGGTGGCGGCGGGGATCTGGCGACTCCACATAGCATGGAGGGCCTCGGCATCCGGGGCGGCGGCCCTGGGCGGAGAGCGCGGGGTGGCCCGGTCGGCGGGCCATTCCGGCCGGAGCTGGTGAGGCGCCTCCCTCGGTCTCATGGGGGACGAGTCCACGGTCGCTGGTGTGCGGCCTCCTCTGCGCGGTTGCCGGCGCCAGATGCATCTCATCCTCTCCGCCTCGATACGTTCCTTCCATCGCCGGATCCGGGTCCTAGCGGCTTAGGCCGTTCTTTCCGGGCGCCGGCAGCGTGGATCTCATCGAGTGGGGTTGGATCCGGGGAAAACTCCTAGCCGGCGCAGCCACACCGCAGGCGACGCCCTGGGCGCCGTACCGTCCCTAGAGGCTGTGGTGAGGATCCTTCTCCCCCTTCTTCCGTCCCCTTCTAGGTGAAAGCCTAGGTCCCCTGATTCGGGCGGCGACGACACATCCGTGTCATGTCCCTTCTTGGAGGCGCAGTCCGGGGATTGCAGAGGCGGCGAGGGAGTCGGGTTGTGGGTGTGATGGTGGCGGGTGGCAGCTTGGCTCGGCGCTTCACTGCCTTTTCTTCGGTGGCTCGCTGTTACCCTTGTTGCTGCGTCGGTGGTCGACAGCTCTACCCCTTCGGTGTGGCTTAACCGCGGACGACGACGGTGCTCAGAATGGTGTGCTCTGAGCTAGCAGGTCCGCTCCTAGTTCTTTCTTCATGCGCAGCTTGGACGTCTTCCTCTGGGTTCTAGGGTGAACCGAACTACCGCCTGCCGGTGCGGCATCCTTCGAGCCAGGATGAGAAGGCAGGGGCCCTTTGCAGCGGCAGTTCCAGAGGAGTGTCAGTTCTGTCTCCGAGTTTGGCTACGATCACGAAGCTTGCGCAGTGGTGCATCCTCTCAAGTCCGTAGCTTTGTCCGGTTGGTGTAGGCCGTCCTGTAGGGTGATGGCGGCAGCATGGCGTGCTTGCTATCGCTGCTGCCTTTGAGTCTGTTTCGCTTTGCTCCTTGTATCAGCCGCTTGTTTCTCTTCTTGTTTTTATTTGTTAGTTGGTGGTCTTATAATCCTGGCCGGTTGATGGCTTTGTTAATTTAAAACTGGACTTTTCTTGAGCCTTCGTTCTAATAAAAAGAAATCAGATGGACATCATTTCGTACATTATCTATAGCCTTCTCTCCCCTGCCTACCGTTTGTTTCACACCAGTCGCAATTGCTACAGTTGATCGATGGCGTGCTTCACATGTTTGAAACTTTGCCCGCACAGATACGTGTCGGCATATCTTTACTTATAGTCAAACTAGGTCGATCCTAGTCTTGGTAATTAAACACATATACGTACATGTGCAGTGCATACAAATTTACCAAGCAAAAGTTAGCTTTAGCTAACTGGAATAATTAACGAACTTCCAATCAGTCGATCAATCAAGTTAATTGGATTCCTAATGAAGAAAACTGGAAATGGCCCCTCGATGGCGTGGAGCCTTTCGGCCACTTTGGAGCATTTAGGTAACCGACATTATTCTCTGCTTCCTCATCTCTTAATTAAGCATACATCCATACATGCGTCCGCCACTCAAGTTTTTGCTTAGATTCGTTCAAAAGTAAATGTTTGGAACAACCAATTCATATAATGCTTAGCCGACGTGTGTATCACATTATTTATATTCTCATCCACTGATGCACAAAGCAAACCAAAATTATATGTCGCCCTTTCAAAATATCAATAGATTCCTGCAGGAAAAAAAAATCTATCAACCCATTTCTGATTTGTGCATGCATGTAGCTACCCGACCGTGGTACGTGGCTCAGAGTATAAATATCTCCTCCATGGTCCGATGAATGCATATTCATGCAAAATCTTAGTCGTTATCGAGCCAGCCTAGCTTAAATATCTACTGGCTTTACACATATGCCGACATCGATCCGTCGCAAATAATGCATCCAACGAGCATATTTCATACAAAACGAATATTACTAATTGTGCAACTGTAATTTATTTTACTTACTACTAGCTTGTTAGTCCATATATTACCGAGGTCATCGGTTCTAGATTCTCATTAGATCGATATCTAGTGTTTTCATCGGAGTGCGCATGCTCGTAGTTGAAGTCGTCTCTACCATCAACACTTGTCCGACTATTAACACCTTGCTAGCCGCATACTATAGGAGGAGATACGGAAGACAAAGACGTCCCATACCACCTCACCACGGCCGGGTCACTGTCGCACCGACCTCGATCCAGCAACAACAGGCAAAGCATGACACCTTCGCCAGAGCCACCATGCAGCCGACACATGCAAGCATATGTGAGGATCGGATTAACACTCCTGTGGATAACTAAGATGTAACTGTGAAAATGGTCAGGGAATTTTTATTAAAAAACTCATATGGCAAAATATTTTTGACATATGAACACAATCTGATTTGAGTCTGAACTTCCTTGTTAGGATATATATATATATATATATATATATATATATATATATATATATATATATATATATATATATATATGATATGTTACTGCTTATAAACGATGATATAGACTTCTATTTTCATAGCCAGATTATCCGACATTTTAAATATGCTTATTGTTTTTTCGTAAACTACCAACTTACAATGTGATTCTTATCTTATTGAAAAAATATTTCTTTCTAAAATATATCTATATAATCTATTTCACATACATGCATATGGTAAATGTTCGGTTTCGATCTGCTACCGTACCATGTTTGAATCGAACATAATCCAATGTTCGTGTCTGCATCCGACCGATATCCATCTTGCTTCTGTATCAAGGGAAAAGATTATGAAATAACACATGCTTTATGTGATATCTGACCGAATCTGCTCCGGCTTCATCGTTAAAAAGATGTTACCAGTAAAACCATAATGTACAACATTTCAAAACTTACGTCTTTTAAATTCTTCCATGTCATATAATGACAACTGATATAATATGCTATGCAATATAGGTTATCTCTGCTTACTAATATTTCCATGTTCTAGAGAAATATGAGGGTTAAAATCTAACTAAAAATGTGTGACTATGAGTTGACATGTAGTGTAATGAAAATTTCTCTTATCTACTTCATGTTAACAAAAAGCATACCTTTTCTCCATCTCTGCATACGAAAATCAACAATTATATATCTTGCATGGTATCATGAAGAAAAACTAGCATCATGTTATTTTTTTAAAGGAGGATAAAATTTCCAGCATTTGCATGGGTTGACACACACATCTATCTGCAAACAAAGGAATACTAGATGCAAGAGGTTCAAAAGGTATCATACAATGGTTGTTCATGTAGAACGGGGACGCCTTGGGCATCACCAAGCTTAGCCTTTTGAGTCTTTTTAGAATTGAGGTGGGAATGCCTTGCGCACCCCAATCTTGAATCTCCAACCCTCTTTGCTGCTGCTGATTGTGATGACATCCATAATGAAGTTAACCTCATATAAACAGTATAGCTCAACGAAACGGTGAGTCCGGGCTACAACAAAGGACACAAGGAGAAACAGAAAACTATGCAATTCTATAGCAAATACAAGAGTTGCACAAGAATCTGTCAAAACAGACCAGCATGTAGAAACATAATTCTCTATGAAACTTACAGAACTCAAACAATTCCCCCAAAAATAGGATAAATATTAGACATAGGTGAATCTGTTGTGTAAAAATTCCAAGTCCAAAACACATTCCAGTAAGCCGTACCAATTGTTATAATAACAACAAACAACATTAAACAGGAAAGCAACTACCACAAAGTCTGAACATTCAAACTAATTTCATAAACTGGCACTTTATTGAAAGCAAACAAGAAATGACTTTGGCACAACAAGATAGAAATTCCTTCTTTACTCAAACCAAACTAAAATCTAATTCCGGGTTGCTTCCCAGAAGCGCTTTCTTTCATGCCTTTGAGTTAGGAATGATAGTTTTCGGAGGATAATCAAGTTTTGTCTTCTTCACTTCCTCCAGAATGAGGACAATACTTTTCTTCCTTTATCTCGTTAAAAGGTAGAGGATCGCCTAAATGTGGAGCTCTCTCTTGTTCATTGCAAGTCATATCAACACTTGGAACAAAGTAAGAAACATGATCCCCATCTTTTCCTGGAGGCCATCTTACCTTTTTGTAGGGTTCTCCAAAGATAAACAATTAAAATTTCATCTATGGATTTCCCTATATATTCTAGTTTACCTTTGGTTGTAACCGTAGCTACTGGATCTTGTAAAAATTCTCTTCATTTATCTCATCATAACATGCCCAAAAAATATCTTCCTCCCTTATAATATCACTAACTCCAAGGTTTCCTATTGGTATTTTATAATACCAAAAATACTTCCCTAGATTCCCTTATAGTGAGTGCAAAGACCCTAAGTATGGTTTCTAGAACAAAATTTTTATTACCACCCTCTATCATAGTTTTTAGTTCCAATAACATTCTTTGCAGAGTGGGGAGAAGATACATGAAAGTATGTTCTAAGTCACCGACAATTTAAACCATTGCATCCCAATAAGACCATATAGTTCTACCAATTGAACCTATTGGTGGACCCTCTATATAACTAGAAAAAGTTAGGACGCAATCAAGATATTTTCACCCATAATATTACCAGTACCAACTATCAACCTGTTTAAGCCAGGTAATGGTTCTGTTACAACTACTAGATAAGAAAGTAAGTAGGGGCTGAAAATGTAAGTCCTTCTAGAATTTTCTATAACTTTTGAAAACTAAAGGCACTGATAAGGAAAAAAAACTATAATAGATAATATATATAAAAATATAATAGAAGTGATACATAACCTATTGCAGAAAAATGTACCTTCTCGGCAACATCGTCACCAGAAAGTTGAGGGTTGCTAACGGTGTTAGATTTTGTTGGGATCCCTGGCGTGCGAGATATTAAACACCAGTGTCTTCATAATATGGATAGAAGAGAACCTTTAGACATATTAAACACATGCACATCTATTTTACCCTTTTGTATCAAGTTTATTCTAGATGTTGGTGGTCTCCGAAACACATTGACTTCCAATGCACGAAGACCTATGACGAGGTGGTAGCATTTTACAATAGTATTAATAAAATGTCACTAAGGAAATCATAAGGTATGTGTTATGCACAAGTGCCTGGAAATTATTTGCTGAGATTAAAGTTGTTTAGGCTCACAAAAAGGATAAAATGATTAATTGGGTGAATTGTATGGTGAACACCATAAATTATTATTGTTGAGAATCTCTTTGTGATGATGAAAAATCACAAGACAAATGTTAAGAAGAGGGTGAGCACCAAGAAGAATAATGGCCGTTCATGGAAATAAGAGCGTAAGTATTTTTTTCGTCGCAAGAAGTAATGTTGATTATACTAATCTAGGGTATGATGATTTCTCCAGTTTGGATGAGAGTTGCTGCTAATAAAGTTCACGTGCAGGAATTGGACCCTCAAGTTGAGAATGATAACTAACATGATTTGCTAGGTATATTATTTGAGGTATCTTGTGTTAGCAATAATGACGGACTAGAGGAGGAAGATACTTTAGATTTATCTATGCTAATGTCCAACTATCCTTCTTTGGATGATTCTTAAGCATGGGAAGTTAATAAAGAGTGTTGAATTATCCACTCCAAATGAATAATATTATGAAGTGATCTTATGTAATTGTAGCCAAGGTAAAACTTTGAAACTTATATATAACTCGTCGCAATTATGTAAGGAGACATGCTCAAACCGCTTGGTCCATTAGTTCTCGCTTCAGAGCATGGACCTATTTACTTATATGACAAGTGTTCTTCTATAATTTTACCCAAGGTAAAACTTTGAAACTTATATATAAGTGTCTAACCCTCTCGTCACAATTATGTAAGGAGACATGCTCAAACCGCTTGGTGTATCAGTTCTCGCTTGAGAGCATGGACCTATTTACTTATATGATACCGATACACCATAAGAGACTACGACTCTGGCCGAATTTGGCTATGAGGTGCTCCAAACAATGCTTATGGGTAAGTCTAATTACACTCTGGGTCAACATCCCTTGGGATTCAACTGGATAAACAGAGCATCGAACCATATCTATATGGCAATAAAGAAAGCGCTATCGAGAGGCAACCCAGAAGTTAGTAGGTGTCTTTCTTAGCTTTGTATTTTTTATTTTAGTTTGCATTCATTTTTGCATTGACACTTATATTTCTACATGAATTTTCATTAGAGTTGGTTTGATACTTATCTTCAATAGGTAGAGTAATTCGTTTTCTCATATTATCTATGTGGTACAATTGTTTGGTTGAATCTTCTCGATATTTTCCTAGTATATGTGTTGGAACTATCCTCCAAGGTCCTTAGAAAATTACCCAAAAAGGCATTGTTTCATGCGTCTAGATGACAAGACGGCATCCAGTACGAGCGTCCCAGACCATACTAGCGCTCGTCTCAGGCGTCTAGACGACAAGAAGACGTCCAGTACGAGCGTCCCAGACCATACTAGCGCTCGCACAACCCTGACGCAAAAACAATCCCGAGTCCAAAGGAGAAGATGATCTTTGGTACAAGTGTGCTGGATCGTACCAGCAATTGTACCAGAGGGGAGGCTGATCCAACAGAAGGTCCAAAGGATAAGATGGAGTGTGGTATGATCCCGAACGCTCCTACCCACGCTCGTATCAATGTTATGCAAAAATGCCACCAAAATACCATGAGAGAAGACAGAGTGCGGTAGAGTACCAATGCTCATGCCAAGGCTAAAAACCTTCAATTTTTTATATGCACGAGTCGAGGTTAGTGGGTTATATATTGACCACCTATTTGCACTCTAATCTTCCTTATTTTCCTTCGTAGACTCTCGACCAGTAATTCCATGTACTTCTTCATGTTTACTTTTGTTTTTTCCTTGGTTGGGTATATGAACCCCGTTCGTATACCAAATCATTTTATTTTTATCTTGTTTATTATTTTCGCAAAGGCTTGGAGACCTAATGTGGTGACATATAAAGTATTGTGCCAACCATATAAAAAATCCTCACAAGCCGGTTCTATCAGAAGGCGACGACCGGACCACATAAATAAAAATCACTGTGACATCATTCCATGCCCATTAAAGGAGGGTCATTTGCATGCAATGGTAAATTTGCATTACCCTTGCTCAATCTAAGCTTGGGGAGGTAATCACATTTCTTACTCTGCTTTAATAAACTGTACTTTCTCTTTTCGTTTCATAGTTTGCTTGATCTTAGTTCTTGCAAATTTCTAATATTGGGGAGGTTAGTTTTGCATGTGTAGAGTCTTGTGCAATGATCCTCAACTGATTAAAATTGCGCTTGCTTAGGTATGATTGTTCTATATTATATGAGGGAATCACTTGCTAAATTTAAGCACCACAATGCCAAGTTAATGCTTTTATACACCTTTTTCAAGGTTTTTTGTTACCTACATTGAGAAAAATCTTGTGATTCTCTAAAATGCATTGCCATGATCGCTACATAAGAATTGAGAAATAATTTAACTAGAATGAGTGGCAAGAAAGGTGAAACTCTCAAACCATTAAAAGTGGATTATTCTGTACTTTGTTCTAGAGCTTGCAGTCGCTCCATCCTTTCTTGTTTTTTTCGATAATCAAATATGCTTAGCTTTCATGGAACAAGTGGAACAATAAATGACTATGTCATCGGCAAAAAGCCTGTTCAAGGTTGCACAAGGAAGTGAAGAAGGATGACTCGAGTATTGATATCAAAATGAATCTACGGTACTCTAAAAATGTTGAGAGCCCCTCCATATTTGTTTGATTGAATCCCAGATGAATTATCTCATAAGATTGTCGTTCTTTCACTTAGCAATCGATTCACTAAAGGTGTGGAAGCCTCTCTAGTTATCATGTTGGTACAAGTATGCGAGTATTTACCTTTTAGGAGAGGAAGAAAACAAATTAATAATCTATGGAGTACAAGGATCCAATTATTTGTTTTCATGAAAGATTAAACTTTGACAAGGAGTATAGAATTTTTTGTTGAAGCTCTAGTGGATGGATGTCAAATTATCTTGCATAACTGAGCATGTGCTACCTTGTGCAAATATGTTCTGTCTTACTTATATCTCATAGGGAAAACAAGGATAAGCCATTGGGCAACAATCTTCATCATGAGTTACATGGAGATCATCAATAGGTTTGTCAACCTTTTTGCTAGAGTAGGTGCATGGTTTGAGCTTGGGGAGGCTAATGAGTGGAGTTTTCATCACTTTTTACAGTCTATTCTAATAGCAAAATCCCACATGTGATGTCCATCTAGAATTTTTCATGTCCACAATGCGCAGTTTCCCATCTTTATCTGCTTTACCAAGTTTACTGTACAAATTTTTGTTTTTATTACGTTTTGTTTTTTGTCCTTGTAGGTGACATTTTCATGGAATTGGCACATCAAAAAGGACCAAGTTGGGGCCAAACCAGAGAAGTTCCAGACATCCGATTCAGGCCCATTGGAGAGTTGGATAGTTTGAAATTTACCAAAGTGCCCTCATTGAAGATCCAATACAATGAGTGTATCGGGCATTCTGAGATGAACCCAACAAGCTTAAGAACAACCAAATCCATTACTAGAGAAAAGCTCATAGATAGACGCTTACTAGTAGCGCGCTATATTGCCCCGCGCTACTGCTACTTACTAGTAGCGCGTGGCCAAAAAAAGCACGCTACTAGTAAATATCTCTAACCGTGCCCCGCGAACAGACCATAGTAGTAGCGCGGGTTCTAAAACCTACGCTACTACTATGTGGATAGCTGTAGCGCAGGTGAGACCACCACGCTACTAGTATATGCCCACCCCACCCCACCAACTGTCCCACCCCCACCGTCCACCCGCGCCCCCGTTTATCTCAAAAAAAAATTCACCCAAACCCCGATCCCCTCCACCGCGGGCCACCCACCCACCGCTGACGGCGATCTCTAATCCATAGCCGCACCCACCGCCGACCTCCCCTCCACCGCCGACGCCGACGCCCCCATCCTCTCCCCCTCCTTCTCTCCCTGGCGGTGGCCACATCGGGGGCTCCTGGATCCGCGCCGCCGTTGAGCTGGGCTGCTAAGGTCAGCTCCTTCCCCACAACCACCGTCGCCACAGGGAGGAGGTGATTGACGGGGCAACCACCATCGAGCTGACCCTGTCTACTTCTTCTCGGGACGCCCCGCTCCTTCTCCGCAACCACCGCTGCCGCCGCTGCAGGGAGACGAGGATTGACGGGGTCGCCACCATGCAACCTCCCCCGCGTACCTCTTCTCGGGACGCCCCCTCCATGGAGCTCCGACCCCACCACCGCCTCCATGGATGGACCATCTCAAGGTCTCCTCCCTCTCCCTCTCTCTCGGTTTCCATGTTGTCCACATATTTATTGTTTCTAGGCTTTAGTGTATTTTAAAAGACGCGTATGCAAAAACAATACGTATTTCACAAGTTACAGTTATACATGGAGATCTAAGTGCCTTTCAGGAGGAAATACAATCAGTTCACCATGTTGTCCGCACTCTGGTAAGTAGTGGAGTAATACCTTTCAGGCTTGCACTGCACACACTTCTATTTTTGTGTTCAATATAATCTGTAGTATTGGATATTGGATATTTTTGTGATCCTTGGGTGATTTGACACGCCGCCTGAAAGTACTAGTTGTGAATATTGGATATACGTAGCATTACATTTTGAACCTTAATTTTGGTCTGCTAACTCTAGCTTGCTTTTCCATGTTCATTAGAATGTGGTGAATTTTTGTAATAAAAAACATGTCGCTCCTTGAGTGACAGCTTTTATGGGCTGTAGAAAAGAATGACTTTAAAGAGAATGTACTTTGTGAATGTTCTATATGTCATGGAACTTTGACCCTGCCTTTTTTGACATGGTATCTTGGAGTGTCTATTTTGTACATATAATATATTGTACGATTCTATAGTTGTTATTAGTAATTCTGTTATAGAGTATCTTGGTGTATTCGACGATGGTTTTTGAAATCCTATTGAGAATATTTTTCAAGGAACTTGAGGCGAATGTCTTGGTTTCGAAGAAGCGGGAAGTTAAGAAGTAAGTTGTCTAACCATTTGATCTGTCTTGGTTTGCTTGACTCTAATTGTGTAGCTTTTGCATCAATTCATTTGGATCCAATGTTGCCTCGTGTAAAGAATAAACCATGTATCTTGCTTCAGCTTTTATTTTTGAACTAGGACAAAATATTCTAAGAGAACCTCCACATTCACTCATGGCAATGTATGATAATAAAGTATGTTGTATCATTGGTTTTAGACATCTGGACGAGAAGAAAAAGAAGTGCAAGGCTGGTAAGGTCGAGACTCATCTTGAATTCCCTGGACGAGAAAAGGTTAAATTTGGTGAAGTTGTCGAAGCTCCACCAAAGTTATCATTCCCAAAGGTGCCTTCTCTACTCAAAACCTTTTATGTTATTAGATTTGGTCAGATTCATATGAAGGGTTGACTGAACTTTTCAAGGACGCCCCATATACTTCAGTGCTTGTATGTTTGTCTTAGATTCTTATGGTCCGATCTCTGCCAATATGAATTTGACTACTGGCATTTGTTGTTACCAAATAGATCACTTTTCAGCCATTTAGAAATGAGAAGTTGACTTCTTGTAAATGTGAATTTGGTGTACAGGATTTGACAACAAAAAATAATGTTATATGATGAATGAATGATATTTTTAACAACTAAAGTGATGTTTGACTGTTAATGTTAGCTTTCTTATTCTTGCAGCACACTGTTAATAGTACTATTGCGTTGAACTAATGCAATTTGCGTCCTAACAAGTTTTCACTTTCCCGACGTGGGCGTAGAGGAGATCGACCCTGACAAGCGCGGCCCGGTGGCGCTGTGCTCTTCAACCACTCAGAGGTGGACTTCACCGTGAAGCCCGGTGGCCACGTCGCAGAGATGATCGTCCAGGTGATTTCGACGCCGAAAGTCGCCGATGTGGAGGACCTCGACGCCACCGTTCGCGAGAGGGAGGATTCGTTTCCAACGGCGTCTGAACTCCTAGCCTTGTAGACACATCTAGAGAGGTGGTCTGTTTAGGTTGGTGGCCACTAGGGAAGGTACCCACCTTACGATGATGGTTGTGTGTATCTGATGTTAAATGGAATCTTGAGATGGTTCTGTGAGTTGGTTTGGTTTGGAATGGAGTTATTACCATTCATGAGTACTACATCTAATTTTTATTTTTTTAATTCCTAAATTGTTAATAGTAGCGTGGGTTAAAAGTGAGGGCTACTAGTGGTTAGTTTAGTAGTAGCGTGGGTTTTAGATTAGTAGTAGCGCGGGTGCACACGCGCTACTACTAACTTTTTAGCGGTAGCGTGGGGTAAAAACGTGCTACTGCTAAAAATTTAGCTATAGCGCCATAGCAATAGCGCGGGAACCCACGCTACTGGTATGCAAAAAACCCATGCTACTGGTAGTGTTTTTCCTAGTAGTGATCGTAGTTCATATGAATAAATGGCAACCAAAATATGATACTGCACCCGCAGAATCAAGAGGAAAAGAGATGTGCATGGTATGACCATGCCAATTCGTACTAGCGTTCATACTAGCCTCCCACAGCAGCAAAATCAGCCATAACTTCCGCGATTCTTCACTAATTTTGCTCTGGTTTGTTCCTACATGATCCTTGGCCTTCTATATCCCACCATGTGCATGGTTAACTTGTTCCTACACTAGTGCTCATACTAGCCTCCCACTTCAGCAAAATCAGCCTTCTATATATTCACCTCCAACCCAAGCTGACGGCATTCATCTTGAACAAGTTTCATCTACCCCACCATGTGTCATCACACCTCCAGCAGCGGCATGACCTTCTTCACCATAAAGTAAGGGACATGACAAGAAGGAAGAGTGATGAAGACATCAATACCATTGTTACACCCACATCCCTGCTGCTATACATACTGGACCAATTACTAGAGCTTGCGTACGCCAATTGAATTACCAGGTACTTATGTTTCTTGGTAACGATTCTAATGTTCATGAGAATATGATGCTGCCTAAATTAGATACGTTTGTTTTGCTTACAAATGAAGGGCCTAGCTTGGACAAGACATATGAACCTTGGAGAAAGTTCAAGCATGGAGATGATGGCATGCGCAAGGGGAACAAGAACGGAGTTACAAGTGATGATTCCAGGACTTTGAAGCCACCACAATGAGTGCATGAAGCCTTCGGCGAAATATAAAAGATGTCACTTCATAAATTTCGTCCAGAGGCTATTCTATGTGCTACATCACCTTATTTTTGGGCCAGGCCCATGTAATTTCGAAATACTTGATTATAGGCTGTTTTTAGAGTCCGTATGTGTGGGGAAACAAGAGTTAGGGTTGGTTTAGGACCCCTCCTCCAAGGGCCATGAAATTCCCCCCTCTCTCCTCCATATATACAACACTTAGGGCATCGTTTAGACTTTGGGTTTTGTTTAGATTAAAAGTTCGCCATAGCTGCAACTTCGCGTACTTCGTTTGTGTTCAACGACTAGACAAAGACGTCACAGAACCCCACCTTGATCAATAAAGATTTCCTCTTATATTCACAATATCCAGATTGCAATCTTAGTTTCTTTCTTGTTCTTTGTTTGCTCGCAGGAAACAAACCCTCGTGGTCAGGTTGATCGTGCTCTGGCGTGGTCAATAACCTCTCGGAGTTGGTTTAGCGATTGCTAAGGCGCGACGTCCTTGCAAGTTCGTAGTCGGATCGTCAAAGTCGACTTCCTCCAAAACGATAGCCACCATCTCATCGAAAGACGGGACACCTTAGCCTCTATCAAAGAGGGAGGCTTGACCAACGCACATAACCGGTCGGAGGGTCGATGCCATCCCCATTGGGATCATCATGTTCTCTTCCTTCCCCAATCTCATGTCGTCTTGCAACCTGTCTCTCCCCTCTACGTTCTTCATCTCCATGTTTGTGTAATTTTTAGTCGCATATAAAAGTTGAACTCTAGTTTTATTTGAGGTGGATGACTATGCCAGATATAAAATTCCCTTTTACATGTTTATGCTAATATTCTTAGTGATGTTGAGTGAGGTGCGCCGACATTTTCCTATTTGGATAGAAGGATATTACTATCTGGAGGAAGAGGGATGCTCTAGCATGGAGGAAGGGACAAGACAAGTAAGAAGGAAGATGGATGCTCCACATCAACGCCTGGCACCAGTTGGAGGGCTGATGCCATCTCCATCGGGGTTGTCATGTTTTTCTCCTTTACCAACATCATGTTGGCTAGTAACTTGTCTCTCCCCTCTATGTTCTTCACCTCCATGTTTGAGTAATTCTCCGCCAGGGAATAAATGATGAAATCTAGTTGTTGAGGTGAACGACTATGTTGGATATAAAATTCCCTTTTGCATGTTTATTTCAATATTCTTCATGATGTTGGGTGAAGTGCACTATACAAACTTTGGCTATTTGGACACAAGGATATTACAATCTGGATAAAGCGGGGAGCAGAGGTATTGCGATGAAAAAAGCTATCTCCCTCCTTGAGACCCCGCTGAAATCCATGTGATGGTTGGAAGTGGAGGTAAAGATGTTACAGTAATATCCTCCCTTCCTTCTCTGATCATTTGATAGGGCAATAACGGAGACCGTCCATTGGTCGTTTCCACAGGAAACCCTTAATCATATTTGTGATAATATGCTATGGTGAAAAATGGTGGTGGCGTGTGTGATAGATGGTTGCTGCATGCATGCATGTATACCGTTCTAGGCTCCGCCCACTGATAGAAACGATGCGAACTAGCTTAGTTATCTGCAACCTATAACTTCGCATATGCATATGTGATGATAGCTTGAATCCGCGTCGGTATTTCCCAAAGAGGAAGGGATGATGCAACACATCTATGGTAAGTATTTCCCTCAGTTATGAAACCAAGGTTATCAATCTAGTAGGAGAACCAAGCAACACTATGTAAACGGTATCTGCACACAAAGAACAAATACTTGCAACCCAACGCGTAAGAGGGGTTGCCAATCCCTCTACGGTAAAAAGATAGATTAAATTGTATGAGATTGGATAAATAGATCTAGCAAAAACACAAAAGAAAATAAGTAAAGAAAAAGCGCAGCAAGGTGTTTTTGGGTTTTTGGAATAATAGATCTGAAAACAATATAATAAATGATAGACCCGGCGCCGTAGATTTCACTAGTGGCTTCTCTAGAGAAAATAGCATACGGTGGGTAAACAAATTTCTGTTGGGCAATTGATAGAAGAGCAAATAATTATGATGATATCCAAGGCAATGATCATGTATATAGGCATTACGTCCAAGATTAGTAGACCAACTCCTACCTGCATCTACTATTATTACTCCACACATCGATCGCTATCCAGCATGCATCTAGTGTATTAAGTTCATCGAGAAACATAGTAATGCAATAAGAACAATGACATGATGTAGACAAGATCTATTCATGTAGAGTAGACCCCATCTTTTTATCCTTAATAGCAACGGTACATGTGTGCCCCGCTACCCCTTCTGTCACTAGGTGAGGACACCACAAGATCGAACCCATCACAAAGCACCTCTTCCCATTGCAAGAAAAATCAATCTAGTTGGCTAAACCAAACCAAAGTTTCGGAGAAGAAATACGAGGCTATAAAAATCATGCATATAAGAGGTCAAAGAAAACTCAAATAATATTCATAGATAGATCTGATCATAAACTCGCACTTCATCGGATCCCAACAAACAACCACAAAAATTCATTACATCAAATAGATCTTGAAGAATATCAAGGAGAACATTGTATTGAGAATCGAAAAAGAGACACTACAAAAAAAGACACATGCATGACATTTTGGGCCAAACAATTTTTTTGTCATGCTTATGACACTTCTATGACGATAATTGTGACAAAACCTGGTATCATCATAGATGTGGTGGGCTCCTACTTCTATGACAAACAATCATGTCATAAAATGGGCTTTTCGTCCTGGGCAGGCCGGAGACGCACCTGCATGACATTCCTTGGGCTGTCCATGATGGAAAAAATCATGGTAGAAGCGAGGGTGAGGAAAATTTTGGGTAGTTCCCAGTTATGATGGATGGTCGGGGCCGAGCGATGCAAGGAGGGATTGCGCGTTTCTCTCGTACATGTACGCGCGTGGGGTGCAAGGTGTTGGGCTCTAACTGAACCCGAGCCAGGCGTTCCCTTACTAAACCCGAGCGATTGCACTGGCTACACGTTACTGAACCCGAGCGATCGATCAATCCCTGGCTGTTAACTGAACTCGATCGAGCGATTCCTTCGCTACTGCTGCTAACTGAAGCCGATCGAACCTGATGCCTCTTGATGAATAGTGGGTGTTGTTGGGGGTTGGATGAACAGTTCCCGATGGGGGTTGGATGAACAGGACCCCGTGGTAGTAGAGCCCGTTGCCGCTGGATGAACAAGACCCCGATCCAGAGGAGGCCGCCACACACCCAAGCCGGTTGGGGGTGGATGTACAGGACCCCATGGAGGGCTGGTTGAACGGGACCCCATGTGGAGGGCTGGTTGAACAGTAGCCGGTGGAGGCTGGATGAACAGAACCTCGTGGTGAAAAGTAGCTGGTGGAGGCTGGAGGAAGTCGACGGTGGATGAACAGTAGTAGGTGGAGGCTAGAGAAAGTCGACAGTGGATGAACAGTAGCTCGTGGAGGTTGGAGCGAGACAGTAGACGGTGGATGAACAGTAGCCCGTGGAGTCCCATTTTGCGGTACGGCACACCCCTCCCGATGAACAGGACCCTCGTTTTGACCATAGGTGCTTCAACACAAGTCTGTTTCCTCCGTTTTGCGGTATGCAACACCCCTCCCGATGAACAACACCCTTTTTGACTGTAGGCACTCGAACACAAGTCCATTTCCTCTGTTTTGCGGTACGCCAGACCCTGTTTCGGCTGTTTCATCCAAGCTGGTTGGCTCCCGATGAACACGACACATTCCGACCCAGTCTGTTGCATCCCGATGAACACGATGTTGTTTCTCCGTTTTGACCCAGTCGGTTGGCTACCGATGAACAGGACGTCGTCACTGTACACATTCGTGATGTGGTCGACCTCCCGCTGCCGTACAATGGGATCCTTGGACGTCCAGCCCTAGCTAAATTCATGGCGGCATCCCACTATGCCTACAACACCTTGAAGATGCCTGGGCCTGTGGGAATCATTACCATCCCGTCAGACGAGAAGGATGCTATCGTCAGCAGAGGCAGCGGCAGCGGTGGTTCTCGCCAAGGAGGACAGATGAAAGAAGAAGGGTAGCAGGGACACTGGCAAGGAGTCCGGGAAGTGTGTCTCTTCAGAGTGCGCTGCGTCTATTGATGACTTGCCGGAGAGTTCCAACAACAAGAAATCCAAGGTCACTTCACCCCAAGTGAAGAAGGTCCCAGCAGGGCTGGCTGGCGTTGATGGTACTTTCACTATCAACGCCACCCTTGATGACAAATAGGAAAGCGTGCTCATTGCCTTGCTGCAGGTGAATATCGATGTGTTTGCTTGGAAACGATCTGATATCCCTGGTCTTTCCAGGGAGGTAATCGAGCACCACCTTGCTATCTGCCCACACGCCTGACCCGTCAAGCAGAAAGTCTGGAAGCAGGCTTTGGAGAGGCAACAGTTCATTGCGGAAGAGATCAAGAAACTTGAAGCAGCCGACTTGGTCAGAGGAGTGCTACACCCGACGTGGTTCGCAAATCTAGTGGTAGTCCGGAAGGCTAATGCGAAGTGGAGGCTTTGCATAGATTTCAGAGATCTCAACAAAGCTTTCCCGAAGGACCCGTCCCCCTTGCTGCTTATCGATCAGATTGTGGATTCCACTTCAGGCTGTGATTTGCTCTCCTTTCTGGACGCATATTATGGGTATCACCAAATCTTCATGTCCAAGGAAGATGAAGAGAATACATCGTTCATCACTCCATGTGGTGCGTACTGTTTTGTCCGCATGCCGTTTCATACGTCTGATGTTTACTACACAACCTTCTTCTTGTAGACGTTGTTGGGCCTCCAAGTGCAGAGGTTTGTAGGACAGTAGCAAATTTCCCTCAAGTGGATGACCTAAGGTTTATCAATCTGTAGGAGGCGTAGGATGAAGATGGTCTCTCTCAAGCAACCCTGCAACCAAATAACAAAGAGTCTCTTGTGTCCCCAACACACCCAATACAATGGTAAATTGTATAGGTGCACTAGTTCGGCGAAGAGATGGTGATACAAGTGCAATACGGATGATAGATATAGGTTTTTGTAATCTGAAAATATAAAAACAGCAAGGTAACTAATGGTAAAAGTGAGCGTAAACGGTATTGCAATGTGTGGAAACAAGGCCTAGGGTTCATACTTTTGCTAGTGCAAGTTCCCTCAACAATAATAACATAATTGGATCACATAACTATCCCTCAACATGCAACAAAGAGTCACTCCAAAGCCACTAATAGCGGAGAATAAACGAAGATATTATGGTAGGGTACGAAACCACCTCAAAGTTATTCTTTCCAATCAATCTGTTGGGCTATTCCTATAAGTGTCACAAATAGCCCTAGAGTTCGTACTAGAATAACACCTTAAGACACAAATCAACCAAAACCCTAATGTCACCTGGATAGTCCAATGTCACCTCAAGTATCCGTGGGTATGATTATACGATATGCATCACACAATCTCGGATTCATCTATTCAACCAACACATAGAACCTCAAAGAGTCCCCAAAGATTCTACCGGAGAGTAAATACGAAAACGTGTGCCAACCCCTATGCATAGGTTCATGGGCGGAACCCGCAAGTTGATCACCAAAACATGCATCAAGTGGATCAATAGAATACCCCATTGTCACCACAAGTATCCCACGCAAGACATACATCAAGTGTTCTCAAATCCTTAAAGACTCAATCCGATAAGATAACTTCAAAGGGAAAACTCAATCCATTACAAGAGAGTAGAGGGGGAGAAACATCATAAGATCCAAATATAATAGCAAAGATCGCGATACATCAATATTGTGCCACCTCAAGAACACGAGAGAGAGAGAGAGATCAAACACATAGCTACTGGTACATACCCTCAGCCCCGAGGGAGAACTACTCCCTCCTCATCATGGAGAGCACCGGGATGATGAAGATGGCCACCGGAGAGGGATTCCCCCGCAGGCAGGGTGCCGAAATGGGTCTAGATTGGCTTTCGGTGGCTACGGAGGCTTATGGTGGCGGAACTCCTGATCTATTGTGTTCCCCGATCGTTTTAGGGTAATATGGGTATATATAGGAGGAAGAAGTACGTCAGGGGAGCCACGAGGGGCCCACGAGGGTGGAGGGTGCGCCCAGGGGGTGGGCACACCCCCTACCTTGTGGCTTCCTTGTTGCTTCCCTTACGTGTACTCCAAGTCTCCCATGTTGCTTTCCTTCCAAAAATAAGTTCCGTGAAGTTTCAGGTCAATTGGACTCCGTTTGATTTTCCTTTTCTGCGATACTCTAAAACAAGGAAAAAACGAAAACTGGCACTGGGCTCTGGGTTAATAGGTTAGTCCCAAAAATAATATAAAAGTGTATAATAAAGCCCATAAACATCCAAAACAGAAGATAATATAGCATGGAGGAATCAAAAATTATTGATACATTGGAGACGTATCAGCATTCCCAAGCTTAATTCCTGCTCGTCCTCGAGTAGGTAAATGATAAAAACAGAATTTTTGATGTGGAGTGCTACTTGGCATAATTTCAATGTAATTCTTCTTAATTGTGGTATGAATATTCAGATCTGAAAGATTGAAGATAAAAGTTCATATTGACATGAAAATAATAATACTTCAAGCATACTAACTAAGCAATTATGTCTTCTCAAAATACCATGGCCAAAGAAAGTTCATCCCTACAAAATCATATAGTTTAGTCATGCTCTATTTTCGTCACACAAGAATTCTCTCATCATGCACAACCCCGATGACAAGCCAAGCAATTGTTTCATACTTTAGTAATCTCAAACCTATAAACTTTCACGCAATATATGAGTGCGAGCCATGGACATAGCACTATGGGTGGAGTAGAATATGATGATGGGGGTTATGTGAAGAAAACAAAAAGGGAGAAAGTCTCACATCAACGAGGCTAATCAATGAGCTATGGATATGACCATCGATTGATGTTAATGCAAGGAGTAGGGATTGCCATGCAACGGATGCACTAGAGCAATAATGTATGAAAGCTTACAAAAGAAACTAAGTGGGTGTGCATCCAACTTGCTTGCTCACGAAGACCTAGGGCACTTGAGGAGGCCCATTGTTGGAATATACAAGCCAAGTTCTATAATGAAAAATTCCCACTAGTATATGAAAGTAACAAAACAAAAGACTCTCTATCATGAAGATTATGGTGCTACTTTGAAGCACAAGTGTGGCAAAGGATAGTAGCATTGTCCCTTTTTATTTTCTCTCTTTTTTGTCCTTTATTTTTTTCTTTTTTTCTTTGGCCTTTTTTTATTTGGGACAATGCTCTATTAATGATGATCATCGCACTTCTATTTATTTACAACTAGATGATTACAACTCGATACTAGAACAAAAGATGACTCTATATGAATGCCTCCGGCGGTGTACCGGGATATGCAATGAATCAAGAGTGACATGTATGAAAAGTATGAACAGTGGCT
The DNA here is from genome assembly GCF_002162155.2 of Triticum dicoccoides. Lineage (NCBI taxonomy): Eukaryota > Viridiplantae > Streptophyta > Magnoliopsida > Poales > Poaceae > Triticum > Triticum dicoccoides. The sequence continues at coordinate 447,807,945 of NC_041392.1, forward strand.
TTGCCACAAATACGATGTCAACTACATGATCATGCAAAGCAATATGACAATGATGATGCGTGTAATAATAAACGGAACAGTTGAAAGTTGCATGGCAATATATCTCGGAATGGCTATGGAAATGCCATAATAGGTAGGTATGGTGGCTGTTTTGAGGAAGATATAAGGAGGTTTATGTGTGCAAGAGTGTATCATATCACGGGGTTTGGATGCACCAGCGAAGTTTGCACCAACTCTCAATGTGAGAAAGGGCAATGCACGGTACCGAAGAGGCTAGCAATGATGGAAGGGTGAGAGTGCGTATAATCCATGGACTCAACATTAGTCATAAAGAACTCACATACTTATTGCAAAAATCTACAAGTCGTCAAAACCCAAGCACTACGCGCATGCTCCTGGGGCGATAGATTGGTAGGAAAAGACCATTGATCGTCCCCGACCGCCACTCATAAGGAAGACAATCAAAGAACACCTCATGTTTCAAATTTGTTACATAACGTTAACCATACGTGCATGCTACGGGACTTGCAAACTTCAACACAAGCATTTCTCAAATTTACAACTACTCAACTAGCACGACTTTGATATTATTACCTCCATATCTCAAAACAATCATCAAGCATCAAACTTCTCTTAGTATTCAGAACACTCATAAGATTTTTTTTTTACTAATCTTGAATACCTAGCATATTAGGATTATTTAAGTAAATTACCATGATATTTAAGACTCTCAAAATAATCTAAGTGAAGCATGAGAGATCAATAGTTTCTATAAAACAAACCCACCACCATGCTCTAAAAGATATAAGTGAAGTACTAGAGCAAAACTATATAACTCCAAAGATATAAGCGAAGCACATAGAGTATTCTAACAAATTCCAAATCATGTATGGCTCTCTCAAAAGACCACTTCAAGGTACTGTAATGAAATCATTCTTTATTTATATTGGTGTTAAAACTACTGTATTCCAACTTCTCTATGGTTTTATAAACTCTTTTACTAGCCATAGATTCATCAAAATAAGTAAACAACACATAGAAAACAGAATCTGTCAAAAATAGAACAGTCTGTAGTAATCTGGATCAAACTTATACTTCTGGAACCCCAAAAATTCTAAAATAAATTTCTGGACCTGTGGAATTTATCTATTAATCATCTTCAAAAAGAATTAACTAAATATGACTTTCAAAAAAATGGCAGCAGTTCTCGTGAGCGCTAAAGTTTCTGGTTTTTTACAGCAAGATCAAAAAGACTTTCCCCAAGTCTTCCCAACGGTTCTACTTGGCACAAACACTAATTAAACACATAAAAACTCAATTATAACAGAGGCTAGATAAATTATTTATTACTAAACAGGAACAAAAATAAAGTTGGGTTGCCTCCCAACAAGCGCTATCGTTTAACGCCCCTAGCTTGGCATGATGATTTCAATGATGCTCACATAAAAGATAATAATTGAAACATAAAGAGAGCATCGTGAAGAATATGACTAGCACATTTTAGTCTAACCTACTTCCTATGCATAGGGATTTTGTGAGCAAACAACTTATGGGAACAATAATCAACTAGCATAGGAAGGCAAAACAAGCATAACTTCAAAACTTTAAGCACATAGAGAGGAAACTTGATATTATTACAATTCCTACAAGCATATGTTCCTCCCTCATAATAATTTTCAGTAGCATCATGAATGAATTCAACAATATAACCAACATCTAAAGAATTCTTTTCATGATCTACAAGCATAGAAAATTTACTACTCTCCACATAAGCAAATTTCTTCTCATGAATAATAGTGGGAGCAAACTCAAGAAAATAACTATCGTGTGATTGAAAATTAAGATCAAGATGACAAGTTTCATGGTTATCATTGTTTAAAGCATACATGTCATCACAATAATCATCATAGATAGGAGGCATGCTTTCATCATAATAAATTTTCTCATCGAAACTTGGGGGACAAAAAATATCATCTTCATCAAACATAGCTTCCCCAAGCTTGTGGCTTTGCATATCACTAGCATCATAGATATTCAAGGAATTCATACTAACAACATTGCAATCATGCTCATCATTCAAATATTTAGTGCCAAACATTTTAATGCATTCTTCTTCTAACACTTTGGCACAATTTTCCTTCCCATCATACTCACGAAAGATATTAAAAAGATGAAGCGTATGAGGCAAACTCAATTCCATATTTTTTTAGTTTTCTTTTATAAACTAAACTAGTGCTAATACAAGAAACAAAAAGATTCGACTGGAAGATCTAAAGATATACCTTCAAGCACTCACCTCCCCGGCAACGGTGCCAGAAAAGAGCTTGATGTCTACTACACAACCTTCTTCGTGTAGACGTTGTTGGGCCTCCAAGTGCAGAGGTTTGTAGGACAGTAGCAAATTTCCCTCAAGTGGATGACCTAAGGTTTATCAATCCGTAGGAGGTGTAGGATGAAGATGGTCTCTCTCAAGCAACCCTGCGACCAAATAACAAAGAGTCTCTTGTGTCCCCAACACACCCAATACAATGGTAAATTGTATAGGTGCACTAGTTCGGCGAAGAGATGGTGATACAAGTGCAATATGGATGATAGATATAGGTTTTTGTAATCTGAAAATATAAAAACAGCAAGGTAACTAATGGTAAAAGTGAGCGTCAACGGTATTGCAATGTGTGGAAACAAGGCCTAGGGTTCATACTTTCGCTAGTGCAAGATCCCTCAACAATAATAACATAATTGGATCACATAACTATCCCTCAACATGCAACAAATAGTCACTCCATAGCCACTAATAGCGGAGAACAAACGAAGGGATTATGGTAGGGTACGAAACCACCTCAAAGTTATTCTTTCCAATCAATCCGTTGGGCTATTCCTATAAGTGTCACAAATAGCCCTAGAGTTCGTACTAGAATAACACCTTAAGACACAAATCAACCAAAACCCTAATGTCACCTAGATACTCCAATGTCACCTCAAGTATCCGTGGGTATGATTATATGATATGCATCACACAATCTTAGATTCATCTATTCAACCAACACATAGAACCTCAAATAGTTCCCAAAAGATTCTACCAGAGAGTCAAGACGAAAACGTGTGCCAACCCCTATGCATAGGTTCATGGGCGGAACACGCAAGCTGATCACTGAAACATACATCAAGTGGATCAATAGAATACCCCATTGTCACCACGGGTATCCCATGCAAGACATACATCAAGTGTTCTCAAATCCTTAACGACTCAATTCGATAAGATAACTTCAAAGGGAAAACTCAATCCATTACAAGAGAGTAGAGGGGGAGAAACATCATAAGATCCAAATATAATAGCAAAGCTCGCGATACATCAAGATCCTGCCACCTCAAGAACACGAGAGAGAGAGAGAGAGAGATCAAACACATAACTACTGGTACATACCCTCAACCCCGAGGGAGAACAACTCCCTCCTCGTCATGGAGAGCACCGGGATGATGAAGATGGCCACCGGAGAGGAATTCCCCCTCCGGCATGGTGCCGGAATGGGTCTAGATTGGCTTTCCGTGGCTACGGAGGTTTCTGGCGGCGGAACTCCCGATCTATTGTGTTCCTCGATCGTTTTAGGGTATATGAGTATATATAGGAGGAAGAAGTACGTCAGGGGAACCACGAGGGGCCCACGAGGGTGGAGGGCGTGCCCAGGGAGTGGGCACGCCCCCTGCCTCGTGGCTTCCTTGTTTCTTCCCTTGCGTGGACTCCAAGTCTCCTGTGTTGCTTTCCTTCCAAAAATAAGTTTCGTGAAGTTTCAGGTCAATTGGACTCCGTTTGATTTTCCTTTTATGCGATACTCTAAAACAAGGAAAAAACAGAAACTGACACTGGGCTCTGGGTTAATAGGTTAGTCCCATAAATAATATATAAGTGTATAATAAAGCCCATAAACATCCAAAACAGAAGATAATATAACATGGAGCAATCAAAAATTATAGATACGTTGGAGACGTATCTACTTTTCCAAACACTTTTGCCCTTGTTTTGGACTCTAACTTGCATGCTTTGAATGGAACTAACCCGGACTGACGCTGCTTTCAGCAAAATTCCCATGGTGTTAGTTTTGTGCAGAAATAAAAGTTCTTGGAATGACCTAAAAATCAATGGAGAATATTTTTGGAATATATAAAAAATACTGGCGAAAGAATCAAGGCCAGGGGGCCCACTGTGACACTCCAAAATTTTTACTTTGGTTTTCAGCAAAAACTTTGTGGTTTTTGAAAAGAGGCCATTTGAAATTTTTCAGAAAAACCTTCCTCTTAAAAAAAAACTTTCTTTCCTTTGGCAAGGTTTTTATTCTTGCTTCAAACTTTGGTGTTTGACCTTTTGAAACTTCCTCTCTGTTGGTTCTCTCCCAAATTTTTTTTTGGGAGTTTAATCTTTTTCTTTTAAAAAGAAACTCCATGAAATTTGGGATTTTCTTATCTTGGAACCACCATGACTTGGCATTTTTGCCCATGTGGTAAAACCCCTCCAAAACCTCCCCTCCCCCTTGTGATCAACCTAAATTCTCAGTCCCAACTAATCCAAACAAGTTTTGGATTTTTCTCTAATTATTTTTCCCCTCAATTCAATTCTGAAAATTATTTGGAGCCTGAGGGATTTTCAAAGCAAGTGCCCTATTGCATTTGAGTTTTGACCTCAAACCAATTCTCCTGGATTGTCCTTTGAACCCACAACCCGAACCATCTTGATCCACTCCTCCTCTTTTCAAATTTTTCAAAATACAGTCTCTGCAGGTTTGGACCAGATTTGCCAAATTTGATGAAATTCATATCCACACTCCTCCAAAAATTCCACCAAAATTCAGGCAGCCTATTTGAGCAATGAGAAGCCACTCCACCAAAAATCAGCTCAAGGAAAAATCCCTACATGCCTGGATCATTCTGTCGAACACCTTGTGGGCACTGTTACTGTTCAAAGTTCAGTAAATTCAGTTTCAGTGTCATCTTCAGTTCGTCAGTTTCAGTCACGCGGCCACAGTGCCCTTGGCACGTTCCTCGCCGCCTCTTCCTCTTGTCCGAAGATGCACACGCGTGCGTGGAGCCTTCCTGGCGTCGGTAGCGCGCTGGCCCGCCCTCGCCGGCGTCTTCTGCGGCGTCGGGACCTCCCGTGGCGGCCGACAGGAGGCACCCCACGGCAGAACGCCGTTCCGCGCCGCCCATCGCTCCCTGGCTCTCCGCGTGGCCTCATGCACGCCAGCGCACGCCCGTAGCACAGCCACCGTGGCCGGCAAGCACGGAACACGCTCTCCGCCGCCGACGGGCCCGCACCCTCACCGTTCCGTCGAGCTCGCCCTTAACACCCAAACCCCGGCCAGTTTAACACCAAAACGGACCCGTTGAACCTCTGTGATGACGCTCGACCCCCTAACCACCCCGACCGAGCACTGCGCCACCGTAATCGCTCGCCGGTGATCCTCGTTCACGGCAACCGCCTCGGACCGCCTATATAAAGGGGTCCCGAGCTCACTCTCGTGCACGCAGCACCCCCACTACTCACCAACACCCCGCCAGGCCACTAGGGGGACCTCGAGGAGGTCTCCTTCCCCAGCTCCGGCCGCCTCGCCCCGCCTCGGCCTCCAGCCCGATTCGTTCTGGTGAGGCCATCTCCGGCACTCAAACCCCGTTCGTTACCTTCTCTAGCTGCCAGGAGCATGACCCCCTCTTCAATTTAACCTTTGCAGCCCTCTCCGACGAGCCCCTCGACCACCCGAGCCGCCGTCCGCCGGAGCAAAGCTCGCCGTCGACGTGGTGCTCGCCGACCGACTCCACCACCTTCAACTGACGCGGAAGGGTACCCTGAGCACGGAGGTACTCTCCGATCTCTCTGCCTCGCCGTGGATCGCCGCCAGCGACCACCGCGGCTCTCGGGCGCCGGCGAACTCTGCCGCCCCGTTTAAACATTTGAACCTGACAGGTGGGACCCCACCGTCAGCCTCTCTGCTCTCTCTTCGAATCGTTTTCTGGAAGCGCCTTCGGGCAGAATACGTTTTCTCTTCGGGCTGGCGTAGTCGCTACCGAAGCGTTTTCTGTTTTTATAAACTAGCCCCTGGAGATCTTCAGTTTCATTACAGATAAGTCCCTGGACAAAAACCCTTATAACTTTTAATCAGAAAAGTATTTTTGATTGATTCTTTTTCTGTTCTCTTTAAATTTTTGTCTAGTTTTTTATCAGATTTATTTGAAAAATATTTGGTTTACCTTCTGTGCTCTCCTTGGTGTTTATGTTAGCGCATATATTTTCTTTAAACGTAGATACCGAAGGAGGTGACGGAGCCGCGAACTTCACCGAGCTAGGCTCCGACTGCTCTGAACCAGGCAAGCATGTTTGAACTTTTGATATGATGAGTGTCTTGGCATGTTTTGCATTTAGTTAGTTTCATGGCATGCCGGAGAGTATACCGATGAACGTTATTTTATGTGATAATGAGTTAAGTGAGTTCGATGATCCATACGTGGATGAATGTGAATATGAATGGCCATGTGTTGGCATGAGAACGGGTACGATGGCAGTGTTGTAGCATGCCAGTCTTACGCCAGGCTATGTGACTTCAGTGTCAAACCATATCGGTCCAGTACCTATCATTTCCTTCCTTGTACTACCACATGTTTTCCGCAAGGAATATGGTTTAGTAAGTTTCAAACCGCTTTCATGGTACACACCAAAGAGGAGAGGCCGTGATGATGGTTCCATGGCCCTGGATTAAAGCCAGTCATCCGGTCAGGGGGCATGGGTGTTTCCGGTTGGGACCGAGAGGGGGGCACCCCTTAGAGCGCGCGTATATAAATTTGATCCCATGCTATTCGAGATTGTGATCTCCCCGTCTCAAAAGTTTTTCTTGGACGATGACTAGGGTGATTCCTAGCATCGAGAGGTAGGATGGGTGTGTACCGGTTACCTGTGTTTTCTTCTGAAATACCGTAAACGGAACTAGTCCTTCGTGACTACGGAAATCCGTTGACTGTGGGAAAAATTTTGTACAAACTCTGCAGAGTCATATATTCCTCCAAATCATCTCTTCCATGTCAAGTTTCGTTCCTTCTTATCCTAATCAATTGTCAGCTTTGATGACAGAAACTCCGGTGAATCAGATGAGTGCTAAGTCCGGTTAAATGATCACTCCTGCGGATGGACTAACCCGTTTGTTTTCATGAATTGAATGTTTATTATGAGTATTATTTACTTGTGAATAAAAGCCCTTTATGTGATGTCGCTCAGACGTCCGACTGTGGCATTTATTTTAAAGCCCTTTCTGCGATGTCGCTCAGACGTCCGACTGTGGCATTTCTTTTAAAGCCCTTTCTGCGATGTCGCTCAGACGTCCGACTGTGGCATTGCTTTTAAAGCCCTTTATGTGATGTCGCTCAGACGTCCGACTGTGGCATTTCTTTTAAAGCCCTTTCTGTGATGTTGCTCAGACGTCCGACTATGGCATTTCTTTTAAAGCCCTTTATGTGATGTTGCTCAGACGTCCGACTGTGGCATTTCTTTTAAAGCCCTTTATGTGGTGTCGCTAAGATGCCCGACTGTGGCATCATTTTCCTTATTTTTATTTGTTCACCTTTAGAGGCGTCACTTCAGACACCCGATCGGTCCTTATTTATGTTCTGTGGAATTTCAGGCGGACTACCGCCGTTTTTCCTGTTTACTTACCCGTTATGCCAATTTTATTTATTGTGCATTAAGGAATTAATCATGTTGCATCCATGCATGCATTTGTTATATCTTACGTCCGAACTGTCTTGCGAGTACTTTCAAAGTACTCACTGGCTTGTTGAATTGGCCAGATGCTGACGAAGGCGATCTCATGGATGAAGAATTCGATAGCGAGTCCGACACTTAGAGGAGTCCCAGTCAGTCTCGTGCGACCCTGGATTTGGCCACTGTTTTATATCCGCTTCCGCTACCAAATAAATTCATCGAGCCTCACCCCGACGTTCGATGAAATGATATTCTTAGAGTCTTGTATTTCCTTCCCCGCTGTGCTTTTCCACCACCAACCTATCCATGAGTCAGTAGTATGTCTCCACACCACTGTGTCCTGTCCGCCATTATGTATGATTATTGGCGTGCTTGTAATGATTTGGTTGAGCAGCCGCAGTTCAACCCTGTAATATATTTTATGCTACTGGCTTATTGTATCAAGAAATTGTCTACCAGTGAGGAGGATTTCTCTCATACTGGACTCAAAAGACTGGTCTATCAATAAATATTTTTATTGGAAAACCGGTCGTGACAAGCTTGGTACCAGAGCCAGGCTGACTGTAGGAAGCCACTAGGTGCGATCGCTAATTGGTTATTAGCCTGATAGAGCTAATTTATATTTTTGCAATGGTAGTCATTTTCTGTCAGTCAGCATAAATTTATGATCTGACCATGCAGAATTTTTGCCTACTTTTGTAGATGGCCGACAATAGCTGCGAGTCTCAGACCTTCGCCAACGTGCCCGATGGGTTCGTCAAGCTTCTTTCTTCCATCGTTCGGGTCGCGATGGGGCCATCCGTGCGCCCAGTCTTCACACTCTGCCAGCACCGAGTCAACGACAGTCTGACCATGCACCAGGCCGCGGTGCAGTTCAAGGGAGGGCGTGGTGAGTTACGCCGCTTCCGGTTCGTGGGAAGAGCCATGCCTACGGAGAGGCATGCTATGCAGATGGCAGCCCGCGAGGCGATAGCTCGTCTCAGGGATGTCCTTCCCGTGATGAAGACTCGTCGTTACCGTTATCTTCCGTGCCATGTGCCTTACACCTGTCGCTACGCATACTCCTGCCCCAGAGGAGAACGAGACGAGGCTTTTGAGATGCTCATTGAGTATCTCCGGGCCCTAGAGGCAGCCTTCGACAACCTGGTGGATGACTTCGTAGCTACCCGCATGGACTCAGTCCATGGCTGTGCTGCCAACAGGAGGGAGCTCCTACCAATCGCTCCGCCACCGACTTTTGTCTCGTCATCAGCATCTTTTACGCCTACTCGTCGCCTGCCTTCTACCGAAGAATTTAACCAAGTCATTGCACCCACTCCAGCGCGCACTACACCAACCTTCGCGCCCACTCCTGTACGTGTTGCTCCGCCCCTGGCAACCGCTCCGCCCACTCTGCGCAACACTACACGTATGGAGCCCATTAGCGAGGAGGAAGTCGAGTCCCCAACCTCGCTACGCCTCGCCCTCGGCAGGGCAAGGGAGATCGTCAACATCTCTACCTGAGTACGCTTAGCTGCCATGTATTGTACCGCTTGTAAGATATGTGCATAGGCTGTGAGAAGTAGCCTGTTTGCGCATCATGTAGGATCTGGAGAAGTGCACTAGCCTTAATAACATGTCAGGATTATGTACGCATATCCTGAGTGATGTATTGTATAATTACCGCCCGCGTGTAAGATATGTAATGAGCAGTCCTTCTCCGTGCGCAAGTCGATTTGTTTTTCTTAAGTAAGCTTGGGTATTTAATAATATCTGCCAGCTTTATGCATTTTATGGATTTGTTTTTGCGACTCTTTCCGCTTTTCTTATGGGTTTTACAAAATATATCCCCAGAGTGAAAAATGTCTCGTCCTTGGACTCGCTCCATGCCATTTCCATCAGAGGAAAATTATGATGCACAACCCAGCAACGAGTTCACTCAGGGACAGTCAAGCCAACCGGGCAATGAATCGGCACTTTCACAAATGTGCCGCCTTTATGAACAGAGTCAGCAACAACATCGTGAGATGATGAACCAAGTCATCAACATGGGGAGTCATCATGGACAGTATCAGCAACATTCCAAGTTATCTGAGCTACAGAAGACACGTCCTCAAACATTTTCTCACACTGACAAGCCTCTTGAAGCCGAGGACTGGCTTCGAGATATGGAGAGGAAATTAATTATTGCAAAATGTTCAGACCCCGAGAAGGTATTATATGCTCCACACTATCTCACAGGAGCAGCCGCATCGTGGTGGGAGAATTTTCTGCACATGCATCCCAACGAAAATGACATAACCTGGGATGATTTCAAGGAAGGTTTCCGTGGTGCACATATTCCTAAGAGTATTATGAAAATCAAGAAGAGGGAATTCGATGACCTCAAACAAAGGAACATGACAGTGTCAGATTACAACAGTCAATTTACTCTATTGTCCCGCTACGCCAATGAAGAGCGTATGACTGAAATCAAGAAGATGGAGAAATTCCTTGACGGTCTGGCACCCGCACTTAAATGCCAACTGGTCGTGCACACTTTTCCTGATTTTAAAACGCTGGTGGACAAGGCCATTACTCTGGAAAATGAGAGACGCAGTCTGGAAGATATCCGCAAGCGAAAAAGGGACCAGACTAATCACACTCGCAATCACCGAAGCAAGATAGATTTTAAAAAGGGTGGGACCCCCAAATTCTCATCCAATGTCTCACGCCCAATCAAGAATTTTCATGCAAGGGACAAGGAATTCACCTATCGCCCCGGCGTTACTTGTTACGCTTGTGGAGAAGAAGGGCATTATGCCAAACAGTGCCCCAAGCCAAGGAACTCAACCCCAAAGCCGAACAACGGCGGCAATAATTCAGCGCCCAAACGAAACAATTTCAATCCCAACAATAACCACAGGAAGGGTCATCTGAACCACGTAACCAAAGAGGAGGCACAAAATGCTTCGGATATCGTACTCGGTACGTTTCCTGTCAACACAATACCTGCAATGGTTTTGTTTGATTCTGGAGCTTCTCACTCTTTCATCTCGAAAAGTTTTGCTTTGCAAAATAATTTTTCGATGCTTCCTTTGGAGAAATCCATAATAATCAAGTCCCCCGGGATTCAGCAAGTTTCTCAGAATTACTGTCAGAATGTGGTCATTGAGTTTGAAGGATTGGAGTTTTACGCGAATCTTATTATATTGGAAAATAAAGGACTGGATGTCATCCTAGGGATGGATTGGCTAACCACCAATAAAGGTTTTATCGACTGTTTCAACAGGACCGTGATTCTCACACACCACCAAGGGAAGACAATAAGAGTATCAGCCAAGGAAGGAAAAAGACCCCGGCAACCGAGATTAAATAAGGTGGACGTTTCTGAGCTAAGCAAGGTTCCAGTAGTGTGTGAATTTCCAGATGTATTCCCTGAAGAGCTGCCAGGCATGCCACTAGACCGAGAAATAGAATTCCGCATTGAGCTAGCACCAGGAACCACCCCCATATACAAGAAACCATACAGAATGGCACCATCCGAGTTGATCGAATTGAAGAAGCAAATAAAGGAATTACTAGATAAAGGATACATTCGGGCCAGCTCCTCACCTTGGGGATCACCAATTTTATTTGCCAAGAAGAAGGATGGAACGCTGAGATTGTGTCGACTATCGAGCACTTAACATGGTCACAGTCAAAAACAAATACCCGATGCCAAGGATAAACGATTTGTTTGATCAACTTGCTCAGGCCAAGGTATTCTCAAAAATTGACTTAAGGTCAGGATACCATCAATTGAAGGTACGAACAGAAGATATCCCCAAAACAGCCTTCACCTCCAGATATGGACTGTACGAGTTCACAGTGATGCCATTTGGATTAACTAACGCCCCGGCATATTTTGTTCACCTCATGAACAAATTATTTATGAAGTTTATGGACAAATTCGTCGTAGTATTCATCGACGATATTCTGGTATACTCCAAAACACCAGAAGAGCATGCAGAACATCTCAGGATTGTACTAGGAGAGCTAAGGAAACACCAATTGTATGCCAAGTTCAGCAAGTGCGAATTTTGGCTAAGACAAGTAGGTTTTCTAGGCCACGTGCTGACTCAAGACGGTATAGCAGTGGATCCAGAGAAAGTCAAGGCCGTACTTGACTGGAAGTCACCAGCCAGCGTAACGGACATACGAAGTTTCTTGGGAATGGCAGGATATTACCGCAGATTTATTGAAGGATTTTCCACCATATCCAAGCCTATGACACAGTTACTCAAGAAAGATAAGAAGTTTGAATGGACAGAAGCCTGCGAGAAAAGTTTCCAAGAGCTAAAGCGGAAATTAACAACAGCACCAGTATTAATTGTACCCGATATACACAAGAATTTTGAAGTATTTTGTGACGCATCCAGAAAGGGTCTCGGATGCGTGTTGATGCAAGAAGGCAAGGTTGTCGCCTACGCTTCAAGGCAACTTCGCAAACACGAGGAAAATTATCCCACTCATGATTTAGAAATGGCAGCAGTTATTCATGCACTCAAGGAATGGAGGCATTTTCTACTTGGGAATCGATGTGAGATATATACAGATCACAAAAGCCTCAAATACATTTTTACGCAGCCAGAACTAAATTTACGGCAACGCCGCTGGTTAGAATTGGTAAAGGATTATGATGTTGGTATCCATTACCATCCAGGGAAAGCAAACGTAGTGGCCGATGCCCTGAGTCGGAACCCCAGCTCCGACGGGAACTATCTGCACAGCTTGAGGCCCGAATTCCATCAAGAATTTGTCAAGCTCAACTTGATAATGGTAGCAGAAGGCACCATATCAAACTTGGAAATACAACCACACCTTGTGGAGAAAATTAAAGAGGCTCAGTCCGGTCACCCCAGCATTGAAGGAATTAAAAGGAAGTTGAGTATGGGCAAGGCCTCGGAATTCGTCATAGACAATGAAGGAATATTATGGTACGGAGAAAGGCTATGCGTGCCAAACATAGAAGACCTTAAACAGCAAGTTTTAACTGAAGCACACACCACTCCATATTCGATCCACCCTGGAGGAACCAAAATGTATAATGATATTCAGGAAAGATTTTGGTGGCACGGTATGAAGAGGGACATAGCCGCTTTCATTGCATGTTGCGACTCATGTCAACGCATAAAAGCTGAACATCAGAGACCAGCCGGACTACTGCAACCTAACAAAATACCTGAGTGGAAATGGGATGAAATAGGGATGGATTTTATTGTCGGATTACCTCGGTCACGACACGGGAATGATGCCATATGGGTCATCACTGACAGGTTGACCAAAGTAGCACACTTTATTCCAGTGAAGACAACCTACACCACTCAGAGGCTTGCCAGGATTTATCTTTCCCGCATAGTCTGTCTGCACGGTGTCCCGAAGACTATAATTTCCGACAGAGGCACTCAGTTCGTCTCAAGATTTTGGGAGCAATTACAACAGGCTCTGGGAGCCCAACTAGCCTTCAGTACCGCATACCATCCACAGACTGATGGACAAACAGAACGCGTAAACCAGGTTTTAGAAGACATGCTGAGAGCATGTGTCCTCACCTATGGAACCAGTTGGGAGGACAGCCTGCCATATGCCGAGTTCGCATACAACAACAGTTACCAGGCCAGCCTGCAAATGGCCCCTTTCGAAGCCCTATACGGAAGGAGATGTCGTACCCCGCTAAATTGGTCAGAGACCGGAGACAGCCGCATCTTTGGACCAGATATGCTCAGAGAAGCCGAGGAAAAGGTCAAGCTAATCATGGACCGACTTAAGACCGCTCAAAGTCGACGGAAAAGTTATTATGATCAGAAACATCGTAGGGTCAGTTTCGAACCCGGTGAATTCGTATACTTGAGAGTATCCCCGATGAGAGGATTGCAACGGTTTAAGATTAAAGGAAAATTAGCACCAAGATTCATTGGACCATTTTGCATAGTGGCACGAAGAGGCACTGTAGCCTACCAGCTAGACTTACCCGAAGACTTGTTCGACATTCACGACGTGTTCCACGTCTCTCAATTAAGGAAGTGCGTGAGCAACCCAGAGAAACAAGTATCTCATGAGAACATTGACATACAGCCAGACCTCACTTATCGAGAACGTCCCATAAGAATATTAGAGGAGTCTGAAAGGAGAACCCGACAGAAAACCATCAAGTTTTTCAAAGTCCAGTGGAGCAATCACACCGATAGTGAAGCAACTTGGGAAAGCGAGGATTTTCTTCGGACAGAGCATCCACACTTATTTAAGGATCAGCTGAAATCTCGGGGACGAGATTTTTCCTAAGGGGGTAGGTGTTGTGACACTCCAAAATTTTTACTTTGGTTTTCAGCAAAAACTTTGTGGTTTTTGAAAAGAGGCCATTTGAAATTTTTCAGAAAAACCTTCCTCTTAAAAAAAACTTTCTTTCCTTTGGCAAGTTTTTATTCTTGCTTCAAACTTTGGTGTTTGACCTTTTGAAACTTCCTCTCTGTTGGTTCTCTCCCAAAAATTTTTTTGGGAGTTTAATCTTTTTCTTTTAAAAAGAAACTCCATGAAATTTGGGATTTTCTTATCTTGGAACCACCATGACTTGGCATTTTTGCCCATGTGGTAAAACCCCTCCAAAACCTCCCCTCCCCCTTGTGATCAACCTAAATTCTCTGTCCCAACTAATCCAAACAAGTTTTGGATTTTTTATCTAATTATTTTTCCCCTCAATTCAATTCTGAAAATTATTTGGAGCCTGAGGGATTTTCAAAGCAAGTGCCCTATTGCATTTGAGTTTTGACCTCAAACCAATTCTCCTGGATTGTCCTTTGAACCCACAACCCAGAACCATCTTGATCCACTCCTCCTCTTTTCAAATTTTTCAAAATACAGTCTCTGCAGGTTTGGACCAGATTTGCCAAATTTGATGAAATTCATATCCACACTCCTCCAAAAATTCCACCAAAATTCAGGCAGCCTATTTGAGCAATGAGAAGCCACTCCACCAAAAATCAGCTCAAGGAAAAATCCCTACATGCCTGGATCATTCTGTCGAACACCTTGTGGGCACTGTTACTGTTCAAAGTTCAGTAAATTCAGTTTCAGTGTCATCTTCAGTTCGTCAGTTTCAGTCACGCGGCCACAGTGCCCTTGGCACGTTCCTCGCCGCCTCTTCCTCTTGTCCGAAGCTGCACACGCGTGCGTGGAGCCTTCCTGGCGTCGGTAGCGCGCTGGCCCGCCCTCGCCGGCGTCTTCTGCGGCATCGGGACCTCCCGTGGCGGCCGACAGGAGGCACCCCACAGCAGAACGCCGTTCCGCGCCGCCCATCGCCCCCTGGCTCTCCGCGTGGCCTCATGCACGCCAGCGCACGCCCGTAGCACAGCCACCGTGGCCGGCAAGCACGGAACGCGCTCTCCGCCGCCGACGGGCCCGCACCCTCACCGTTCCGTCGAGCTCTCCCTTAACACCCAAACCCCGGCCAGTTTAACACCAAAACGGACCCGTTGAACCTCCGTGATGATGCTCGACCACCTAACCACCCCGACCGAGCACTGCGCCACCGTAATCGCTCGCCGGTGATCCTCGTTCACGGCAACCGCCTCGGACCGCCTATATAAAGGGGTCCCGAGCTCACTCTCGTGCACGCAGCACCCCCACTACTCACCAACACCCCGCCAGGCCACTAGGGGGACCTCGAGGAGGTCTCCTTCCCCAGCTCCGGCCACCTCGCCCCGCCTCGGCCTCCAGCCCGATTCGTTCTGGTGAGGCCATCTCCGGCACTCAAACCCCGTTCGTTACCTTCTCTAGCTGCCAGGAGCATGACCCCCTCTTCAATTTAACCTTTGCAGCCCTCTCCGACGAGCCCCTCGACCACCCGAGCCGCCGTCCACCGGAGCAAAGCTCGCCGTCGACGTGGTGCTCGCCGACCGACTCCACCACCATCAACTGACGTGGAAGGGTACCCTGAGCACGGAGGTACTCTCCGATCTCTCTGCCTCGCCGTGGATCGCCGCCGGCGACCACCGCGGCTCTCGGGCGCCGGCGAACTCTGCCGCCCCGTTTAAACATTTGAACCTGACAGGTGGGACCCCACCGTCAGCCTCTCTGCTCTCTCTTCGAATCGTTTTCTGGAAGCGCCTTCGGGCAGAATACGTTTTCTCTTCGGGCTGGCGTAGTCTCTACCGAAGCGTTTTCTGTTTTTATAAACTAGCCCCTGGAGATCTTCAGTTTCATTACAGATAAGTCCCTGGACAAAAACCCTTATAACTTTTAATTAGAAAAGTATTTTTGATTGATTCTTTTTCTGTTCTCTTTAAATTTTTGTCTAGTTTTTTATCAGATTTATTTGAAAAATATTTGGTTTACCTTCTGTGCTCTCCTTGGTGTTTACGTTAGCGCATATATTTTCTTTAAACGTAGATACCGAAGGAGGTGACGGAGCCGCGAACTTCACCGAGCTAGGCTCCGACTGCTCTGAACCAGGCAAGCATGTTTGAACTTTTGATATGATGAGTGTCTTGGCATGTTTTGCATTTAGTTAGTTTCATGGCATGCCGGAGAGTATACCGATGAACGTTATTTTATGTGATAATGAGTTAAGTGAGTTCGATGATCCATACGTGGATGAATGTGAATATGAATGGCCATGTGTTGGCATGAGAACGGGTACGATGGCAGTGTTGTAGCATGCCAGTCTTACGCCAGGCTATGTGACTTCAGTGTCAAACCATATCGGTCCAGTACCTATCATTTCCTTCCTTGTACTACCACATGTTTTCCGCAAGGAATATGGTTTAGTAAGTTTCAAACCGCTTTCATGGTACACACCAAAGAGGAGAGGCCGTGATGATGGTTCCATGGCCCTGGATTAAAGCCAGTCATCCGGTCAGGGGGCATGGGTGTTTCCGGTTGGGACCGAGAGGGGGGCACCCCTTAGAGCGCGCGTATATAAATTTGATCCCATGCTATTCGAGATTGTGATCTCCCCGTCTCAAAAGTTTTTCTTGGACGATGACTAGGGTGATTCCTAGCATCGAGAGGTAGGATGGGTGTGTACCGGTTACCTGTGTTTTGTTCTGAAATACCGTAAACGGAACTAGTCCTTCGTGACTACGGAAATCCGTTGACTGTGGGAAAAATTTTGTACAAACTCTGCAGAGTCATATATTCCTCCAAATCATCTCTTCCATGTCAAGTTTCGTTCCTTCTTATCCTAATCAATTGTCAGCTTTGATGACAGAAACTCCGGTGAATCGCATGAGTGCTAAGTCCGGTTAAATGATCACTCCTGCGGATGGACTAACCCGTTTGTTTTCATGAATTGAATGTTTATTATGAGTATTATTTACTTGTGAATAAAAGCCCTTTATGTGATGTCGCTCAGACGTCCGACTGTGGCATTTCTTTTAAAGCCCTTTCTGCGATGTCGCTCAGACGTCCGACTGTGGCATTTCTTTTAAAGCCCTTTCTGCGATGTCGCTCAGACGTCCGACTGTGGCATTGCTTTTAAAGCCCTTTATGTGATGTCGCTCAGACGTCCGACTGTGGCATTTCTTTTAAAGCCCTTTCTGTGATGTTGCTCTGACGTCCGACTATGGAATTTCTTTTAAAGCCCTTTATGTGATGTTGCTCAGACGTCCGACCGTGGCATTTCTTTTAAAGCCCTTTATGTGGTGTCGCTAAGATGCCCGACTGTGGCATCATTTTCCTTATTTTTATTTGTTCACCTTTCGAGGCGTCACTTCAGACACCCGATCGGTCCTTATTTATGTTCTGTGGAATTTCAGGCGGACTACCGCCGTTTTTCCTTTTTACTTACCCGTTATGCCAATTTTATTTATTGTGCATTAAGGAATTAATCATGTTGCATCCATGCATGCATTTGTTATATCTTACGTCCGAACTGTCTTGCGAGTACTTTCAAAGTACTCACTGGCTTGTTGAATTGGCCAGATGCTGACGAAGGCGATCTCATGGATAAAGAATTCGATAGCGAGTCCGACACTTAGAGGAGTCCCAGTCAGTCTCGTGCGACCCTGGATTTGGCCACTGTTTTATATCCGCTTCCGCTACCAAATAAATTCATCGAGCCTCACCCCGACGTTCGATGAAATGATATTCTTAGAGTCTTGTATTTCCTTCCCCGCTGTGCTTTTCCACCACCAACCTATCCATGAGTCAGTAGTATGTCTCCACACCACTGTGTCCTGTCCGCCATTATGTATGATTATTGGCGTGCTTGTAATGATTTGGTTGAGCAGCCGCAGTTCAACCCTGTAATATATTTTATGCTACTGGCTTATTGTATCAAGAAATTGTCTACCAGTGAGGAGGATTTCTCTCATACTGGACTCAAAAGACTGGTCTATGAGTAAATATTTTTATTGGAAAACCGGTCGTGACACCCACACACTGTCCACGAGGGTGGGGGCGTGCCTACCCCCTGGGCGCGTCCCCCTGCCTTGTGGGCCCCCTGACGCTCCCCCGTCCTGAACTCCAACTCCATATATTCACGTTCAGGGAGAAAAAATCAGGGAGAAGGATTCATTGCGTTTTACGATACGGAGCTGCCGCCAAGCCCTAATCTCTCTCGGAAGGGCTGATCTGGAGTCCGTTCGGGGCTCCAAAGAGGGGAATCCGTCGCCATCGTCATGATCAACCTTCCTCCATCACCAATTTCATGATGCTCACCGCCGCGCGTGAGTAATTCCATCGTAGGCTTGCTGGACGGTGATGGGTTGGATGAGATTTATCATGTAATCGAGTTAGTTTTGTTAGGGTTTGATCCCTAGTATCCATTATGTTCTGAGATTGATGTTGCTATGACTTTGCTATGCTCAATGCTTGTCACTAGGGCCCGAGTGCCATGATTTCAGATATGAACCTATTGTGTTTTCATGAATATATGTGATTTCTTGATCGTATCTTGCAAGTCTATAGTCACCTATTATGTGTTATGATCCGTTAACCCCAAAGTGACAATAATCGGGATACTTACCGGTGATGACCGTAGTTTGAGGAGTTCATGTATTCACTAAGTGTTAATGCTTTGCTCCGGTACTCTATTAAAAGGAGGCCTTAATATCCCTTAGTTTCCAATAGGACTCCGCTGCCATGGGAGGGTAGGACAAAAGATGTCATGCAAGTTCTTTCCCGTAAGCATGTATGACTATATTCGGAATACATGCCTACATTACATTGATGAACTGGAGCTAGTTCTGTGTCACCCTATGTTATAACTATTGCATGAGGAATCGCATCTGACATAATTATCCATCACTGGTCCATTGCCTGCGAGCTTTTCACATATTGTTCTTTGCTTATTTACTTTTCTGTTGCTACTGTTATAATCACTATAGAACCAAAACTATTACTTTCGCTACCATTATCGCTACTATCATATTACTTTGCTACTAAATACTTTGCTGCAGATATTAAGTTTCCAGGTTTGGTTGAATTGACAACTCAGCTGCTAATACTTGAGAATATTCTTTGGCTCCCGTTGTGTCGAATCAATAAATTTGGGTTGAATACTCTGCCCTCGAAAATTGTTGCGATCCCCTATACTTGTGGGTTATCAAGACTATTTTCTGGCGCTATTGCCGGGGAGCATAGATCTATTCTTTGAGCCACTTGGGATTTATATTTGCTGATCACTATGAAAAACTTGAAAGATAAATGAACCAAGATTTTTCCCTCAACTACGAGGGGAGGTAAGGAACTGCCATCTAGTTCTGCACTTGATTCACCTTCTATTTTGAGTAAACTTGCGACACCTACTCCTGCTATTCATTCTGATATGTCGCATGTTATTGATGATGCCACTTCTGCTTTGCATGATACTTATGATGAAACTACTTCTATGCTTGATAATATTGTGCCATTAGGTGAATTTCTTGATGAACAACTTGCTAGGGTTAGAGAGAACAAAATTATTGAAACTGATAATATTGACGAAAGTGATGATGAAGATTCTCCCCTAGATATGAATTGCCTGTTGTGCCTGAGGGTTATGTTATGGATGAAGAATTAGAGACTTATTAGCTTGAAATGATAGATCTGATCTTAAGAAATTATTAGCCAAGCTTAAAGAAAAGTCTTTGAATGCTAGAATGAAATATGACCCTGCTTTTGCTACTTCACCTATCTTTATTTCCGATAAGGATTATGATTTCTCTATCGATCCTGAGTTACTTACTTTGGTTGAATCTGATCGTTTCTATGGCTATGAATATGAAACAGTTGTGGCACATCTTACTAAATTAAATGATATAGCCACCCTGTTTACTTATGAGGAGAAAACTCGCTATTACTTTATCCTTAAGTTGTTTCCATTCTCATTAAAGGGTGATGCTAAAACATAGTTTAATTCTCTTGATCCTGGTTGTGTGCGTAGTCCCTAGGATATGATTTATTACTTCTCTGCTAAATATTTTCCCGCTCATAAGAAACAAGCTTCTTTAAGGGAAATATATAATTTTGTGCAAATTGAAGAAGAGAGTCTCCCACAAGCTTGGGGAGGATTCTCCGATTACTTAATGCTTTGCCTGGTCATCCTCTCAAGGAAAATGAAATACTTGATATCTTTTATAATGGACTAACTGATGCTTCCAGAGACCACCTGGATAGTTGTGCTGGTTGTGTTTTCAGGGAAAGAACAGTTAATCAAGCTGAATTTCTATTGAATAATATGTTGAGTAATGAAAATGATTGGACACTTCCTGAACCAACTCCTAAGCCAACTCCGAAGAAAAGGGGTATTCTATTTCTCAGTCCTGAAGATATGCAAGAGGCAAAGAAATCTATGAAAGAAAAAGGTATTAAAGCTGAAGATGTTAGAATTTACCACCTATTAAAGAGATACATGGTCTTGATAACCCGGCACAGGTAGTAAAGGTAAATTCTCTCTATAGATTTGATAAATGTGAAATCCCATCTACTAAGTTTGCTAGCCAATTCTTGGATGAGTTTGATGACTTTATGGTTAAGAAAGAAGACTTCAATGCTTATGTTGGTAGACAATTGAAACGCAATGCTGATATGATTGAACACTTGAGTGATTATATGTCTAGAGTTAAAGGTGAACTTAAACTTATTAGTAAACATGCTTCTATGGTTACCACTCAAGTAGAACAAGTACTTAAAGCTCAGAATGATTTGCTCAATGAATTAAATATTAAGAAAAATGATATTGTTGTTAGAGTTATGACTAGAGGGGGTAAAATGACTCAGAAAACTTTGTATCCTGAGGGCCATCCTAAGAGAATTGAGAAAGATTCTCAGAGAACTAATGTTGATGCACCTAGTTCTTCTAAGAAGAAGAAGAAGAAAATGATAGGAGTTTACATGCTTCTAGTGAACCTGTTGTTGACACACCTAAGAATCCCAATGATATTTCTATTTCTGATGCTGAAACACAATCTGGTAATGAACATGAACCTAGTGATAATGTTAATGATGATGTTCATGTTGATGCTCAACCTGGCAATGATAATGATGTAGAGATTGAACCTACTATTGATCTCGATAACCCACAATCAAAGAATCAACGTTATGATAAGAGAGACTTTGTTGCCAGGAAACACGGTAAGGAAAGAGAACCATGGGTTTAGAAACCCATGCCTTTTCCTCCTAAACCATCCAAGAAAAAGGATGATGAGGATTTTGAGTGCTTTGCTGAAATGATTAGACCTATCTTTTTGCGTATGTGTTTGACTGATATGCTTAAAATGAATCCTTATGCTAAGTACATGAAAGATATTGTTACTAATAAAAGAAAGATACCGGAAGCTGAAATTTCCACCATGCTTGCTAATTACACTTTTAAGGGTGGAATGCCTAAGAAACTAGGAGATCCAGGAGTACCAACTATACCATGCTCCATTAAAAGAAACTATGTTAAAACTGCTTTATGTGATCTTGGAGCCGGTGTTAGTGTTATGCCTCTCTCTTTATATCGTAGACTTGATTTGAATAAGTTGACACCTACTGAAATATCTTTGCAAATGGCTGATAAATCAACTGCTATACATGTCGGTATTTGTGAGGATCTGCCTGTTGTGGTTGCAAACATTACTATTTTAATGGACTTTGTTATTCTTGATATTCCTAAGGACGATAGTATGTCATTATCCTTGGTAGACCCTTTTTCAATACTGCAGGGGCTGTTATTGATTGCAACAAAGGCAATGTCACTTTTCATGTTAATGGTAATGAGCACACAGACACTTTTCGAGGAAGCAACCTCAAGTCCACAATATCAATTCTATTAGAAAAATTTCAACGATTACTATTGGAGGTTCTGAATTTCCTCTTCCTACTGCCAAGAAGAAATATGATATTCTTATTGTTGGGGATGTGCATATCCCAGTTTAGGTAACCTAGTGTTATTCAAAATTTCTCCGGTTTCATGCAATTTAGAATGAGTTTATTAACAAGACTTGATCAACCTTGTTAGTGGATTCCTTTTGATGAGCATGAGATGGATGAAGTTAGAAAGCACAACCTTGTGTACCCTCCTTTTACTTTCTGTTATTTATATTAAATAAAGCAAAAATAGTATTTTTTGTCTATTTTCTAAATTGTCCTTGCAATAAAAATTCCCCGTAAATAAAAGTTCTCCAAATGTCCTAAAAATTTAATATGATTAATTCGAGAATATTTTAGAATTATTGGCACTAAGAACACACTAGGGGGACCCACCATGTGCCCACAAGGGTGGAGGGTGCGCCCTACCCCCTGGGCGCGCCCCCTGCCTCATGAACCCCATGTGGGTCCCCTCCACTTATTCTTGCACCCACACACTTTGTCTTCCTCCAGAAAAAAACATCCACCAGCTCAAACCCGAGTTCTAGCTCATCTTGCTGCCATTTTGATCTCCTTGCTCAAAGCTCCATGCACAAAACTGCTTTGGGGGATTGTTATTCGGTATGTGACTCCTCCAATGGTCCAATTAGTTTTTGTTCTAGTGCTTTATTTATTGCAATTTTTTGATGCTTAGATGACCCTGTTCTTAAGCTTACATGTCAAATTTATGTGGTCAAAAGTAGTTTTAATGCATGATATAGCCTCTAGGTACTTGTAGGAGTAGTTGCTATCAATTTTGTTGAGTTTGGTTCACTTTTCTTTTAAGTTACTAAAAATTTCAGAAATTTTCAGAAAAAGATGAAGAGATTTTTGAGGGGCTCATCAAGCCGAAGCTCGAAGGATAAGCAAAGTGAAGAGAATAAGAATCCCAAGTATAAGCTCCCTCGTACCGCGGAGGTTCGGCCGTGTGAATGGCCTTGTGATGATTTCTTGAGAGAAGTCGGGATTTATGAAGATTACTATTTGGCTAAGAATGCAGGCCTAACCGACTTCCTCCACGACTAGCGTGAACAGTATCTCTTACTCACCAATATATTTTTTTCCAAAATTTTCATTTCCATGCTAAGAGATCACCACCTTCGGTGGAATTTTATTTATATGATGAGCATAGGGAGATGTCACTTCATGATTTTTGCTGGGTTTTTAGGATACCCTTTGAGGGCAGCATAGAGGAACCACATCGTAATGATGTGGAAGGATTCATTGATATGATTGATGTAGGGGAAATGAGGAAGGTTTCCGATGCAAGAATTACTAGCATACATTTTCCTGTCCTACGCTACTTCGCAATATTTTCTAGTAGATGCTTAATTGGTCACGGGAACTGTGGAAATCTTAGTGCCCCTGATATTGTTATTTTGCGCCATGCTTTGTTTCGTGATACCACTTTTAGTTTAGGTGCTATTGTTGCTAAACGGTTAAATCTGAACCGTACAAAGGGTCCCGTCTTAGGAGGCATCTTCGCTTCGCGCCTTGCTGCACACTTTGACATACCTATTAGGCATTATGAGAAAGAGGAAAAGTTATTGCCTCGTGTTTTTCTAGATTATAAGAGTATGGTAGCACATGATTTTATTGTTAAGAATAAGAAGAAGTTGTTTAACTATAGACTGATATTTGATGAAGACTACTTTGAGACTGTTACCTTGCCTGCTCCTTCTTTGTTCAACATATTTTCAGGCATGTACCTTGTTCGACCGGAGGCCATTCATGCCTACCGGAGCCTGACATCAGCTCCAGAGCCCGAGCCAGAGCCACCACTTGATCCTCACCGTCAGTCTCTTTATCAGTGGGATCCGGAGGAGATCGCCAACCAGTGGCATCCTAAGGATCCTCCTCAGTACACTGGAGGGGACCACTTTGATCCATGGGCATAGACCAACTTAGGCCAAAAGCCTAAGCTTGGGGGAGTATGTATTTCTCACCGACATTACATTCATGTTCACACACTAATTCTAGTTGCTGATGCTCATACTTTTTCATTGTATCATCCATGCTAGTTTATTTTCTTTTTAAGCTTTCTTCTTGTGTGTTTGAAAAACCTTAATAAAAAACAAAAAAAATTAGTTGTAGCTTGTAGTTAGTTTACTTTCCATGCATGTAGTAGTAGTAATTAAAAAGAAAACCCAAAAAGATTTCTCATTCTTCTTTTCCTTATTGGGAGCTTTCCCTTGTAAATAGTTTTATATCATTTCTTTTCCTTGGGGGTAGAGAGGAGAAGACCACGATGAAAATGTTGAGTGGCTCTCATGTGCATTATTGTAGATCTAACAAAGAGCCCATATTACCTTGTCTTCTCCCTTGTATTAAATGCTTGCAGATTCCAGCTTAGTCCAATGCATGTGCACTATTATTATTATCCACACCGTTCGGTCATGCAAGTGAAAGGCAATAATGATGATATATGATGAACTGGTTGAGATGAGAAAAGTTGGTATGAACTCGACCTCTCTTGTTTTTGTAAATATGATTAGTTTATCGTTCCTGATTCAGCCTATTATGAATGAAACATGTTTGCAATGACAATTATAGATTATAGTTGCTCATGCCATGCTTAATTTGCTAGGAGTTTATAATGGTTTACCTTGCGTGCCAACATGCTATTAAAATGGTTGTGATGTGGTAGGATAGGGTGGTATCCTCCTTTGAACAATTCGAGTGGCTTGACTTGGCACATGTTCACGCATGTAGTTGAAACAAAATCAACATAGCCTCCACGATATTTATGTTCATGGTGAATTATATCCTACTCATTCTTGAATTCAGTGTTGATTAATTTTAATGCATGTTCATGACTGTTGTCGCTCTCTAGCTGGTCGCTTCCCAGTCTCTTTCTAGCCTTCACTTGTACTAAGCGAGAATACTGCTTGTGCATCCAACCCCATAAACCCCAAAAGTTATTCCATATGAGTCCACCATACCTTCCTATATGCGGTATCTACATGCCATTCCAAGTAAATTTGTATGTGCCAAACTCTAAACCTTCAAATAAAAATTTTGTTTTGTAGTCTCGAATAGCTCATGTATCAACTAGGGCTGTCTGTATCTTCCATGCTAGGCGGGTTATTCTCAAGAGGAGTGGACTCCGCTCCTCACTCACGAGAAAATGACTGGTCACCGAGATGCCCTGTCCCATTCTCAAATCAAATCAAAATAATTGCAAACAAAACTCCCCCAGGATTGTTGTTACTTGGAGGCACCGGTTGTTTCGGGCAAGCCATGGATTGATGCTTGTTGGTGGTGGGGGAATATAAACTTTACCATTCTGCTTGGGAACCACCTATAATGTGTGTAGCATGGAAGATATCGAGATCTCTTGGTTGTTATGTTGACAATGGAAGTATACCGCTCAAAATATTATTCATCTCTATTTCAAAACCGAGCTCTGGCACCTCTACAAATCCCTGCTTCCCTCTGCGAAGGGCCTATCCATTTACTTTTATGTTGAGTCATCATCTTCTTATTAATAAGCACCAGTTAGAGAGCATCGCTGTCATTTGCATGTATAATTATTAGTTTACATTGAGTATGACTGTGACTGGATCTCTTTTATCATGAATTACAATTTCTAGTCAGCCCTTGATCTTCAGGTGTGCTCTGCATTTATGTTTTGCGGTCTCAGAAAGGGCTAGCGAGATACCATCTTGTTATATCATATTATGATTGTTTTGAGAAAGTGTTGTCATCCAAGATTTATTATTATTGCTCGCTAGTTGATTATGCCAATGATATGAGTAAACATGAGACCTAAATGTTATTGTGAATATGGTTAGTTAATAATCTTTGCTGAAAACTTGAATGTTGGCTTTACATATTTACAACAACAAGAGCAAACAGAGTTTGTATAAGTTTTTCTTTATCACTTTCAGTTTGTCAACTGAATTGCTTGAGGACAAGCAAAGGTTTAAGCTTGGGGGAGTTGATACGACTTTTCCAAAAACTTTTGCCCTTGTTTTGTACTCTAACTTGCATGATTTGAATGGAACTAATCCGGACTGACGCTGTTTTCAGCAGAATTGCCATGGTGTTATTTTTGGGCAGAAATAAAAGTTCTTGGAATGACCTGAAAATCAATGGAGAATATTTTTGGAATATATAAAAAATACTGGCGAAAGAATCCAGGCCAGGGGCCCACACCCTATCCACGAGGGTGGGGGCCCACCTACCCCCCTAGGCGCACCCCCCTGCCACGTGGGCCCCCTGACGCTCCACCGACCTCAACTCCAACTCCATATATTCACGTTCGAGGAGAAAAAAATCAGGGAGAAGGATTCATTCCATTTTACGATACGGAGCCGCCGCCAAGCCCTAATCTCTCTCAGGAGGGCTGATCTTGAGTCCGCTCGGGGCTCCGGAGAGGGGAATCCGTCACCATCGTCACCATGAACCTTCCTCCATCACCAATTTCATGATGCTCACCGCCGTGCGTGAGTAATTCCATCGTAGGCTTGTTGGACGATGATGGGTTGGATGAGATTTATCATGTCATTGAGTTAGTTTTGTTAGGGTTTGATCCCTAGTATCCGTTATGTTCTGAGATTGATGTTGCTATGACTTTGCTATGCTTAATGCTTGTCACTAGGGCCCGAGTGCCATGATTTCAGATCTGAACCTATTGTGTTTTCATGAATATATGTGAGTTCTTGATCCTATCTTGCAAGTCTATAGTCACCTATTATGTGTTATGATCCGTTAACCCCGAAGTGACAATAATCGGGATACATTCCGGTGATGACCGTAGTTTGAGGAGTTCATGTATTCACTAAGTGTTAATGCTTTGGTCCGGTACTCTATTAAAAGGAGGCCTTAATATCCCTTAGTTTCCAGTAGGACCCCGCTGCCAGGGGAGGGTAGGACAAAAGATGTCATGCAAGTTCTTTCCCATAAGCACGTATGACTATATTCGGAATACATGCCTACATTACATTGATGAACTGGAGCTAGTTCTGTGTCACCCTATGTTATAACTATTGCATGAGGAATCGCATCCGACATAATTATCCATCACTGATCCATTGACTGCGAGCTTTTCACATATTGTTCTTCACTTATTTACTTTTCTGTTGCTACTGTTATAATCACTATTAAACCAAAACTATTACTTTCGCTTCCGTTATCGCTACTATCATATTACTTTGCTACTAAATAGTTTGCTACAGATATTAAGTTTCCAGGTGTGGTTGAATTGACAACTCAGTTGCTAATACTTGAGAATATTCTTTGTCTCCTCTTGTGTCGAATCAATAAATTTGGGTTGAATACTCTGCCCTTGAAAACTGTTGTGATCCCCTATACTTGTGGGTTATCACCATCCGGATTAAAGAGTGCCGGATCCACTTTTGAAAGGGCAGTCCAGATTGGTTTCGAGCCACAACTGCACAGAAATATTGAAGCTTATATGGATAATATTGTGGTGAAGACCAAGGATAGAGCCACCCTTATTTAGAATTTGGAGGAGACATTTGCTAATATGCGCAAGATCAACTTGAAGCTCAACCCGGAGAAGTGTGTGTTTGGCGTTCCCTCCGGCAAGCTACTTGGGTTCTTTGTGTCCCATCGGGGATGGGTTCTTTGTGTCCCATCGGGGGACCGAAGCCAACCCCAATAAGATTAAAGCTATCGAGTAGATCCAAGCACCATGGACAATCAAGGATGTGAGGCGTCTGATAGGGTGTGTTGCCCCGCTAAGCAGATTCATTTCCAAGTCTGCCGAGCGCACCCTGTCATTCTTCAAAATTTTGAAGAAGGCAGGGCCCATGAAGTGGACTCCGGAGGAAGATGCGGCTTTGCAAGAGTTGAAGGCCTACTTGTCCTCTATGCCCACCTTGGTTTCTCCCAAGCCACAAGAGCCGTTGCTGCTATACTTAGCGGCAACCAACCAAGTGGTTAGCGCGGCCTTGGTAGCACATCGGGAAGTGGATGAAGCAAAAAGTGAGCAAGTACCAGCAGAGTCAGATAAGAATCATGATAAAAGTGAGCATGGTAGCGAGATCAACCCCAAGGGCACGACAAGGAAGAAAGTGCTGCAGCGCCCAGTGTACTTCGTCAGCTCCTTATTACAGGGGCTAGGTAGAGGTACTCTGGCGCGCAAAAGTTGATCTTTGGTCTCATCATGGCCTCAAGGAAACTGCGCCACTACTTCCAAGCCCATGAGATCACGGTTGTCACTCGTTTTCCGTTGCAAAGGATACTCCGAAACCCTAAGGCTATCGGCAGAATAGTGGAGTGGGCTTTCAAGTTATCTAGTTTTGGTTTGAAATTTTAGAGCACACCAACAATCCAGAGCAAGGCATTGGCAGAGTTTATTGCAGAATGGACGCCAAGCTCTGATGAGGAAGTGCCAGAGACAGTTATCCCCGACAAGGAATCACCCCAAGAATGTATTATGTATTTCGATGGTGCCTTTTCCCTGCAAGGTGCAAGAGCTGGCGTGCTTCTTGTCGCCCCCTCCGGGGAGCACTTGAAGTACGTCATCCAGATGCATTTTGTCCGGGAAGAGGCAACCAACAATATAGCGGAGTATGAAGGGCTCCTTGCCGGGCTCAGGATTGCCGCAGAATTGGGAATTAAGAAGCTGGTCATTCGAGGAGATTCGCAGCTTGTGGCGAGACAAGTCAACAAGGATCACCAAAGCCCATTGATGGAGGCATACGTCAAGGAAGTAAGGAGATTGGAGGAACGCTTTGACATATTGCAAACAGAGCACGTACCCCATGCGGAAAACAGCATAGCTGATCATCTGTCAAAGTGTGCTGCGCAGAAGCTTCCCGTGGAACCATGGACTTTTGTTCTCCATCTTACTCAGCCCTCCATATCCCCAACAACAATGGCCCGAAAAAGGAGGAAATTGGACTCCGGTAAGCCTCTCCCGATAGAGCCGCCCGCTCCTGGCAGAGACCCTGCCGCCACCTACCGGACCGCACCCTCCAGCCGGGCCCATGGACCCCGCGAACGAGGAATGTGCCCCCGTAGTTTAGGAGGTGCCGCTAGTCCTTGTTGCCGAGCCGCAGGCTCCAACTTGGGCAAGGCACATAGTCCACTTCCTCCAAACTGGAGAGCTTCCCGGCGACCCAGATGAAGCTGAAAGAGTAGCCCGGAGGGCCAGTATGTATCAGTTTGTCGATGACACTCTATACAGAAGGAGGCCCAACGGTGTGAAATTGAAGTGTGTTTGCCGGTGAAAGGATCGATATAGTTGACTAGAGGGGGGGGCTGAATAGGCAACTAACAATTTTTAACTTTTCTTTACCAAATTAAACTTTGCATCAAAGTAGGTTGTCTAGACATGCAACTATGTGAACAACCTATATGATGCAACAACAATAAGCACACAAGCAAGCAAGGGAAATAACACAAATAAGCTTGCACAAGTAAAGGTACGAGATGACCAAGAGTGGAGCTGGTGAAGACGAGGATGTGTTACCGAAGTTCCTTCCTTTTGAGGGGAAGTACGTCTCCGTTGGAGCGATGTGGGGGCACAATGCTCCCCGAGAAGCCAATAGGGCCATCGTATTCTCCTCACGCCCTCACACAATGCGAGATGTTGTGATTCCACTATTGGTGCCCTTGGAGGAGGTGACCGGACCTTTACAAACAAGGTTGGGGCAATCTCCACAACTTAATCGGAGGCTCCCAAAAACACCATGAAGCTTCACCACAATGGAATATGGCTCCGCGGTGACCTCAACCGTCTAGGGTGCTCAAACACCCAAGAGTAACAAGATCCACAAGGGATTAGTGGGGGGAATCAAATTTCTCTTGGTGGAAGTGTAGATCGAGGCCTTCTCAACCAATCCCTAGAAAATCAACAAGTTTGATTGGCTAGGGAGAGAGATCGGGTGAAAATGGAGCTTGGAGCAACAATGGAGCTTAGGGTTGGAAGAGGTGGTCAACTCGGAGAAGAAGATACCCCTTATATATTGGAGAGACAAATCCAACCGTTATCCACTTAACCAGCCCGCGACTTGCAGTACTACCACGCCAGCCAAGCGGTACTACCGCAAGGGCTCACGATACTACCGCAGCGAACCGCGGTACTACCGTGGCCACGGCAGGAACTAGCCCAACACTGTAGCAACGAAGCTGGAGTGGTACTGCCGCTCGTGCGGTACTACCGCACCCCCTTGCGGTACTACCGCTAGGCATGGTTGGACCAGCTTGGGATGGCTGTGGACAAATAAAGAAACATCTTTGGCCAGTTCTGCTAATTTTCAAATAGTGGAAAAATCCGACACGGTACTACCGCTCAAGGCGAGCGGTACTACCGCGCAGGGAGCGGATGTAAAAAATTACATCCGCCCCTACTTCCACTGATGGAGCTGTGCCGGACCAGGAATCACGGTACTACGGCTCCCAAGGAGCGGTACTACCGTGACTGCCTGCGGTACTACCGCAGGGGCTTGCGGTACTACCGCTCCGAGGAGCAGTACTACCGCAAGCCTCAGAACAACAACATTAGGGAGTCTTCTTTTTGCACAAACACGAAGAAACGAAGGATGCTCCAAAGGCTAAGGGAAAGGCGGTGCAAAGAGGAGTAAACGTGTACATGACGATTCCACCCAAACCTTTACAAAGCGGACCCCCTCTTAATAGTATGGGTTTCCTACGACTCAAATCCACCGAAAAAGGAACGTAGAAAAACGCCGTCTTCAGTAATCTTCGAGGGGCTCCTAACCATCTTGTGCCTAGTAATGAAATATCTGAAATACTCAAGACACACGATTAGTCCGCAAATGCATTGTCATCAATCACTAAAACACCTTAGGGACAAATATGCCCTTACAATCTCCCCCTTTTTGGTGGACTGATGACAATACGGGATTTGCACAAGGAAGAAAGTATAGAACATGAGCAAAACATACATCTCTAAAATATAGACGGGCTCCCCCTAGATGTATGCCATTTAGATGAGTGCTTTGGACTGCACGACACACATACTAGGATCAACACTCCCCCTATATTTTATACACATGGCATATCTTGCAATAATAATGCTAACGCTAAGCACGATGGTAAATAGGAGCATAAACTAAGTAGCACAATATATCATAAGCTCAGTAAGGTGCGATAGATAGAGGCATATGTCTTACACCATATGATAGAAAAGTGTCACACGCTCAAACAAACTCAAACCAAACCAAAGCAAACAAGGTTCAACAGACCAACACAAGCGAAGCAAACACGACACGACACGGCAAATCCCTACGCTCTCTTCCCCTTTCCTTTCTTCCACTCGACCTGGGCAGACCGACCGAGTGGGATCTGAACCGGTGGGGGCACGTCAAGTGCACCCACTGGGTGTAGTCCCCGAGACCGCGGTCCACTGCTGGCAGTCGGCCGGGGTCTGAATAGTTCTTCTCTCTTTTTTTTCTTGACCCGGGCGGACCGATCGAGTGGGGTCTGAATCAGTGGGGGCACGACAAGTGCACCCGCTAGGTATAGACCCCGAGACCGTGGTCGACTGCGGGCAGTCGGCTTGGGTCTGAGTAAACTTTTAAGTTTTATTCACTCGGAAGTAAATAATCTTTGATATTGTCGATTGACATGTCTTTTACCTTCTGCAGAAATCTTGTACTCTCATTTCTAAGTTCGCCGGATTTGAGGAGAAGCAGAGGCAACTCAACCTCGACTTGGAGCTGGCCCAACAAAAGTTGAAGAAAGCTCAGGATGAAGCTGCTGGTATGGAAGGTAACTACCTGTCGACTGTTCACGTCGATCGTCCTTTAAAATATTTCTTCGATCTCTTGTTTGATCCGATTGCTTATTTTGTAGAGAAAATGAGGTTGGCTCTAGAGAAGAAGGACTTGGACCTTGCAGCTGCGCAGAAGGAAGCTCAAAATAAGACTGCCCTTGCAGACCAAAAGCTGGCTTTGGTCGGAGTGCTGGAAGAAGAAGTAAGCAAGCTGAAGTCCTCTCTCACTTAATCCAACCGAGAGGTAACTCGTCTGAAGAAGGATAAGATGGCTCTGAATGAGAAGCTGGAGTCCGTTGCTTGTAAGAGAAATGATGTGGAAGCCTATCTGAGAACTCTTGCCAAGAAGCTCTATCTTATGTTGGAAGGTACTCCTTTTAATCCGGCTTTACTGCTTGCAAGTTAATACTCTCCAGTCGACTCACTAACTCTTTGACTGCAGAATTCTGCCAAAACTTTGACGAGGAAACTGGACGGATCGAGACGGGTTTAGACCCTATCGTTTCTCCAGTCGGCGACGAGGCTGCCATGAATGTGCTTCGACTAGAATCCCATGTCGCCAGTGTCACAAGTTACCTCGCTCGTCTGAAGGTGGCAGTTTCACGGATCGACTCATCACTCTGGCCAAGGGCGATGCTTCAAAATGACCTCGAATCTATGATGACTCGGCTCAATGAGGTTCCTGGTTGAGTGCAAGAGTGGAAGAAGTCCTCTGCCCAGTGTGGTGCTGGAGTGGCGTTGTCCTTGGTAAGAGTCCACTTCAAGGAAGCTCTCGAAGACAAGCTGGCGGCGATCAAGGTCGCCAACACCAAAAGGAATGATTTCCAGTCTTTTATGGAGACTTTCATAGCTGCCGCCACTCGGATTGCAGATGGAATCGACTTGGACGAATTCGTTGAACCTGCCAGCCCTCCTCCTGCCGAATGAACAAACTTTGAGATTTAAACTTGCCTTAAATTTGCCTCGGGATGCCGAGTGGTTGCTGTAACCATTAAACTCCTTCGGGCATGATGCTCGAATACTTTTGATCCGTCGCCTGGAATTTTTTGGATCTATCTGAACTTGGTTTATTTCTGAATATGTTTGTATTTGCCTTCGTATGGAATTTGCTCTTTGGGATGTAGCCCTGAAGTGGAGAGTTCAATCGACTTGCGCCTCGTCATCCTTGCGGACAGGGATGGGGCGCACGTTGTATTTGTGGCATAGCTCGGAGAAAGAGGTCGCAGTCGACCCGCACCTCGTCGTCCTTGCGGATAGGGATGGAGCGTATGTTGTACATGTGGCGTAGCTCGGAGAAGAAGGTCGCGGTCGACCTGCACCTCGTCGTCCTTGCGGATAGGGATAGACTTTAAACCTTAGGCAAGTACTGGACTGCAGCTAAGCCTCCGAGTGGGAGGGTTTCTCACCACTTGGTAGGATTTTTTAAACTAAGCGAGTACTAGACTGCAGCTAAGCCCCCGAGTGGGAGGGTTGCTCACCACTCGGTAGGATTTTACAAACTTAGGCGAGTACAGGATTGCAGCTAAGCCCCCGAGTGAGAGGGTTGCTCATCACTCGGTAGGATTTTACAAACTTAGGTGACTACAGGACTGCAGCTAAGGCCCTGAGTGAGAGGGTTGCTCACCACTCGATATGATTTTACAAACTTAGGCAAGTACTGGACTGCAGCTAAGCCCCCGAGTGGGAGGCTTGCTCACCACTCGGTAGGATTTTACAAACTTAGGCAAGTACTGGACTGCAGCTAAGCCTCCGAGTGGGAGGCTTGCTCACCACTCGGTAGGATTTTACAAACTTAGGCGAAACGGATTCACAGCTAAGCCCCCGAGTGAGAGACTTGCTCACCACTCAGTAGGATTTTACAAACTTAGGCGAAACGGATTCGTGGCTAAGCCCCCAAGTGAGAGACTTGCTCACCACTCGGTAGGATTTTCTTTTGAACTTAGGCGAAACAGATTCGCAACTAAGTCACCCACTTGGGGGATTTCAGATGCAAATAAAAGCAACAACAATCATTCAAGAGGAATGTAAAGCTCTTGTCTTTGATAAAAAAATTACAAAGGTATTTCTTATTACATTTTATTTGAACGAGTACTTAAGTATAAAAGGGGCGGAGCAGCTCCGCATTCCAAGCCCGTGGCTCATCCTTCTAATGCTCGACATTGTAAAGGTGGTATGCTCCATTGTGGAGCACTCTGGTGACAATGAAGGGACCTTCCCAAGCTGGGGTGAGCTTGTGTGGTTTCTGCTGATCCACTCGAAGAACCAAGTCACCCTCTTGAAAGGCTCGACCCTTCACGTGTCTAGCGTGGAATCGACGCAAGTCTTGCTGATAAATGGTCGACCGAATCAAAGCCATCTCTCTTTCCTCCTCTAGGAGGTCAACTGCATCTTGCCGAGCTTGTTCTGCTTCATCTTCAGAGAAGAGCTCAACTCGTGGTGCATTGTGAAGCAAGTCACTGGGTAGAACTTCCTCAGCTCCATAGACCAAAAAGAATGGAGTTCGGCTAGTCGACCGATTGGGAGTTGTCATTAATCCCCAAAGAACTGATGGAAGTTCATCAACCCAGGCGCCCGTTGCGTGCTTGAGATCTCGCATCAGTCGGGGTTTCAGTCCTTTGAGAATCAGGCCATTTGCTCTTTTTGCTTGTCCATTTGACTGGGGATGGGCGACTAAAGCATAGTCGACTCGCATGCCTTGTGAGCCGCAGAAGGTTCTGAACTCATCGGAATCGAAGTTCGATCCGTTGTCAGTGATGATGCTGTGCGGAACCCCATACCTGAATGTCAACTCTCTGATGAAGCTAATAGCAGTACTAGCTTCAAGATTCTTAATAGGCTTGGCTTTGATCCATTTGGTAAACTTGTCGACTGCTACAAGCACGTGAGTAAAGCCACTCCTACCAGTCTTCAGTGGACCAACCATGTCCAATCCCCAAACAGCAAAGGGCCAGACGAGTGGAATGGTCTTCAGGGCTGATGCAGGTTTGTCCGACATATTGGAGTAGAACTGGCAGCCTTCACATCTATCGACTATATCTTTCGCCATTTCATTTGCTCATGGCCAATAAAATCCAGCTCGGTATGCTTTAGCCACAATGGTCCGAGAGGACGCATGGTGACCACAGGTCCCCGAATGGATGTCGTGGAGGATCACTCGACCTTCTTCTGGCATTATGCATTTCTGGCTGACTCTAGTTGCACTTTCTCTGAACAGTTGTCCTCTTATTGCAGTAAAGGCTTTGGATCGATGGACGATCTGTCGAGCCTCTTCTTCATCCTCTGGGAGCTCTTTCCTAAGGATATATTTAATGTACGACACCGTCCAGTCGAGAGTGATGACCAACAACTCCATGATCAAATCGACCACGGCTGGGACCTCGACTTCAGTCGGATCTGTGGCACTCTTAGGCTGCGGGGGCTCTTCAGCGAAGGGATCTTCTTGAACTGAAGGTGCATGAATATGCTCCAGGAACACATTACTGGGAATAGCTTGTCTCTTGGAGCCTATCTTTGCTAAATCATCTGTTGCTTGATTTTTCAGTCGGGGTATATGATGGAGATCTAAGCCCTCAAACTTCTTTTCCAACTTCCTCACCGCATTGAAGTAACCAGTCATGGCTGGGCTTCTGACGTCCCATTCCTTCATCACTTGATTGACTACCAAATCTGAGTCGCCATAGACCATGAGGCGACGGACGCCGAGTGAGATGGCCATACGCAACCCATACAAGAGTGCTTCATATTCTACTTCATTATTTGAGGAATCAAAGTGAATCTGGAGGACATATCTAAGCTTGTCTCCTCAGGGGGATACCAGTACCACCCCAGCACCGAACCATTCAGCATCTTGGAGCCATCAAAGAACATGGTCTAGTGCTCCGAGTGAACTTGAGTCGGCAGTTGTTGTTCAATACATTCGACGAGGAAATCCGCTATTGCTTGGGACTTGATAGCTTTCTTTGCCTCGAACTTGATATCTAAGGGAAGGAGTTCAATCGCCCACTTTGCCACTCTACCAGTTGCATCTCTGTTGTTCAGAATCTCTGATAATGGAGCGTCGCTGATGAATGTAATGGAGTGATCAGAGAAGTAATGTGCAACCTTCTTCGTGGTCATATAAATCCCATAAACAAGCTTCTGATAATGTGGATATCTTTGCTTTGATGGAGTCAAAACTTCAGAGACATAGTATACTGCACGCTGAACTTTGTAGGCTTTTCCTTCTTCTTCCCGCTCGACCGTAAGTACTGTACTGACGATTTGTCCAGTGGCTGCAATGTAAAGCAGTAAAGGCTCTTTGCTGATTGGAGCAGCAAGCACCGGCTGGGTGGAAAGCAGGGCTTTGAGCTCTGCAAATGCTGCATCAGCTTCAGGAGTCCACTCGAACTTATCTGACTTCTTCATTAGTCGGTAAAGAGGCAGTGCCTTTTCACCGAGGCGAGAAATGAATCGACTTAGGGCGGCCAAACAACCAGTAAGATTTTGGACATCGTGCACACGCACAGGGCGTTTCATCCGGAGTATGGCACCCACTTTCTCTAGGTTAGCGTTGATCCCTTGTTCAGAAACGAGAAAACCGAGTAATTTTCCGCCTGGAACTCCAAACGTGCACTTTGATGGATTGAGCTTGATATCATACCTTCTGAGGTTGGCAAAGGTTTCAGCAAGGTCAGCCAGTAGGTCAGAACCTTTACGTGACTTGACCACAATGCCATCCATGTATGCTTCCACATTCCGACTGATCTCAGTGAGCAAGCACTTCTGAATCATCCGCATGAATGTGGCTCCAGCGTTCTTCAAACCGAATGGCATAATGACATAACAGAAGCACCCAAATGGGGTGATGAAAGTTGTTTTTATCTCATCGGGTCCATACAGACGGATCTGATGATACCCGGAATAAGTGTCCAAAAAGGACAAATGCTCACACCCCGCAATCGAGTTGACTATTTGGTAGATGCGAGGGAGAGGAAAGTGATCTTTCGGGCAGGCCCGATTGATATGTTTGAAGTCGATGCACATGCGAAGTGAGTCATCCTTCTTTGGGACCATGACCACATTAGCTAACCACTCGGAGTGGTAAATCTCTCGGATAAACTCAGCTGCCAGAAGCCGAGCCACTTCTTCACCGATTGCCTTCCTCTTCTGTACGACGGACCGTCGAAGATGTTCTTTGACTGGTTTCACCTTTGGGTCGACTCGCAAACGATGCTCAGTCAGTCCCCTGGGAACACCTGGCATGTCAGAAGGTTTCCATGCAAAGATGTCCTAGTTCTCACGGAGGAACTGGATGAGCGCTTCTTCCTATTTGGAGTCGAGTTTTGTTGAAATGTGAGTCGGAGCAGCATTGGGATCCGTTGGATGAATATGAATCGGCTTCGTTTCACCAGACGACAGGAATGCTGAATCTGTGGCAGGCTTCTTAGCTTGCAACAAATCACTCGGATCTGCATTTTTTTGATATTCCTGCAACTCCACTACTGCCATCTGTGCATCGGCGATCTTTGAGCCCTTATGGAAGCACTCCTCCGCCTTCTTTCGACTGCCAGTGATAGTGATCACCCCTTTAGGACCAGACATATTCAATTTGAGGTACACGTAACCTTGTGGTCGTGGGTTCGGGCCCCATGGTGGGCGCCAACTATCGTGGTTCTAAGTCTGCAGTAGAATGGGGGGTAGGAGTGTAGAGGCAAGATCCTAGCTATGGAGGAGTTGTACACGCGAGTTTTACGAGTTCAGGCCCTTCTCGGAGGAAGTAACAGCCCTACGTATCGGAGCCCGGAGGCGGTCGATTGGATTATATGCGTGTGAGTTACTGGGTGTGCGAACCCTTGTGCTTGTGGAGGGGGGTGGCTTATATAGAGTGCGCCAGGACCCCAGCCAGCCCATGACACAAAGGGTTTAAGGTACATTGAAGAGAGAACATTACTGGTGACGCCCACATTAAAGTGCTGTGAATGCCAATTAAGCCTATGAGTAAATGCTCGACCGTTGCATATGCAGAGTGGCTTTAGCTCTTCTGCCTGTCGAGTGACTTCTGCGATGGTCGAGTGACATCGATTCTTCCAAGTGGAATGTTTCCGGTCGAGTGAATGACGATACTCTTTGGATGGTCCTGGCTTTAGGGTGCTGTCCTAGGGGAGGATGTCTAGGTCAGGTCTATGACCCTACCCTAGGTACGTAGCTTCATCAGCAGTAAAAAATTATTGCCGCGCTGGGTGCGGAAGTACCATGCACTCTACAAGCGGTAGTACCGTGGCAGGCCGCGGTAGTACCGTGAGCTCAAGAAGATGCAAGTTTCAAACAAAAAAAGAGAAAGGGGCTACGCAAGAAAACTTCAAGCGAACGATACACCGCAAGAACACGCTCAACACGAAGAAGGAAAGGAAAGAGACAACAAGGACCAACCACGAGACACAACCTCTCCAAGGAGAGGGCGGTGGCCGGAGCCACCTATGTTTGAGTCAATTGGTATGGCACCGCAAAGAATTATCCTTGGGCCCGTGACCAAAACTCGTCTTTGAAGCACAAGTGCCATCAAAAATGGCTAATGTGAAAGAGTTGATCAATTTATGCATAATGGGGGAGGGAGAGTTCATTGAGAGAACAACACTCCCCCTACGTCCATGCCTACACCTAAACAAGATAACAAGTTGAGTAGGGTGGAGTGTGCACAGGTTCAAGCAACATTGCTTGAATCAATGATATTTAGCTCATGCCTTAACTCATGAAATCTTGCTTCATCCAAGGGCTTCGTGAAGATATCTGCAAGGTTATCAAGAGTGTTGACATAGTTGAGTTCGTTCTCCCCTCGCCTAATATGATCCCGGATGAAGTGATACTGGATCTCAATATGCTTCATCTTGAATTGTTGCACCGGCTTGAGAGAAATCTTGATTGTACTTTCATTGTCACACCAAAGAGGAACTTTGTCACAAATGACACCGTAATCCTTTAAAGTTTGCCTCATCCATAAGAGTTGTGAACAACAACTACCGGCCGCCACATACTCTGCTTCAGTGGATGAGAGCGACACATAACTTTGCTTCTTGGAAGACCAACTCACCAAAGAGCAACCAAGAAATTGGCACCCTCTGGAAGTGGACTTCCTATCCACTTTGTCTCCCTCCCAATCCGAGTCCAAATAACCTACAAGCTTGAAGTTTGCTCCTCTTGGGTACCATAAGCCAAAGTTTGGGGTATGAGCCAAATATCGAAAGATTCGCTTGACCACCACGAAGTGACTTTCCTTAGGTGCGGCTTGAAACCATGCACAAATTCCCACACTCAACATGATATCTGGTCTAGATGCACAAAGGTAAAGGAAGGAGCCAATCATGGAGCGATATACCTTTTGATCCACCGCTTTACCATTGGGATCTATGTCAAGTTGGCATTTGATGGGCATAGGAGTGGACGCCGGCTTGACATCACTTAGCTTGAATCTCTTGAGCATGTCTTGAGTGTATTTGGCTTGGTTGGTGAAGGTTCCTTCTCTTCGTTGCTTGACTTTGAACCCGAGAAAGAACTTTAACTCTCCCATCATGGACATCTTGAACTTGGAGGTCATGAGTGCGGCAAATTCCTCATTGAAAGCTTTGTTAGGGGTACCAAAGATAATATCATCAACATATAGTTGGCACATAAACAACTCCCCTTTGACCTTCTTAGTAAAAAGAGTGGGGTCGATTTTCCCAATTTCAAAACCACGATCTTGCAACAACTCGGTAAGGTGGTCATACCATGCACGTGGGGCTTGCTTAAGGCCATAGAGTGCCTTATCGAGTTGATACACATGATCGGGAAAGTAGGGATCCTCGAACCCGGGGGGTTGCTTGACATATGCCAACTCATTAATAGGACCATTAAGAAAAGCACTCTTCACATCCATTTGTTGTAACTTAAAGTTATGATGAGAAGCATATGCAATCAACACGCGAATGGATTCAAGATGAGCAACGGGAGCAAAGGTTTCACCATAGTCGATACCCTCGACTTGGGAGTAGCCTTGTCCTACCAAACGAGCCTTGTTGCGAATGATAATCCCATGAGCATATTGCTTGTTCTTGAATATCCACTTGGTTCCAATGACATTGTGGTTCCCCGTTGTCCTTGGCACCAATCTCCACACCTTGTTGTGCTCGAAGTTGTCGAGTTCTTCATGCATGGCATTAAGCCAATCCGGATCTTCGAGTGCCTCATAGACCTTTTGGGGTTTAACACAAGAGACAAACGCGTGATGTTCACAATAGTTTGCTAATTGTCTACGAGTGCTTACCCCCTTTCTTAAGCTTCCAAGAACATTCGTCATGAGATGATCCTTGGTGGAGAGCTTGGAAGCAATATTGGCGGCACGACGCTCCAATTCCTCCTCGGGGGTGAGACGAGGAGCGGTCACTTGATCATCTTGAGCGCCATCTTGAGCTTGTTCTTGATCTCGAAGAAGATCTTGATCTTGAACTTGCTCAGAGGAGAGAACTTGAACTTGGGCGTCACTTGATGTTACAACACCATCTTGAGATTGACCTTGCCCATGGTCTTGTTCTTGAGGTTGAGGGCCTTCACTTTGTTCTTCGGAAGCGTGTGGGCCTTGGGTTGGTGATGGCTCCACTTGAGTGGAGCATTTTCCTTCTCCTTCGGCCACAAGGGGTTCCTCAATGGGTAGGATAAAACGAACACCCATTCTTCTTATGGCTTGGGGAGGAATTTCATCACCTACATCACAAGTGCCACTTTGCTCCACTTGGGAGCCGTTATTCTCATCAAACTCCAT
This sequence comes from Triticum dicoccoides, assembly GCF_002162155.2. NCBI lineage: Eukaryota > Viridiplantae > Streptophyta > Magnoliopsida > Poales > Poaceae > Triticum > Triticum dicoccoides. Next base: position 447,848,478 of record NC_041392.1, read on the forward strand.
GTTACATGTCTCCTAAATAAGTCTCGTGGACCTATTGAGGACACGGTAAGCATGGGAGTTTGTAGCATAACCAACAAATATGCCCTCATGATCTCTAGCCTCAAATTTAGACAAACGAACACCTTTCTTGAGAATGAAACACTTACACCCGAACACCCGGAAGTACTTGAGGTTGGGCTTGTTCCTGGTGAGTATCTCATATGGAGTCTTGTTCAAGCCTTTGCGGAGGTAGAGCCGATTTGTTGCATGACACGCGGTGTTGATGGCTTCAGCCCAAAAGTTGTATGGAGACTTGAACTCCACCATCATGGTCCTTGCCGCATCCATCAACGTCCGGTTCTTCCTCTCCGCTACACCATTTTGTTGAGAGGTGTATGGTGCGGAATATTGATGCTTGATCCCCTCATCACTAAGAAACTCATCCAAGCTGTAGTTCTTGAACTCGGTGCTGTTGTTGCTTCTTATTGTCAAGATCTTTGCATTGTGTTGACGTTGAGCTTCATTTGCAAAGTCAATGACGGTTTGTTGGGTCTCACTCTTCCTCTTGAAGAAATATACCCAAGTGTATCTTGAATAATCATCCACAATCACCAAGCAATACTTCCTACCCCCAAGACTATCAAAAGATGGAGGCCCAAAGATATCCATGTGAAGGAGCTCCAAAGGCCTCTTCGAGTAAATGATAGTCATGGGAGGGTGAGCCTTTTCATGTAGCTTTCCTTCGATACAAGCACTGCAAGCACGATCTTTGGCAAAAGTAACATCTGTTAGTCCACGGGCATGGTCCCCCTTGAGAAGACTTTGCAAAGATCTCATATTGACATGGGCTAGACGGCGATGCCAAAGCATTAGGCATGTCGCGGTCTTAGTGAGTCGCTCCGAAAAGTTAATCACATAGAGACCGTTTTCGACATGCCCAACAAAGGCTACTTTAAGAGTCTTGATCCACAAGAGGGCCACGGTATCAACATCAAAGAAGGTGGCAAAACCCATGAGTGCTATTTGACGAACGGAAAGTAAATTGTATGCAAGGGACTCAACAAGCATGACCTTATTGATCGTAAGATCATGAGAAATGACAACCTTGCCGAGTCCCAATACCTTAGAGGACGAGGCGTCACCCCACTCGACGTTGGTGGGCATGGATGGAATCTTTTGCACGTCCACCACCAAGTCCTTGCTTCCGGTCATATGATTAGTAGCTCCACTATCGAGAAACCATGATCCCCCACCGGAAGCAAACACCTACAGGAGATTAATGCTTGGTTTTAGGTACCCATTTTGTAATGGGTCCTTTGATGTTAGTAACAAGGGTCTTAGGAACCCAAATAGACCATTCAATGTACTCATAAGGAGAACCAACAAATTTGGCATAAACATGCCCATCACTAGCACGGCACAACACATAAGAAGGGTTAAAGTCGCCGACTTTGTTGGGAAGGGAAGCGTTACCCTTCTTGGCATCACTACCCCTCACGGTCTTCTTCTCCTTCTCCTTAGTAGCATCCTCTCCCTCCTTCACAAAGGTTTGCTTGAGAGGAGGAGGAGGTCATTTGGCCTTGTCATTCTTCTTCTTGTTCTTGGACTTGGGCACGTACCAATTCCTTCTTTGGCCACAACTTCCTTTTGGTTGCTCAAAAGGTCATTGAGGTTCTTCTCGCCTTGTATGCAAGACACAAGACCTTTCTCAAGTTTCACCTTCAACTTAGCATTATCCTCAACAAGATGCACATGCTCACAACATGGGTTAGTAGCATTTGCATTATCAATTAACATCATACGAGGAAAAGTGGCTTTCTCCTTGGTTAGCTTTACTTGAAGTTGATCATGAGACTCTTTGAGGCTAGCATGAGCACCCTTCAAGACCTTGTGAGCCTTGTCAAGTAAGTCAAACTCCTCTTTGAGTCTAGCAAGATCAACCCTAAGCTTGGCCTTCTCGGAGTTTAGCACACGAGAAACAACAAGAGCATGATCAAAATCTTTCTTTAACTTAGCGTGATCAACGTTGTGTGACTCCTCAAGAGCCAAATGAAGACCACACTCTTCCCCGAGAGCATTGGAGAGATCCGAAATCTCATCGGCATAGTCACGACTATGCCCCTCCATCTTGGAGATAGTATCTTCGTGAGCCTCGATCATGTCATTGGCTTCACCAAGTTGTTCCAAGAGAGCAACGGAATGCTTATTGGATTTACCCTTGAGTTTACCAATAAAGGACTCAAACTCATTCTCCTCCACATTAGATCCCTCATATTCATCAATGCAATCCGTCAAAGAAGGATTATTAATGATGGTAGTCTTGATTTTGGGGGTTACCTTGTTGGTGGCTTTAGCCATGAGGCACTTGGCGGTGATGTTCTCATTGGGTGAGTCAAAGAGTGACACCCATGGAGTTGTCGCAATGGAAACGGAGGCCATGGAAACAGACTCACCATCTTCATCATCATCCTCATTGTACTTTTCTTGTACCACTACCGCCTTGGGAGGAGTCTTCTTGGTGAAGTTGCTCTTGTTGGGGAAAGACTTGACTTTGTCCTTTCGGATGAGCTTGCCACCATTGTCTTCCCTCTTCTCATAAAGGCATTCCGCAACGAAATGACTCACATTGCCACAATTATAGCAAGTCCTCATACATTGCTTGACCTTCGTGCCACTTGAGTTGTTCTTGTTGAAGTTGGGCCTTGAGTTCTTCTTGCTCCAAAATTGCCTTGAAGCAAGAGCCATGTGTTCATGATAGGCATACTTTGTATCTTCGGGGTTGCTCTCCTCTTCTTCCTCTTCGTCCTCTTCTTCCACCCTCACCTTGGCCTTTAACACAAGGTTGGGCTTATTTGCTCTTTGAGAACGTAGCACCACATTGTCGGCAGTTTTGTCCAAGATGCTCATAGACACAAACTCATCCAACACTTTGCTTGAGGACAAGGTGTGGAAGTCCGGCCTTTGACAAATGACGGAGGACATGGCCTTGTGGTAAGGCATCATTGCCTTGAGGAATTTGTGCTTGATCCAATTGTCATCTGTATCCTTGCTCCCATGATCTCAGAGTGAGACCATGAGTTTGGTTACTCTCCGATAAAGCTCACGAGGTTCTTCATCTTCTTTCATTGCAAACTCATCGGCTTCATCTTGCACCACTTCATAGTTGGAGCGTTGAATTCTTGCGCTTCCCCTGTAGAGGGAAACAACTTGGTGCCATGCATCTTTGGCCATGGCGAAGGGCCGGAGGTGAGCAAGATCTTAGGGTGGAATTGCATCTTGGATGATGAAGAGAGCATTCTCATTGAATTGATTATCCGCGGCCTCTCTAGGCGTGAAGTTGCTTCGGTCATGCGGATAGAAACCTTCTTCAATGATTCTCCAAAGATTAGTATTCACATGATTTAAATGATGCTTGAAACGATAAACCCAAGAATCAAAGTCCTCATTTTTCACAATCTTAGGGGGAGGACCGGCATGATTCAAATGAGTGGAAGGAATCGATTCACCATAAACAAGTGGAGGTTCCACATGGGCAAAGATGTCGGTGCCATTTTTACCACTAGAAGAAAGATCCTTTTCACTCGTAGCTTCCTCCTTGTTGGAGTTAGCATCCGTCACCTTGTTAGAGGGATCACTCACTTTCAATGGTGCGGTGGAAAGTTTAAGCCCTTCTATGAATTTATTAAACATGCTTTCAACCTCGGTCATCATGGAGGTTTCCAATGTTTCCAAAGCCACATTGAATTCCTCACGAGAGACCGCGGTTCCCCCATCGCTCGTAGACGAGATCGGATTCACACCGAAATGCTCCTCCACACAGTCTATGGTGTCAAGCATAATCTTCGGACAGCAAAGTCCTTAGTAAAGAGACGAGGCTCTGATACCAACTGAAAGGATCGATATAGTTGACTAGAGGGGGGGGGTGAATAGGAAACTAACAATTTTTAACTTTTCTTTACCAAATTAAACTTTGCATCAAAGTAGGTTTGTCTAGACATGCAACTATGTGAACAACCTATATGATGCAACAACAATAAGCACACAAGCAAGCAAGGGAAATAACACAAATAAGCTTGCACAAGTAAAGGTACGAGATAACCAAGAGTGGAGCTGGTGAAGACGAGGATGTGTTACCGAAGTTCCTTCCTTTTGAGGGGAAGTACGTCTCCGTTGGAGCGGTGTGGAGGCACAATGCTCCCCAAGAAGCCACTAGGGCCACCGTATTCTCCTCACGCCCTCACACAATGCGAGATGCCGTGATTCCACTATTGGTGCCCTTGGATGAGGTGAACGGACCTTTACAAACAAGGTTGGGGCAATCTCCACAACTTAATCGGAGGCTCCCAACAACACCACGAAGCTTCACCACAATGGAATATGGCTCCGCGTTGACCTCAACCGTCTAGGGTGATCAAACACCCAAGAGTAACAAGATTCGCAAGGGATTAGTGGGGGAATCGAATTTCTCTTGGTGGAAGTGTAGATCGAGGCCTTCTCAACCAATCCCTAGAAAATCAACAAGTCTGATTGGCTAGGGAGAGAGATCGGGCGAAAATGGAGCTTGGAGCAACAATGGAGCTTAGGGTTGGAAGAGGTGGTCAACTCGGAGAAGAAGATACCCCTTATATAGTGGAGAGACAAATCGAAACATTATCCACTTAACCAGCCCGCGACTTGTGGTACTACCGCGCCAGCCAAGCGGTACTATCGCAAGGGCTCACGGTACTACCGCAGCGAACCGCGGTACTACCATGGCCACGGCAGGAACTAGCCCAGCCCTGTAGCAATGAAGCTGGAGCGGTACTGCCACTCGCGTGGTACTACCGCACCCCCTTGCGGTACTACCGCAAGGTAGGGTTGGACCAGCCTGGGACGACAGTGGACAAATAAAGAAACGTCCGTGGCCAGTTCCGCTGATTTTCAAATAGTGCAAAAATCCGACACGGTACTACCGCTCAAGGCGAGCGGTACTACCGCGTAGGGAGCGGATGTAAAAAATTACTTCCACTGATGGAGTTGTGCCGGACTAGGACTCAAGGTACTACGGCTCCCAAGGAGCGGTACTACCGTGATTGCCTGCGGTACTACCGCAAAGGCCTGCGGTACTACCGCTCCGAGGAGCAGTACTACCGCAAGCCTCAGAACAACAACATTAGGGAGTCTTCTTTTTGCACAAACACGAAGAAACGAAGGATGCTCCAAAGGCTAAGGGAAAGGCGGTGCAAAGAGGAGTAAACGTGTACATGACGATTCCACCCAAACCTTTCCAAAGCGGACCCCCTCTTAATAGTATGGGTTTCCTACGACTCAAATCCACCGAAAAAGGAACGTAGAAAAACGCCGTCTTCAGTAATCTTCGAGGGGCTCCTAACCGTCTTGTGCCTAGTAATGAAATATCTGAAATACTCAAGACACACGATTAGTCCGCAAATGCATTGTCATCAATCACTAAAACACCTTAGGGACAAATATGCCCTTACAGCCGGGAAGAAGGAAAGGAACTGCTGGCTGCGATACACAAAGGCATGTGCGGCTCCCACATTGGATCAAGAGCACTGGTTGGGAAAGCATTCTGGCAAGGATTCTATTGGCCCACAACCCTCCAAGATGCAATTGAGCTAGTCACCAAGTGTGAAGCCTGGAAGTTCCATTCCAAGAACATCCACCTGCCTGCCCAAGCTCTTTAGATAATCGCTTTTTCATGGCCATTTCGGTCCGGGGGCTTGATATCCTTGGCCCTTCCCCCCGAGCAATCGGGGGCTTTGAATTCATGTTCGTTGCCATCGACAAGTTTACAAAGTGACCAGAAGTGACTACCGTGAGAAAGGTGACTGCTCAGTAAGCTATCATCTTGAAAGAATTGGTGTGCCGTTTTGGAGATCCAGCAAGGATTATTACCGACAATGGCACCCAGTTCACAAGCCGCGCCTTCATGCAATATGTTCATGCCCTCGGATGCAAGATCTCATTTGCCTCTGTTGCACATCCCAGGAGAAATGGGCAAGCTAAGATGGCGAACGCTGAAGTGCTGCGAGGACTCAAGACAAGAACCTTTGATATGCTGCGGAAGCACAACAGGCGGTGGACCGACGAGATGCCGGTAGTTCTCTGGTCCCTTAGAACGACACCGAATCGAGCTACCAGGCAGACTCCCTTTTCCCTGGTCTACGGGGCAGAAGCAGTTATCCCCAAGAAACTCATTTACGGGTCGCCTCGAGTGCTTGCCTACGATGAAGTAGCACAAGACCAGCACCGGCGTGACGACGCTGTGCTACTCGAGGAGAACCGTCTCCGGGCTGCTATGCGTGTTGCACGCTATCAACAGGCCCTGCATCGCTATCATAGCTGCGGGGTACATGGCCGATGTTTTGAGGAAGGCGACCTTGTCCTTAGGCGCGTTTAGTTCGCCAAGGGTGCAAACAAGTTGACGCCGAAGTGGGAAGGCCCTTACCAGGTAGTACGAGTCACCAGACCTGGCGCAGTCCGTCTGCAGACTGGAGATGGCATTCAATTGCAAAACTCATGGAATCTTGAGCATCTCCGCAAGTTCTACCCGTAAGGCGCGGCCGTCAGGCCCTGCCCAACAACCACCCTTTTATACAGGCCTTGCCTCAGTTGCATGTAACCCCTTGTACAAAGTCAGGCGATGACCCTGAGCAGCGGAGAAATAAACTAAGCACTGGGGGGGCGACCAAGTTGCATGCATGCATGAGCATTCCAAGAGCATTGCATAAGCATTTCATGAGCATTTGCATATGCATATAGATAGGATCGCATCTTGCATCACTCCCATCTGCATGAAACTGCAGTTTCCTGCCGTGAAGTTGGCCTCTACAAGGAGTTGGGAAGATGGACCAACATTGAGATCTCCGGCAAGCCAAATAGATAAGTTCTACCTCTTGTCCATTAGTGTTCTGTAAGCTATAACTTGTGCATGAGAAAACCTCACCACTCTTTTGAGACTTAGGTGCTCCCATCCTTGACTCGAACATTGCTTCGGTCAGGATGGTCGTAGTGGCCTTTGGTAAAATGGAGTTGGCAGGGGGCTGGTCCCTTTATTTTTTTTACACAGTAGACACAGTTCTCCGGCAAACAAAAGGGTGCCGGCAGGGTAGCCTGCCAGGGAAAACTTGTTTATTTGCACTAATGAGGCATCCCACCTCTGCATGGACATATACATGCACGGGTTCCCAGCAAGGTTCATCTTTTTCATTAATATGCTGATAATGCAAGTACAAGCCTTACAAAACACAAACATGGACTCGAGAGATTACAATATTTGAATTAAAGTTTGGCAAATGCCTATTGATTTCAGATTAAAAAAAAGATAAGTGCCCCGTAATGCCCTTTCTTGTCCCTCTCCTCCTAGGCACGGCCGTCGAAGGCGAGGAGGGTGAAAGGAGCGCCCGAGCAGAAGCCTAGCCCGCCCCCCTCGGGCTGCAGGAGAGGTAGACCGACGGGAAAGGGAGAGCACCGGGGAACGTGTCGATGGAGAGAACGGTGGAGGTGAACCGTCGACCACCGCCACCAGGGCCAGCAGGACACGGCAGGGCTAACAGAGTTGCAGCCCGAGAGGAAGCCTGCCGGGGTCCAGCTAGGGGATTGCTCGAGGATCCAGGGAGCGCCATCCCCACCTCTCCATCCAACTACCCGACAAATCACATTGCCCGGAAGGAGATGTCGATGCAGATGATGGTGCTGCCACCTGATGAGGATGGTGCGGGTGGCGCTCAGCCGGAGTCAGAGTCGTCCCTCCCCTCGCCCGCTACTGTCGTCATCGTCATCACTGTCCTCCTCATCGCTTTCGCTCGAGGAGGAGCTTTCGTCATTGGTTGACCTCTCCGCGCAGCACCCTAAGTGACCTCCTGAGCGCCTAGAGATCTTGACGGAGAGCAGGCCACTCTCCATTAATTTGAACTGGAGAACATGCCCCACCGAAAAGCCATGGGCGCGAGCAAAAGTCTTCCAACCATGACAGAGGTACATCACGTGAGGGCTAGGGAAGTCGACGTCAACCCACATGCCGCCATTCCCACAACCCCTCATGTGCAACCTCAGAGTGCGTGGCTGTTCGAGCTCCATTTCCCGTGCAAAGGGAATTGGGAGACAAAGATGGCCGAACAAAGGTTTGTACAGCCTGATCGAGGTTGGTCCCCAACATGTCCTTCCATTGGGGGAAGATCCGCCGGTGGGGGCGCAGCCAAGGCGTCGCCCCGCCCTCCTCTTCCTTGAGCACCACGACGACCTCGGCCTTGCCCCTCCCTCCTCCTCTCATGGCGGGCTCCACCACTGCAGGATCCGGAGGAGGAGGGATGCGCTATCCAGTATAAGCCCTCGTCGCCACTGCTGGGACACCACCATGCCCTCGCCCTCTCACCATGACTAGAAGGGAAGAGTTTTAGAGGGGAAGAAGAAAAAGCATGTGTGGAGAAGCACCGCCCTGCCCCTTTTTATAGGAGGATGAGGCAGGAGGCTGGCTTCTCACGCAGGAAATGGCCACCCCGCTCCTCCAATTCAGCCTCTCGACACCTCCTGTGGCTCTAAGAATCAAGGCTGACCCTCTACTCCAACCATTGGCGCCCAGTTTTTGTCCATGGCACTCCTCCCGGCACCCTCTGCATCCACCACCTACCACGCCCAATGCATGCAGAACACGTGGCAGATGCATGCGAAATGGGAGGCAAGTGGGATGATAGCTTTTGCCCCGTGATCATGGGACGTGGGAAGTCCGGGCCACGATCAAAGTTCCTCCATAGCGTTACGTGCGACCTGCGGGGAAACCGGAAACTAGCCCGGACTCAAGATTGATGAAGAAGCAAAAGAAAAAAGAGACCTCAAGAGGACAACCTCTTCAGCACCCCCGCCTGTGCACTTATTAGGCCCTTCCCCGACGATGCTCGGCAGCGCATTCGGGGTAGGCCCGGGGGCTTCTATCGGTGCAACAAACCTTGGTTTGTTGCCCAGACTGTGCACATGCACGGGAACATGATTGAGGCACCAGGCCACGCTAGAGTGCAAGTGACCAAGAGCTTCGAAGGACCAACATGCAAACCAACAGGACCAAGATCAAGCCAAAGGAACAAGATACCATCAGGAGGAAAGCCCCCCTTGCCGGGCAAGAGAGCTCAGCAGGGGTGGGGCCGCCCCTGGAAGAAGACGCCCAAGACATCCCGGCAGGGCTTGCCGGGACACACGAGGGAAAAACCACCTCACCCAACTACTCCACCATGACCCGCATCGTCAATCAGTGCGGTGTCAAAGCCGCAAAGTGACTGAGTGGCAGCCATTCGCCACATGACAACCTTTCTCTACAGAAGATACCCTCGAACGACACCCATCCTGCAACGTGTCAAGCGAGCAGGTGTGAAGCTGGCAAAATAGCCCGACAAAGCTTGTCGGGCAACCAACAACGTGACATTAAGTGGTGCATTTAATGCACCATGTCAGACTGCAGAGTTAGGTATGATAGCACTATTTGCTATCTTCTTAGTGCATAATGACTACTTTGCCACTGTGGTAGCCCCTTAATCTATAAAAGGAGGCCCATGGCAACCATAGAATGGGTTAGAAGGTTTGAGAACAAACACGCCCATATGCGTGTAGCCACTGCCGCCCTTGCCGGGCAAGTGTACTATGCTCCACCACCACTCTTCCACCATCGATCCACCAAAGCAGGAGTAGGGTTTTACGCCTCACGGGGGCCCGAACCTGGGTAAAATTACCTGCGTGATCTCCGTCGTGCTGTCCAACGCTTGTCTGCTCTTTATGTAACATGACGTCCCCTGCCGAACCAGTAAGGGGCCCTCTGGTCCCATAGGTGTCGTGGTTTCCCGTGACAGGCAGAGTGCCGGAAAAGGCCCCCGATGGGATCTCTCGAGAAAAGAAGCTTGCAACAGCGGAAAAAAGTATTTTGTGTGGCTCTCTGTTGTTTTCCCAATTTTAGAGAATTTATAGAGGCAGAATTAGGTTAAATAGCTAAACGTGGGCCCTGCAAGCCACCAGGGCGCGCCTACCCCCTGGGCATGCCCTGGTGCCTTGTGGGCTACTCCTTCATGTTCTGGCCCTTTCTCGAAGCTTCCAGGGTCTCTTCTGTCCAGAAAAAATCGTAAAAAAATTTCGTGGCATTTGGACTTCGTTTGGTACTAATAATTTGGAAAACCAAAAACAAACAAAAAACAACAATTGGCACTTGGCACTAAGTTAATAGGTTTTTCCCATAAAGTGATATATAACTACATATAAAACATCCAATATTTATTCTATAATAGCATGGAACAATAAGGCATTATAGATACGTTGGAGACATATCACTCCATCACGTCGTATGTGAAACAGATCAGATGTGTGGGCTCTCGAAAATCGGGTCCTATTATGTTGAATATCGGGAGACATCCGTGCATATGCCTGTTCCCGAGCCGTATCGTGCCTGTCTAACCAGGCCTCATAGTCGTCGAGTCTGCCTGACGCGCTTCCCCTTGACCCGTAGATGGATCGCGGAGGGGCACGATTTTCTTCTAGCCTTCTATGTGTGTTGTAGTGCTGAGGGTATTTAACGGGGTCCTTGCCATAACGGCAATTTCTTGTTTGGGGGTTCCTATGCTCCCCTGTTGGCATGTCGTGCCCTCTAGGGGGGGTCAGGTTGGTCGGCATGACCTCGTGTCAAAAGCTCATGGCCTGATTATAGGTCGGGCTGATCTGAAGCGTCATCCGCGAGTCACTCGACGCGGCTTCAATGGTCGGCCAGGGTTGATCTTTGGCTGTCCACAGAGGTGATCGGATCTGAACTTGACCCTGGGTGCGTGTTCGGGCTTGAGTCACGGTCAAGGCCCGATGAGAGGATAGGGTCCACACCGGAGTCAAGGCTCAGCGTGGTGATGATAGGATCCGTGATTGCAGCTGGATCCACCACGGGATCCGATCCGTGGCCCGGACTGGAAGCCGGTTCTGAGGTCAGGCCTGCGGTGGATTCTCAATCCAACCTGGAATCCAGTCAGAAAGGACGAGATCACCGCGTGAATCTGCGGTGTACTCCCGACTCCCGAACGTGACAACTTGGTTCGGGGTGAAATTCTCAACACGGGTGATATGGCCCATTGAGTTAGCATGCATGATAATGCTGCTGAATGTGAAAAGCTTCCCAGGGACTAAGATGTCACCACAGCCGGTGTCGCACTTGATCTATAGACGAGCCATCGATTCTTTTTTGGTCACACAACTGAACTCTCAGTGAAAGCACCAATGTCAGTACTAAAATTGGTAGTCCTCGGGTAGGGGGTCCCGAGCTGCGGATCTCGGATCTATGGGTAATAGGAGACAAAGGGGACAATATTTACCCAGGTTCAGGCCCTCTCGAAGAGGTAATCCCCTACGTCCTGCTTTGATTGTATTGATGATGATGTGTCTAGTACAAGTTTGATCTACCTCAAGATCGTAAGTTGAGTTCTAACCCTATGGCTAGACGATTGTAATTTTGACCGTCCCCCTATGGACTAAACCCCTCAGTTTATATAGACACTGGGCGTACCTAGCAGTAGCGCGGGTTTTAGGCATACTAGTAGCGCGGGTGGCAGCGCTACTAGTACGACGCTACACCTAAAACTTAGCAGTAGCGGGGGCTAAACTGCGCTACTGCTATATCCACTTAGTAGTAGCACTTCTCTGAAAAGACGCTACTGGTAACTACTAGTAGCGCCTCTCGCAGCCCGCGCTACTACTACTATTCTGTATTATATTTCTTTTTATTTCATGTTGTATTCATACACCTTTATACAAGTTTTCATACATCAGCATTTTAGAGTTTGTTTTTACATCATAATGAGTTATTAAATCACTGGGTGAAAGAACCATGGACTAGTTTCAAGTGGATGGAAACTTGAAACTAGTCCACGGTTCTTTCACCCAATGATATAATAAATATCATCATCATATCATTAACAACTTATCATCATAATACATCATTGTCATATAACACCTACTCATGATCATCATTTTCATCAATGAGACATCATATAGCAAGTTGGTCACCAGTCATAGTCACAACTCCTCATCATCATCAACCCTAACACATTGTACCACATAATAACACATTGTATTTAGGACCTACTTCTCTCTCATAGGACCTACTACCTTCTCTTAGGTAAAATACCATAAAACAAGATAGGCCCTGAGTCTCCATTATGGAGAATGGAGATTATCCTGTCTCCAATTCTTGCCTTTCACACAATGTTGCTTCCAAGTACCTCCTTACGACTGTCCATACATTTTTTCCATTCTTTGATTTTCATGTCTTCACTAGTTTTAGAAATCCGATATGGACAGGTGAGATTCGTAGGATGACCTGGCCATATGTTCAAAACATCAAGGCAACCATTCTGATACATCATATGAGGCACGCAATCCATCGGGATTTTCTGTTGAAAAACATAATAATAACTTCGTAGTTAGCAATGTAGTTCAGTTTTAGAAGAATTTATGTAAAAGATGCACGGATGTCGTAATAGTAAAAAATCTTACTGAAAGTGCAACTATCCCTAGGTGGTTTTGGTAATTCATAACAACATATAGCTCATTGAGCTAATGCTATTCCAAGATGATTATTTCAGAAAAAGCTCAATGATTGGCATGGCATGGATGTGAAAGTGGAACCCTCAAAATGCTAAGGACAAAGGATTGGCTCAAGCTCTAAAGCTCAAGACTCTTCATTTTATATTTTAGTGATCCAAGACCACATTGAGTCTTTAGGAAAAGCCAATACTATCAAGGAGGGATGAGGTGTTGCTTAATGAGCCTCTTGCTTCATGTGCTTAGTGATATGCTCCAAAACCCTCAACTACTTTCCCATATCCACATTTGACCTAAACCCTAAGCCAAACTCGGTCCTACCGATTCTTCCTATCCGGCGCCACCGAGTTTCTCTTGTCATTAGCCACTGCCAAACCCTAGCAATTCTGTCCTACCGATAGGGATCTCGGTCTCACCGAGATGGGTTTGCAAACTCTCTGTTTCCCTTTCGTAACTTTTCGGTCTCACCGAAAGAGCGAATCGGTCCCACCGAGATTGCAATGTAAACTCAGTGTTTCCCCTTTGTAACTTTTCGGTCTCACCGAGTTCCACTCGGTCTCACCGAACGAGCAAATCAGTCCCACCGAGTTTGCCTGACCAACTCTCTCGTTAGCTAATTACCAATTTCGGTCTCACCGAGTTTGTGTAATCGGTCTCACAGAGATTATGTTATGCCCAAACCCTAACCATATCAGTCCTACCAAGTTGCATGTCAGTCCCACCGAAAATCTCTAACGGTCACTAGGTTTACATTTTCGGTCCGACCGAGTTTATTCATTCGGTCCCACCGAGATTGGAAATCTGTGTAACGGTTGGATTTTGTGTGGAGGCTATATATACCCCTCCACCTCCTTCTCATTCAAGGAGAGAGCCATCAGAACACACACACCATTCCAACTCATGTGTTATGAGAGAGAACCACCTACTCATGTGTTGAGACCAAGACATTCCATTCCTACCATATGAATCTTGATCTCTAGCCTTCCCAAGTTGCTTTCCACTCAAATCTTCTTTCCACTAAATCCAAATCCTATGAGAGAGAGTTGAGTGTTGGGGAGACTATCATATGAAGCACAAGAGCAAGGAGTTCATTACCTACACACCATTTGTTACTTCTTGGAGAGTGGTGTCTCCTAGATTGGCTAGGTGTCACTTGGGAGCCTCCGACAAGATTGTGGAGTTGAACCAAGGAGTTTGTAAGGGCAAGGAGATCGCCTACTTCGTGAAGATCTACCGCTAGTGAGGCAAGTCCTGTGTGGGCGATGGCCATGGTGGGATAGACAAGGTTGCTTCTTCGTGGACCCTTTGTGGGTGGTTGCTTCTTCGTGGACCCTTCGTGGGTGGAGCCCTGTGTGGACTCATGCAACCGTTACCCTTGGGTGGAGCCCTGTGTGGACTCGCGCAATCGTTACCCTTCGTGGGTTGAAGTCTCCATCAACGTGGATGTAGGATAGCACCACCTATCCGAACCACGGGAAAAACATCCGTGTCTCCAATTGCGTTTGAATTCTCCAAACCCTTCCCTTTACATTCTTGCAAGTTGCAGGCTTTACTTTTCGCTGCCTATATACTCTTTGCATGCTTGCTTGAATTATGTGATGAATGCTTGACTTGTCCTAAATTAGCTAAAATCTGCCAAGAACTAAAATTTGGAAAAGGTTAAGTTTTTATTTGGTCAAGTAGTCTAATCACCCCCCTCTAGACATACTTTCGATCCTACAAGTGGTATCAGAGCTTTGGTCTCCATTTGCTTTGATCTCCATAGCTTTGGTGGTCATAGCCTTGGTTTCACAACCTAGGAGAGTATGGCGTCTAGCGAGGGAAATTATCACCGTAGAGGTCCTTACTTTGATGGTACTAATTTTGCTAGTTGGAAGCATAAAATGAAAATGCATATTCTTGGACATAACCCCGCTGTTTGGGCTATTGTGTGTGTTGGCTTGCAAGGTGACTTCTTTGATGGGAGAGAACCAAACCATGAAGCTACCGCGGATGAGTTGAAGATGTTGCAATACAATGCTCAAGCTTGTGATATTCTCTTCAACGGATTGTGCCCCAAAGAATTCAACAAAATCAGCCGCCTTGAGAATGCAAAGGAAATTTGGGACACTTTGATTGATATGCACGAAGGTACCGACTCTGTCAATGAATCCAAGTTGGATGTGCTTCAAAGCCAACTTGACAAGTTCAAGATGAAGGATGGTGAAGGTGTCGCTGAAATGTACTCTAGGCTTGCTCTCATCACAAATGAGATTGCCGGCTTAGGAAGTGAAGAGATGACCGATAAATTCATCATCAAGAATATTCTAAGAGCCTTGGATGGAAAATATGATACCGTGTGCACATTGATCCAAATGATGCCCAATTACAAAGATCTCAAGCCAACGGAGGTGATTGGAAGAATTGTTGCTCATGAGATGTCACTTAAGGATAAAGAGGAACTTCACAACAAATTAAGTGGTGCCTATAAAGCCTCATGTGAAGCCCCTACATCATTAGGTGAGAAGCAAGACTTCAATGAAGAATTGAGCTTAATGGTGAAGAACTTCAACAAGTTCTACAAGAGTAGAAGCAAAGATAGAAGCTCCAAGTCAAGGACCTACAATGACAAAAGATCTTCTAGTCGAGAGCGAAACTGCTACAATTGTGGAAGACCTGGACACTATTCCAATGAGTGTACGGCTCCCTACAAGAGAAGAGAAGATTCTCCAAAAAGAAGAAGCAAAGGATCACCACCAAGAGAGAGAAGGAGTAGAGATGATCGTTATGAACGAAGATACTCACGGAGAAGCAAGGATTCGGAAAGGAAGGAAAAATCATCAAGGAGCTACACAAGACGAAGACATCAAGCTCATGTTGGTGAATGGGTATCCGGCTCCGACTCCGACAGCCACTCCGAGAGAAGTTATCACTCCAACTCCGAAGATACTCAAGATGAAGGTGTTGCCGGTCTAGCACTTGTGTCAACCAACTCCTACGACATATTTGACTCACCAAATGAAGGAATTGGAAGATGCTTCATGGCCAAAGGTCCTAAGGTAACACACCCCGAGTATGTTGATTTCAATAGTGATGAAGATGACTTGTTAGGTGATGATTTGCTTGTTGACAACTCTAGTGATGAATACTATGATGAAATGTCAATTAAACATGCTAATCAAGATAAAACGAATGACAATGATAAGGAGAAGATTGAGGCCCTAACTAAAGAACTAAACACTCTTAAGTTAGCTCATGAAACCATCTTCGAAGATCATCGAGAACTTTTAAGAGCTCATGAGAAATTACGCTTTGAAAAGCTCAATCTTGAGCAAGAGCATGAGTTCTTAAAGGCAATCAATGATGATCTCCGCAAGAAAAGTTCTTCTTACATTGCCAAGCGTTTACTCTTATCCACTTACATGCCTCAAGTCAAGTCTAGTAACAAGAACAAGAAAGATTCTTCCTCTAGTAGTAACAATGATCATGCTAAATCCAATATTGTTACTTCTAGTAGCTCTCTTGATTCCACTAATGATTCTCTTAGCCAAGTTACACTTGAGCAAGAAAATAGTTTATTGAAGGGAATTATAGAGAAAGGAGTGTACAAAAGCCTTGCCGGGAGTAAGCAATTCGAGGAAATTGTGCGCAAGCAAGGAATGCACCGGAAGAATCAAGGTGTTGGTTTCGAACGAAAGTTCAATGCCAATGGAGTTGAGTGGGAAGAAGATCAATACCCCAAGACAAAGTTTGTACCTCAACAAGAGAAGTTCAAGGGGACACAAGCTCAAGATGATCTTCCACCACAAGACTACAAGCAAAAAGGCAAGGACAAGCTTCAAGAGGAAATTGATGCAATTGAAGAAGCTCCAAAGACCTTAGTCAAGTGGATTCCCAAGACTACTTCAAGTTCCACTTCATCAAGTACGACTAAAACTCCAAGGATTCCCATCAAGATGAGGTGGATCCAAAAGAAGAAGAACTAGAGAGTTCTTGAGGGTGACTCCGCCAACATACTTCACTCTTATCATTTTGGCAAGAACAAGTGCAATCAACTTCCACATCATGCACTAGTTCAAGGAGTCACAAACCCTCTTGTTGGTAAGACAAGGGACAAGGTAACCTAAAAGTTTTCATGGACATCATATTTGTGTGCATCACTCTATGTCTATGGATATCCTTGTTTGTTCCTTGTGGGACTAACCCATGTAGGTATTGAAAGTGCAATTCACTCAAATGGATAGCTCCAAGAGATCTACATCAACATTGAGCATCCACATCTTCAATATCTACATGAAGTCATCATCGAAAAAACCCAAGGTTAGTTCATCCCTCTTAGGGGGGATATCACATCTAGGGGGAGCTTTACTCTAAGACTTGAGCTAAAGCAACTCTAAAGATGTGAACAAAACAATGCTTTATGTAAAAGTGGTAACCCCACTTGAGCTTAAACGATGAGTATGACCTATGATCAAGTGTTCTCACTTGACTCCTAAGTCAATATACTCATATATAGATGACCTAGTCATCGCAAATTGCTTGATAGATGCTAGAATTGGTTGTGCATGCCTTGCCACATATTTCATTTGCCATCTTATTGTGTGAGCATGCTGGTTGCATATTTTACTCATTCGAGGACATCCACTTGTTGTTTTGATTGTTTGGTTTTATTTTTCTTTTGCCAAGTGGATGGACAAGAATGCCTAAGAACCTCCTCTAGCTATCTATGCTTTTCTCGTCTCAAACTCTATTCATGCTGCATCACAAAATTTGATCAAGTCAGATTCGAGCCACTCTGTGTGAGGAGCGCTCAGAGTCCCCGATTCGTCATAGACTTAAACTTCCAAAACCTCTTTATGATTCTCGGTCTGACCGATACTCCACCTTCGGTCCTACCGAGATCATTAAGTTGATCTAGGTTTTCGATCTCGGTGCAACCGATTTGAACATTTCGGTCACACCGAGTTTCAGTAACTGCTTGCAGTTATGAATCTCGGTGCCACCGAGTTGTTCCACTCGGTCACACCAACAAGGTCGGGCTATATATAGTCATGGGCAAAATTTTCGAAATTTCTCCAAACCCCTTCGCCCGCGCGATAGCCTGCTCTGCCCTCGTGGTCTCCGGATCGTCTTCTCGCCGCCAGCCGCCTCTAGTCGCTGGTCTCCGTCGCCGTCAATAGGAATTCTGCCCCGCCGTTGCCGCCGTAGCAAGTCCCCGCCGAACTAGGGTATGGACTTGATCTTTGTGCTATTCCCCAATCTGATTCCTAGCACATTGTGATCATATTGATTCTAGCCACGTTTGATAAACTTCTATCCAGTCAATGAACTCATAGATTAGGTTTGATTCGAAAATTCTAGGTTTAGGTTTCCGCCGAAACCATCTCGGACCCACCGAGTTGAAAAACTCGGTCCCACCGTTTTGGCTTATGCCATTGCACAAGTGAGACTCGGTCTGACCGAGAATTACTTATCGGTGTGACCGATTTTGGAACTCTGTGAAACCCTAGCAGTCTCGGTGCCACTGAACTGTGACTCGGTCCTACCGAGTTCATTAGTTTAGGTTCCAAAACTGCTTCGGTATCACCGAGTTTGAAAATCGGTAGATCCGAGATGATTTCAGTGGGAAACTAAAACTAAGTTTTTGGATCATTCTTTTGCAAAAATCTCTGCATTTTGTGATGCTCATCCTTTCTACCTCATCTATAATCTATTCACAGGGTCAGCAGTCAGTTTGCAGCATGTCTGATCAAAGTGATAGCCAAAACATGTCAGAGCAGCAGGTGCACATGAGTGAGGGCACTAGTCCCTCCAGCTCTTCTGATGAAGGCAGCAGGAGCACTCCTAGCAATTTGCCAAAGGCTGCCACGAGACAGAGGAAGAAGAGAACTTCAGATTCCGAAGATGAGGACTATGTGGCAGAGGAAGAGGCCACTTCCGAGAGAGTTGAGCCAGCTCAAGGCACTAAGCCAGGCCTGAAAATCAAAAGGCCAGCAGGCAGGTAGCTAATGTCAAAGGCCAGAATATCAACTGAGAAGCCCATAGAGCCAGTTGCAGCTGAGGGCAAGAAAAGAAAGGAAAGGGTGAAGAAGACCGTGGCTAGAGTACTTGGCAAAGCTTCCATCATGGAAGAGGAGGAAGAAGAAGAGGTAGCTGCACCAGCGCCCAAGGCATCCAAGCTAATGGGAGATGCCATAAAATCAGGGGGAGCTGCTTCCAAGGCCAAGCCAGCTCCAAAGCCAAAGCCAAAGAGGAATACAAGAAGCATTCCTGCAGCTGAGAAGAACAAGGCCCCAGTGCCTGAGACTGCTGCAGAAGAAGAGGAAGAGAATGTCCTGAGAAAGCTAAAGCCCAAGATCCCAGACCACAACGATGCTCATCCTGTGGCTAAGGATATGAAGCTCAGGAGAGATTCAGGGCTGAGGAAGTGGAGAGAAGCAGACCCGTATGCTTCAAGGAGAAGGACAATAGTTGACTACAGGTTTCACACCAAGGAGCAGCAGGATTTTTATGAGACAATGTTGCTAGATAAGAAGCCCATTGTCTGTGATATGCGATGGGTTGATTGGCAATACATTAAGGACAATGAGGAGCACTATCCTGGAGTGCAAGACAGCTTCATAGCTTGTGGAGTAGCTGACTTTGTTGGGCAGAAGCTCACAAAGTGGAACGAGAAGCTTATCATGCAGTTCTACTCCACGGCACACTTCTACCCAGATGGGAGGATCACATGGATGTCTGAGGGTACAAGGTACCAATCCATAGTTGCTGAGTGGGCACGGATCATTAATGCCCCAGAGGAGCAAGATGATGACTTGGATATCTATGCCAAGAAGAAGATGGACCACAACTCAATGTCAAATATGTACAAGGAGATCCCAAATGATGCACTTGATACCTTCAAGTTTGGCTCAGTACATTACCTTCTGTCAGGGCTCCCGACTATCGATTGGATCTTGAGGCACACCTTATTGCCCAAGTCAGGTGATCACAAGATGATCAGAGGCCATGCTATCAACTTGCTACATGTGTTTGATGTGCCTCAGAAGTTCAAGGTGATGAGCCTCATAGTGGAAACTATCAAAAGGACTGCAGCAGATCAGAAGAGGAGCTGCGGATATGCCCCTCAAATTCAGGAGCTCATCAACTCCAAGATGGGCACGGGCATATATCTATTGGACAAGGAACACCTGCCCATCCGTCCAGATTTCGAGGACAATCAAGTTGTCATGACTGAGAACGAGCCATCATCTGCCCAAGCATACGCAAAGAAGGAGAAGGCGAGGAAGGAGAAAGCTGCCAAGATGCCTACTCAAGAGGAGGCATCTGAGTATTTCTTGAAGACTAAACAAGAGCAGCTTGGTTACCTGATTGCATCCACGCTGAGGATTGAGCAAAGTCTGGCCACCCTCACTTAGAATCAGCAGAGCCTAGAGAGAATCATGGAACAGAAGTTCTATGACTTGGATGTCAAAGTAACAGAAGTTCAGTCTGCAGTGGAGCAGCTCCAGGAGGACATGCAGGAGAGGAGAGGCAGGACTACCACTCATGCCTTTGCCAGAGTGCCACGAGGCCCGAGGTCATCTGCCGTGCCAGTTGCTGACACAAGAGCCACCACCTCAGCACCAGCCACAGCCTCAGTTCCACCAGCTCCAGCATCTAGTTCAGCTCCAACTCCAGCGTCTACTTCAGCATCTACCGAAGCCTTCGTCCTTGGAGTGATCCGGACTCCACCACCACCAGAAGATCAAGCCTGAGCGTCGATCTAGTGCTATGCATTTTCTAGGAACTTTTTGGTGACTTGTTGCCAAAGGGGGAGAAGATGTATAGATCATAGGCTTCGAGAGAGAGAGTGTGTGTTGCTTTTCTCTCTTGCTTTATTTGGTGGTTTTTCGAACTTGTTTGCTTTTGAGTGCTTGAGATACTATGCTTGTGAGACATTGATGATCATGTGTTTGATCATAAGCTACACTTAATACTTGCTTATTGCTATTACCCTATCTATCTTGTGTGATCATTCACTATTGGTGATGAGTGCATGTATTTCATTCTTATCATTTTAAGCGCTCCACCAAGATGTATGTGACATGGAAGAGTAACCCATGACTCTAACTCTTTGTGCATTTGCAGTCCAAAGCAAATTTTAAATATGCACAAATTTAGGGGGAGCTCTTACTTATCACATACTTCTCAAAGCGACGATATATTTCATACTTATTATCATTTGTCGAAGCTTTGATCTATATGTTGTCATCAATTACCAAAAAGGGGGAGATTGAAAGTGCAACTATCCCTAGGTGGTTTTGGTAATTCATAACAACATATAGCTCATTGAGCTAATGCTATTCCAAGATAATTATTTCAGGAAAGCTCAATGATTGGCATGGCATGGATGTGAAAGTGGAACCCTCAAAATGCTAAGGACAAAGGATTGGCTCAAGCTCAAAAGCTCAGGACTCTTCATTTTATATTTTAGTGATCCAAGATCACATTGAGTCTTTAGGAAAAGCCAATACTATCAAGGAGGGATGAGGTGTTGCTTAATGAGCCTCTTGCTTCATGTGCTTAGTGATATGCTCCAAAACCCTCAACTACTTTCCCATATCCACATTTGACCTAAACCCTAAGCCAAACTCGGTCCTACCGATTCTTCCTATCCGGCGCCACCGAGTTTCTCTTGTCATTAGCCACTGCCGAACCCTAGCAATTTGGTCCTACCGATAGGGATCTCGGTCTCACCGAGATGGGGTTGCAAACTCTCTGTTTCCATTTCGTAACTTTTCGGTCTCACCGAAAGAGCGAATCGGTCCCACTGAGATTGCAATGTAAACTCAGTGTTTCCCCTTTGTAACTTTTCGGTCTCACCGAGTTCCACTCGGTCTCACCGAAAGAGCAAATCGGTCCCACCGAGTTTGCCTGACCAACTCTCTGGTTATCTAATTACCAATTTCGGTCTCACCGAGATTACGTTATGTCCAAACCCTAACCATATCGGTCCTATCGAGTTGCATGTCAGTCCCACCGAAAATCTCTAACGGTCACTAGGTTTACATTTTCGGTCCGACCGAGTTTATTAATTCGGTCCCACCGAGATTGGAAAACTGTGTAACGGTTGGATTTTGTGTGGAGGCTATATATACCCCTCCACCTCCTTCTCATTCGAAGAGAGAGCCATCAGAACACACACACCATTCCAACTCATATGTTCTGAGAGAGAACCACCTACTCATGTGTTGAGACCAAGACATTCCATTCCTACCATATGAATCTTGATCTCTAGCCTTCCCAAGTTGCTTTCCACTCAAATCTTCTTTCCACTAAATCCAAATCCTATGAGAGAGAGTTGAGTGTTGGGGAGACTATCGTTTGAAGCACAAGAGCAAGGAGTTCATTACATACACACCATTTGTTACTTCTTGGAGAGTGGTGTCTCCTAGATTGGCTAGGTGTCACTTGGGAGCCTCCGACAAGATTGTGGAGTTGAACCAAGGAGTTTGTAAGGGCAAGGAGATCGCCTACTTCGTGAAGATCTATCGCTAGTGAGGCAAGTCCTGTGTGGGCGATGGCCATGGTGGGATAGACAAGGTTGCTTCTTCGTGGACCCTTTGTGGGTGGTTGCTTCTTCGTGGACCCTTCGTGGGTGGAGCCCTGTGTGGACTCGCGCAATCGTTACCCTTGGGTGTAGCCCTGTGTGGACTCGCGCAACCGTTACCCTTCGTGGGTTGAAGTCTCCATCAATGTGGATGTAGGATAGCACCACCTATCCGAACCACGGGAAAAACATCCGTGTCTCCAATTGCGTTTGAATTCTCCAAACCCTTCCCTTTACATTCTTGCAAGTTGCATGCTTTACTTTCCGCTGCCTATATACTCTTTGCATGCTTGCTTGAATTATGTGATGATTGCTTGACTTGTCCTAAATTAGCTAAAATCTGCAAAGAACTAAAATTTGGAAAAGGTTAAGTTTTTATTTGGTCAAGTAGTCTAATCACCCCCCTCTAGACATACTTTCGATCCTACACTTACCATGGCATCTTGATACGTCTCCAACATATCTCTAATTTTTGATTGCTCCATGCTATATGATCTACTGTTTTGGACATTATTGGGCTTTATTATCCACTTTTATATTATTTTTTGGACTAACCTATTAACCGGAGGCCTAGTCAGAATTGTTGTTTTTTTTGCCTATTTTAGGGTTTCGAAGAAAAGGAATATCAAACGGAGTCCAAACGGAATGAAACCTTCGGGAACGTGATTTTCTCACCGAACATGATCTAGGAGACTTGGACCCTACGTCAAGACACAAAGGAGGAGGCCACGAGGTAGGGGGCGCGCCTACCCCCCCAGGCGCGCCATCCACCCTCGTGGGCCCCATGTTGCTCCACCGACGTACTCCTTCCTCCTATATATACCTACGTACCCCCAAACGATCAGATACAAAGCCAAAACCCTAATTCCACCACCGCAACTTCCTGTATCCACGAGATCCCATCTTGGGGCCTGTTCCGGAGCTCCGCCAGAGGAGGTATCCATCATGGAGGGCTTCTACATCATCACCATAGTCCCTCCGATGAAGTGTGAGTAGTTCACCTCAGACCTACGGGTCCATAGCTATTAGCTAGATGGCTTCTTCTCTCTTTTTGGATCTCAATACAATGTTCTCCTAGTCAGTGTCAAAACCGGTGGATCTCGGGTAGTGGGTCCCGAACTGTGCGTCTAGGCCGGATGGTAACAGGAGGCAGGGAACACGATGTTTTACCCAGGTTCGGGCCCTCTTGATGGAGGTAAAACCCTACATCCTGCTTGATTAGTATTGATGATATGGGTAGTACAAGAGTAGATCTACCACGAGATCAAGGAGGCTAAACCCTACAAGCTAGCCTACGATATGATTGTTGTATATGGAGTTGATTGCCTATGGACTACAACCCTCCGGTTTATATAGACACCGGGTAGGGTTAGGGTTACATAGAGTCTGTTACAATGGTAGGAGATCTTGAATATCCGCATCGCCAAGCTTGCCTTCCACGCCAAGGAAAGTCCCATCCGGACACGGGACGAAGTCTTCAATCTTGTATCTTCATAGTCCAGGAGTCTGGCTGAAGGTATAGTCTGGCTACCCGAACACCCCCTAATCCAGGACTCCCTCAGTAGCCCCTGAACTAGGCTTCAATGACGACGAGTCTGACGCGCAAATTGTCTTCGGCATTGCAAGGCGGGTTCCTCCTCCAAGTCCTTCATAGGGATTGTAAACACCAAGAGTAGTGTCCGGTTCTACAAAATAAGCTTCCACATATTGCCATAGAGAGAATAATATTAACACAAATCAAATCTGCTGACGTATTCCGCAGTGCATCATCACACTACAGCCAAGTCCTTCACTCGAATCATTTTCACTTTTCCACCTCAGCGTGTTTTGCGAGGCAGTTTCCTTGGCACGTCTTGTCAAAGCAGAGATCGTGTGCCCCCTTTTACGGGATTCTCATCAATACGGACGTGGGTAACCCAATCATGCCCGTTAGCATGTTTTCTCGATTAAAGGCGAGTCCCAAACGGTTACGGGGAGGGCTCCTGGTATTCAACCTCTTATAAAGAGACCAGGGCCTTACTCCTTTTCTCCAATCCCAAAACAAGTTCGCCCGTCGCCTCGAGTTCCAACACCCTAGG
Source organism: Triticum dicoccoides (assembly GCF_002162155.2). Classification (NCBI taxonomy): domain Eukaryota; kingdom Viridiplantae; phylum Streptophyta; class Magnoliopsida; order Poales; family Poaceae; genus Triticum; species Triticum dicoccoides. The sequence continues at coordinate 447,872,667 of NC_041392.1, forward strand.
CTCCAGATTCCGGGCGCCACAGACCTTCGACAATGTCCGGTTCCGACCTTCAAGGTCGATGGATGCCCTCCTCCGTCATAGAGGAGGACATGCTAAAGTTGAGAGAGGCTAAGTTCTTGACCGCCTAAATTTCGCACAGGTTGCCTGCTCAAAGGCAGGCTATCCCCAGTCCCCAGCCCGGTGAGAGTGTAGTGTTCGTGTCTCACTTCCTTCGAGGGTTAGGCTTCCCGATATACCCCTTTGTGAGGGGACTACTGTTTTATTACAGGCTGGAATTCCACGACTTAGCTCCGGAGTCCATCCTCCATATCTCCTCGTTTATCATTGTATGCGAAGCGTTCCTCCGTGTTACCCCTCACTTCGGATTATGGCTCAAGACTTCCAAAGTGGAGCCGAAGATGATCAAGGGACGGCACGCAGAGTGCGGAGGCGCTGTTATAAGAAAAAATGCTGACGCTCCATGGCCTGAGGGCTCTTTTCAAGAGGAGCTAGGCTTGTGGCAACGAGAGTGGTTTTATATCACCGCTTCCTGGAGCACCAAGTGGGTGGCGCTTCCTGCCTTTCGCTCGGGTCCCCCACCACGGCTAGCATCATGGGTTAACAGAGGGTTAGATTGGGGTTTGCCCAAAGACGTGCCCCTGTTACAGGGCCGAATTAAGGATCTCTTCGAAGGAGACCTCAGCTTGGTCAAGGTGATGCAAGTCATGCTGATTCGCCAAATATTGCCCGGCAAACGTCGCCCCCTTCGCCTGTGGGAGTTTAATCCAGAGGGACCGCGAGCTCTCTAGAACTTTATGGGCGCAACGCCCGCGGAGATGTATAGACTGTTCTTCGGATCACAAGAGATGTGTTCGGATTTAACCAAGGACGCAGGCCTAAGCTGCAATCGCCTGGATACTCAAGTAAGCAACCTTGTGCCCGGACCTTCTATCCGTATGATTGTCATAAACTTGCCCCTAAAAGAGCTGTCCTTTTAAACAGGAGTGGATAGCGAAGGCGAAGCTGATCAGGTGTCCGGCTCCCCTTCCTGAAACTAGGCCTGATCCCGTGCTGGTCAGGATGCTGGAGATAATGCCTTTGGAGGGAGAGGACAAGGAAGCTATGGCCTCCTCGAAGGAGGCTTCTCCTAAGGGAGGAACCGACAATTCCTCTCCTAAGGGGAAGAAGAGAGCCGCCTCTGACGACCCGGAAACCATGGCCTCGAAACGGGGGAGAAAATCCTCGTCAGAGGGTCCGACGCCGGGGAGTTCCTCGGCCGGACTACGCCCTCAAGGGGATCAGCCCTCCAGCGAGCCGTAAGTGGAGAAAATATTTTCCTTTTGAGGTATGAGGGAAGTCCTTGATTTATATCTGAGAAGATTAACCAAACCTTTATCTTGTAGCTCGGACCTCAGCCCTTCTCAGCAGAGCTCGTCTTCGGGGGATCTCCTTCCGGAGATGATGGATAGCAGGACGCCTCCCCTTGCCGTGCCGCCTAGCGAGGCGGGCGACCCTGAGGTGTCGTCGCGGAGGGCTTCTCCAAATCCGGCAGGGGCGGAAGGTAACTATGCGGCCCCCCAAGGTTCTCTGCGTCCGGCCTTCGAAAGAGGTCATGGGACGAGCCCGGCACCGTCTAGTGCTCGGCCGGAGGAGCTAAAGATTCTGCTGGGGCGAGCTTCTATCTCAGAGGAGCACCGCGCATTGATGGGCACGGTGATTGAAAGGATTTCATCCGTAGAGAGCGGATTGTATGAGGCCGTCAAAAGTTTACTAACGGGTTTCGAGGTACATTAGATAATGTATACTTTTGTCAGTTGCGCATGAATAAGATGCGTCCTGTGTAGATAGTAGCCCCTGAGACTCTACGCGTCATCAAGAAATGACAGCACACGGAGGATCATAATCCCAGGTCTAAGATGTCGCCTTTGAATGTAGGCGGCAGGGTGTCTGGAATCGAGCCGAACTGACGATTTTTCCGAACTAAAGCGGCAACTGGACGTGGCAGATGCCGACATCACGCTTGTCGATAAGCGGCTTAATGAGGCTCAAGGTATGTAATTCCTCAGGCGGCATCAGGTAAGAATAGTTTTATGCCTGTGTCTTACGATGTGTGTGCTTGATGCAGATGGTGCGGCCGCCGTGGAGAGTCTTAGGGCAGAACTTGCCCGAGCTAAAGAACAAGCCAACGAAAGTGAGCGACTGCCAGAAAAGCCCTTGAAGAGCTAAGAGTCGAATAGGCTGCTCATTGCCGAAGCAAAGAAGAGATGGCCGAGATGGCTGAAAAGTTAAAAAGCGCTACAGACCGTTGCAGACTTCTTGAAAAAGAAGACCAGGCGAAACAGACGGACTTAGAGAAGGCCGTTGCCAATGCCAAGGACGCGCGCTCTGCGATGAGAGCTGTGAAGGAGGAGCTGCGTCAGGCCGAACAGATTGCGGCTGGAAAGCCCTTTATGCTGCGAAGGAAATTTTGTGATCCGAAGTTTGCTCCGTTGGACCAGATGTGGAGTGTGGAGGATACCTATCTGGACTTGGCAGCGAGTGCTGCTGATGCGACCAAACACTTTCGAGATTAGAAAGATCGCGAAGTGGAAAAGCTTTTCTGGTCGCAGTTTCACAATCCAGAGCGTCCACTGGCAGTGGATGATCGTTTGGCTCAATGGGCTGAACTGAATAGGTTGTCTGGACTCGCCATGAAGTACGTCATGGGTCACCTGTGGCCGGGGAGATCGGAGCCGAAGAGTTATTTCAGCTTGGTGCAGCAATTCCTTGACGCGGTGCCACGTATAAATGCAATGAAGAGGTCAGCATGCATAGAGGGCGCTAGGATGGCTCTTGCCCGTGTTAAGACATACTGGGCGGAGATGGAGACCACCATTGTTGCGTCCCGAGATTCGGACAAAAGCCAAGTACCCTCCGAGCACTATTTTCAGGAAGTTCTTGAAGGCGCTTGTGTAATAGAGACGCAGTGCCCGAAAGATGCTATGTTATGATAGCATATGTAATTATAAAGTAATATTTTGATAAACTGTAGTGGCCTTTTTTATACTTGTGCCTCCAAGTATTGGGAACACCTCCTGTGCGGCCGTTTTAAGATATATATATATATATATATATATATATATATATATATATATATACAGAATCTGAAAGATGGCAGTCGTTGGCTTCATCCCCCACGCACATAGTGCGGGGGTGCTCGCAGAAGACGCATTTTCACACTTAACCCAACGTCTTGGTCCTACAAAGGAGGTGATAGCGCAGCGGGCCAGGCAACCGGACTATAATGCTTTAACACTTTCACTTAGCCATAGGAGTTTGACAGTGAGACTATTTAGGTAGCCCCTTGGTGGTAACTGCGCTCATCCGAGTTCGGGGCGCGTATGTGCCTGACCGGGAAGCGGCCCTTCATTAAAGCGGACGAATCCGATAGATTCCGATAGGTCATCGAGTGGCTGACCAGTCTCACGCTACATCATGACAGTCAGTTTTCGGCTTTCTCTACTGAGGTGCTCGCCCGGCCGAACCGGGACACAATCGCAGTAGTTCTCCTGGTGCTACCTTAACCGATAGAGCGGAACGTAAGGTAGCCGAACTCAGGAGCCGGGCAACCCAACATTTGACCAAAGACATGATTTGGAGCTGATGCATATAATGCCAAAACTCGCGACACCGAACACTCCCTAAGGTGTTCGGTCTTTATGAGTGCGGGCGAAACAACACTCTTTATTAAAAAAGCCCCTGGTGTCCAGGTACGTGCAAAAATTCTGACGTGGCCACATGCCAAGACGCCAGCCTCCTCCTTGGTTATATCAGAAAGAAAAAACCAGGGGATGTGTAGCAACAAGAGACAGTAAAAAAGGTTTACGCAAGGTCTTAATCTGAAAAGAATCCTTTAGGACGGGTCCCTACTGCACGTCTGCGTCTGTGTCTCCGTTGTGCCGTATCCTGGACGGGTGCCGCACGACGTTCATCTGTAAAAGAGAGGAACTGAGTTGAAAACGGGTCATGGCGAAAAAGTTTAAAATAAGCAAAGTATAAAGTAAGATATATAAGATTGAGCTTTATTGTCTCTTATTGTATATGTGTGGAGCCCCTAGTGCGGGGGTATATGGCTTCTAGGCCTGCATCAATGATGATTTTGCACCGAACTCGTCTATCCGCGTTCATGGTCTTGAATGACCTATTTCGAAGTTTTTTTTGGACGGTGAGGCCATTTTGCTATGGGGCTGTCAAAGGGGCCGCACAGTCCTCCGCTTGGGGAGGCGCACTTTAGTGCTTCCCCTTCAAAGAGATGATGCCTCGTGGACCGGGCATCTTAAGCGTAAGAGATGCATAATGCGGTATTGCGTTAAAGCGAGCGAAAGCTTCGCGTCCCAGTAGTGCTTGATAGCGACTTGAGAACGGGACGATATGGAAGGTCAGCTTTTCACGGCGGAGGTTATCGGCAGAGCCGAATATGACTTCAAGCCGGAGAAAACCCATACAATGGGTGTCCGGACCAGGTATTACCCCTTGAAAGGAGGTTTTGCTGCGGCGGATTCTTGCTAGGTTTATCCCCATTTGCTGGATTGTATCCTGATATATCAGGTTTAGTCCACTGCCGCCATCCATAAGGACATTTGAAAACTAGAGTCCGCCAATTATTGGATCGAGTATCAAGGCAGTCCAGCCTACATTCTTGATATTCCTAGAATAATCTAGCTGATCGAAGATGATCGGTTTTGACAACCAGTGGCATGACCCTTTGGGCCGTGTGGTGCGTACCTTTACGGGCGCCGCACGTTTTGTTATGTGAAGTGAGTTCACTATTTTTACTTCTTGTGGGAAGTTCTTTTGTTTCCTGGTGCTCTGCTTTTGGGGTTCGTCCTCGTCTTCGCTTGGTGTGTCGAGCCCCTTGTGTTCGGCATTGAGTCCGCCGGATTGTTTGAAAACCCAACAGTCTCTATGGGTATGGTTAGCAGGCTTCCCCGGAGTACTGTGTATCTGACATATCCTGTCCAGGACTTTATTTGGGTTGGATGGATCGTCCCTGTTATCCCGGGGGGCGATTTTTCCTGATTCTCTCGTGAGCCTTTGAATCTGGCATTGACTGCCGTGCTCTTCGGACTTTTGTCCTTAGTCCAGCGACGGTCCTTGTTGCGTCGCAGTTTTCCATTTCCATCCCTAGTTTCGGATGTACTTGGGTTGCTGGGGCTGCACCTTGCCAACCAGCTGTCCTCCCCTCCACAAAAGCGGGTCATGAGGCTTGTTAGTGCGGCCATTGTTCTTGGCTTTTCTTGGCCGAGGTGTCTGGCGAGCCATTCATCTCGGACGTTATGCCTGAAAGCTGCTAAGGCTTCGGCGTCCGGACAGTCGACTATCTGATTCTTTTTAGTGAGGAATCTATTCCAGAACTGCCGAGCTGATTCTCCGGGTTGTTGAGTTATGTGACTAAGATCGTCTGCATCCGAAGGGTGGACATAGCTCCCTTGAAAGTTTGCTCAGAAAGCATCCTCAAGCTCTTCCCAGCTTCCAATTGTGTTTTCGGGAAGGCTTTTAAGCCAATGCCGGGCTGGCCCTTTAAGCTTAAGGGGTAGATATTTTATGGCGTGGAGATCATCTCCTCTAGCCATGTGTATGTGGAGGATATAATCCTCGATCCAAACTCCAGAGTCTGTTGTTTTATCATATGCCTCTATGTTTACGGGTTTGAATCCCTCTGGGAATTCATAGTCCAGGACCTCATCGGTGAAACATAGGGGGTGTGCGGCGCCCCTGTATTTGGGTGTAACGGATTCTGATGATGGCTTCATAGCGTTGCTTACGAGAGCTTGCTTTCTTGGCCCATAAATGGACCTGACTGGGCCATGATGTGAATCCTTAAGTGGGTCGCATGCCGATTTAGGTGCGGCGCCGCTTGCCGCTTTATGGGGTCGTCTATCCGACCGTGCGGCTTTTTCATTTTTGGAATGCGAGGGCTCTAGGGCCTCTTCGTCGAATTCAGGCAGTAGCTTTCTTTTCGATAGCTTTTAGTGCGGCGACTGTCGCCGTACTTATCTGTGGTATTTATTACTTTGCTCCATCTAATCCGGAGTGCATCTTCTGCTATTTTTAGCTTCCGCTTCTGCTTTTTTAGGCTGCGTGCAGTTGCAACAAGCCTCTCATGGAGATTCTTCTGCTCCATAGGTTTATTCAGCGTGAGGTCGTCCGGAATGCCGTTTTCGCCGGAGGAGGGATGTTCGGTTTCTCTATCCGTGTTGCCCTGTTCGGACGATTGCTCTGAGGCCCGCTCGTCGTCTACCGGCTCGTCCTGCTCTATGGCTGGGTTTTTGTCGAGGCGGGGCTTGGGTCGGCGTTTACGCTGACACTTTGATTGCTTTTCGGGGGGTCGATCTCCCGTCCCATCCCCTTTTTCCTCGTTGTCACTTCCTTTAGGGGTATCCACCATGTACACATCGTGAGATGAGGTGGCTGTCCAATGCCTTATGGGCGTTGGTTCGTCGGTATCTCCTGCATCGTCATCCATGCTGTCGATGTCTCCGGAGTCGAAGTTGAGCACGTCGTTTAAATTGTCGATAGTGACTACCAAGTGGGTGGTGGGTGGGCTTTGAATTTCTTCATCATCCGTATCCCATCCTCGCTGACCATAGTTCGGCCAGGGCTCTCCTGATAAGGAGAGAGACTTGAGAGGGTTCAGGATATCGCCACGAGGCGAGTGCTGAAAGATGTCTGCGGCGGTGAACTCTATTATCGGTGCCCAACCGGATTCGGTCGGCAGGGGCGCGGGGGGTTCGGAGTTCGGAAAGGAGTCCGGATCCTCAGAGTCATGGATCATGCAGAGTGCGGGGCTAGCGTTCGGCTCGATCGCCTTTGAGATCGAAGCCCCCGAGGTGACGTCCAACCACTAATGCTCGATTGGCGCAATAGGCTCCGAGTTAGGGGTCGGAACCGATGCGTGTGCGGCCTCCAGGACACTGTCCAGAGGCAGAGCTAGGTCATGCCCCTCGAGATAGTGCGGCGCGCTTGGCTGTGGCTCGAACCCGTCGAAGATCAAGTCTTCGTGGATGTCAGCCGTGTAGTTTAAGCTTCCAAACCTGACTTGATGGCCAGGGGCGTAGCCTTCAATCTGCTCCAGGTGGCCGAGCGAATTGGCCCGCAGAGCGAAGCCGCCGAAGACGAAGATCTGTCCGGGAAGAAAAGTCTCACCCTGGACCGTATCGTTGTTGATGATCAAAGGAGCCATCGGGCCTAAAGGCGACGACACAGAGGAACTCTCAATGAAAGCACCAATGTCGGTGTCAAAACCGGCGGATCTCGAGTAGTGGGTCCCGAACTGTGCGTCTAGGCCGGATGGTAACAGGAGGCAGGGAACACGATGTTTTACCCAGGTTCGGGCCCTCTTGATGGAGGTAAAACCCTACGTCCTGCTTGATTAATATTGATGATATGGGTAGTACAAGAGTAGATCTACCACGAGATCAAGGAGGCTAAACCCTAGGAGCTAGCCTACGGTATGATTGTTGTATATGGAGTTGATTGCCGACGGACTACAACCCTCCGGTTTATATAGACACCGGGTAGGGTTAGGGTTACATAGAGTCGGTTACAATGGAAGGAGATCTTTAATATCCACATCGCCAAGCTTGCCTTCCACGCCAAGGAAAGTCCCATCCGGACACGGGACGAAGTCTTCAATCTTGTATCTTCATAGTCCAGGAGTCCGACTGAAGGTATAGTCCGGCTACCCAAACACCCCCTAATCCAGGACTCCCTCACCCCCCCTCTCTTGTGGAGATCTATTCGATGTAATCTTATTTTTGCGGTGTGTTTGTTTATATCGATGAATTGTGGGTTTATGATCAAGTATATCTATGAACAATATTTGAATCTTCTCTGAATTCTTTTATGTATGATTGGTTATCTTTGCAAGTCTCTTCGAATTATCAGTTTGGTTTGGCCTACTAGATTGATCTTTGTTGCAATGGGAGAAGTGCTTAGCTTTGGGTTCAATCTTGCGGTGTCCTTTCCTAGTGATAGTAGGGGAAGCAAGGTATGTATTGTATTGTTGCCATCAAGGATAACAAGATGGGGTTTTCATCATATTGCATGAGTTTATCCGTCTACATCATGTCATCTTGCTTAAGGCGTTACTCTGTTTTCATTAACTTAATACTCTAGATGGATGCTGGATAGCGGTCGATGAGTGGAGTAATAGTAGTAGATGCAGGCAGGAGTCGGTCTACTTGTCTTGGACGTGATGCCTATATACATGATCATGCCTAGATATTCTCATAACTATGCTCAATTCTGTCAATTGCTCAACAATAATTCGTTCACCCACCGTAGAATACTTATGCTCTTGAGAGAAGCCACTAGTGAAACCTATGGCCCCCAGGTCTATCTGCATCATATTAATCTTCCAATACTTAGTTATTTCCTTTGCTTTTTTACTTTGCTTTTATTTTACTCTGCATCTTTATCATAAAAATACCAAAAATATTATCTTATCATATTTATCAGATCTCACTCTCGTAAGTGTCCGTGTAGGGATTGACAACCCCTTATTGCGTTGGTTGCGAGGATTTATTTGTTTTGTGCAGGTATGAGGGACTCACACGTAGCCTCCTACTGGATTGATACCTTGGTTCTCAAAAACTGAGGGAAATACTTACGCTACTTTGTTGCATCATCCCTTCCTCTTCGGGGAAAAACCAACGCAGTGCTCAAGAGGTAGCAAGAAGGATTTCTGGCGCCGTTGTTGGGGAGTCTACGCAAAAGTCAATATACCAAGTACCCATCACAATCCCTATCTCCCGCATTACATTATTTGCCATTTGCCTCTCGTTTTCCTCTCCCCCACTTCACCCTTGCCGTTTTATTCGCCCTCTCTCTCTCTATCCTCCCTCTCTTCCCCGTTTGCCTCTTTTTTCCCGCTTGCTTTTTGTTTGCTTGTGTGTTGGATTGCTTGCTTGTCGCGATGGCTCAAGATAACACTAAATTGTGTGACTTTACCAATACCAACGACAATGATTTTATTAACACTCCGATTGCTCCTCTTACCGATGTTGAATCTTGTGAAATTAATGCTGCCTTGCTGAATCTTGTCATGAAAGATCCGTTTTCCGGCCTTCCTAGTGAAGATGCCGCTACCCATATAAATAGCTTCGTTGATTTGTGTGACATGCAAAAGAAGAAAGATGTGGATAATGATATTATTATATTGAAGCTATATCTTTTTTCTCTTAGAGATCGTGCTAAAGCTTGGTTCTCGTCTTTGCCTAAAAATATTATTGATTCATGGAATAAGTGCAAAGATGCTTTTATCTCTAAGTATTTTCCTCCCGCTAAGATCATCTCCCTTAGAAACGATATTATGAATTTTAAGCAACTTGATCATGAACATGTTGCACAAGCTTGGGAGAGGATGAAATTAATGATACATAATTGCCCTACTCATGATTTGAATTTGTGGATGATTATACAAATTTTTTATGCCGGATTGAATTTTGCTTCTAGAAATCTTTTAGATTCGGCCGCGGTAGGCACTTTTATGGAAATAACTTTTATGGAAATCACTTTTATGGAAGCTACTAAACTCCTAGATAATATTATGGTTAATTATTCTCAATGGCATACTGAAAGATCTACTAATAAAAAGGTGCATGTGATAGAAGAAATTAATGTTTTGAGTGGAAAGATGGATGAACTTATGAAATTATTTGCTAGTAAAAGTGTTTCTTCTGATCCTAATGATATGCCCTTGTCTACTTTGATTGAGAATAATAATGAATCTATGGATGTGAATTTTGTTGGTAGGAACAATTTTGGTAACAACGCGTATAGAGGAAATTTTAATCCTAGGCCTTATCCTAGTAATCCCTCTAATAATTATGGTAATTCCTACAACAATTCTTATGGAAATTATAATAAGATGCCCTCTGATTTTGAATCTAACATTAAAGAATTTATTACTTCACAAAATAATTTCAATGCTTTGATTGAAGAAAAATTGCTTAAGATTGATGAGTTGGCTAGGAACGTTGATAGAATTTCTCTTGATGTTGATTCTTTGAAACTTAGATCTATTCCACCTAAGCATGATATCAATGAGTCTCTCAAAGCCATGAGAATTTCCATTGATGAGTGCAAAGAAAGAACAGCTAGGATGCGTGCTAAGAAAGATGCCTTTATAAGAGCGTGTTCTTCTAGTTCCTATGAAAATAAAGATGAAGATCTAAAGGTTATTGATGTGTCCCCTATTAAATATTTGTTTTGCAATATGAATCTTAATAATGATGGGACTGAATATGATCCACTTTTACCTAGAAGGCGTTCCAAGAATTCGGAGTTTTTAGATCTTGATGCTGAAATTGATGAAAGTGGGATTGAAGAAATTGAAACCCTAGATGTTACTAAACCCATTATTTTGGATTTCAAGGAATTTAATTATGAAAATTGCTCTTTGATTGATTTTATTTCCTTGTTGCAATCCGTGCTAAATTCTCCTCACGCTTATAGTCAAAATAAAGCGTTTACTAAACATATCATTGATGCCTTGATGCAATCTTATGAAGAAAAACTTGAATTGGAAGTTTCTATCCCTAGAAAACTTTATGATGAGTGGGAACCAACTATTAAAATTAAAATTAAAGATCATGAGTTATATGCTTTATGTGATTTGGGTGCTAGTGTTTCCACGATTCCAAAGACTTTGTGTGATTTGTTAGGTTTCCATGATTTTGATGATTGCTCTCTAAACTTGCATCTTGCGGATTCCACTACTAAGAAACCTATGGGAAGAATTAATGATGTTCTTATTGTTTAAAATAGGAATTATGTGCCCATAGATTTTATTGTTCTTGACATAGATTGCAATCCTTCATGTCCTATTATTCTTGGTAGACCTTTCCTTAGAACGATTGGTGCAATTATTGATATGAAGGAAGGAAATATTAGATTCCAATTTCCGTTAAGGAAAGGCATTGAACACTTTCCTAGAAATAAAATTAAATTACCTTATGAATCTATTATGAGAGCCACTTATGGATTGCCTACCAAAGATGGCAATACCTAGATCTATCCTTGCTTTTTTATGCCTAGCTAGGGGCGTTAAACGATAGCGCTTGTTGGGAGGCAACCCAATTTTATTTTTATTCCTTGATTTTTGCTCCTTTTTAGTAATAAATAATTTATCTAGCTTCTGTTTAGGTTGTGTTTTTTGTGTTTAATTAGTGTTTGTGCCAAGTAGAACTGTTGGGAAGACTTGGGGAAAGTCTTGATATCTTGCTGTAAAAAACAGAAACTTTAGCGCTCACGATAACTGCTTCCATTTTTATTTGGAAAGTTCTATTTAGTTAATTATTTTTTCAGATGATTAATAGATAAATTACTCACGTGCATAAATTTATTTTAGAATTTTTGGGGTTCCAGATATTGCGCTAGCTACAGATTACTACAGACTGTTCTGTTTTTGACAGATTCTGTTTTTCGCGTGTTGTTTGCTTATTTTGATGAATCTATGGCTAGTAAAATAGTTTATAAACCATATAGAAGTTGGAATACAGTAGGTTTAACACCAATATAAATAAAGAATGAGTTCATTACAGTACCTTGAAGTGGTCTTTTGTTTTCTTTCGCTAACGGAGCTCACGAGATTTTCTACTTTATGTTTTGTGTTGTGAAGTTTTCAAGTTTTGGGTAAAGATTTGATGGATTATGGAACAAGGAGTGGCAAGAGCCTAAGATTGGGAATTCACATGGCACCCCCAAGATAATATAAGGACACCTAAAAGCCAAAGCTTGGGGATGCCCTGGAAGGCATCCCCTCTTTTTGCCTACTTCTATCAGTAACTTTACTTGGAGCTATATTTTTATTCACCACATGATATGTATTTTGCTTGGAGCGTCTTGTATGATTTGAGTCTTTGTTTTTTAGTTTACCACAATAATCCTTGCTGTATGCACCTTTTGAGAGAGCCATACATGATTTGGAATTTGTTAGAATACTCTATGTGCTTCGCTTATATCATTTGAGTTATATAGTTTTGCTCTAGTACTTCACTTATATATTTTAGAGCACGGTGGTGGATTTGTTTTATAGAAACTATTGATATCTCATGATTCACGTAGATTATTTTGAGAGTCTTAAATAGCATGGTAATTTGCTTAAATAATCCTAATATTCTAGGTGTTCAAGATTAATAAAAAAAATATGAGTGTTTTGAATACTAAGAGAAGTTTGATGCTTGACGATAGTTTTGAGATATGGAGGTAATAATATCAAAGTCGTGCTAGTTGAGTAGTTGTGAATTTGAGAAATGCTTGTGTTGAAGTTTGCAAGTCCCGTAGCATGCACGTATGGTAAACATTGTGTAACAAATTTGAAACATGAGGTGTTATTTGATTGTCTTCCTTATGAGTGGAGGCCGGGGACGAGCGATGGTCTTTTCCTACCAATCTATCCCCCTAGGAGCATGCGCGTAGTGCTTTGGTTTTTGATGACTTGTAGATTTTTGCAATAAGTATGTGAGTTCTTTATGACTAATTTGAGTCCATGGATTATACGCATTCTCACCCTTCCATCATTGCTAGCCTCTTTGGTACCGTGCATTGCCCTTTCTCACATTGAGAGTTGGTGCAAACTTCGCCGGTGCATCCAAACCCCGTGATATGATACGCTCTTTCACACATAAACCTCCTTATATCTTCCTCAAAACAGCCACCATACCTACCTATTATGGCATTTCCATAGCCATTCCGAGATATATTGCCACACAACTTTCCACCATTCCGTTCATCATGACACATTCATCATTGTCATATTTCTTAGCATGATTAGGTAGTTGACATAGTATTTGTGGCAAAGCCACCGTTCATAATTTTCATACATGTCACTCTTGGTTCATTGCATATCCCGGTACACCGCCGGAGGCATTCATATAGAGTCATATCTTGTTCTAAGTATCGAGTTGTAATTCTTGATTTGTAAATAAATAGAAGTGTGATGACCATCATTCATAGAGAATTGTCCCAAAAAAAGAGAAAGGCCAAAAAAAGAAAGGCCAAAAAAATAAAAAATAAAAATAAAGAAGGGACAATGCTACTATCCTTTTTCCACACTTGTGCTTCAAAGTAGCACCATAATCTTCATGATAGAGAGTCTTTTGTTTTTTCACTTTCATATACTAGTGGGAATTTTTCATTATAGAACTTGGCTTGTATATTCCAACAATGGGCCTCCTCAAGTGCCCTAGGTCTTCATGAGCAAGCAAGTTGGATGCACACCCACTTAGTTTCTTTTGTTGAGCTTTCATACATTTATAGCTCTAGTGCATCCGTTGCATGGCAATCCCTACTCCTTGCTTTAACATCAATCGACGGGTATCTCCATAGCCCATTGATTAGCCTCGTTGATGTGAGACTTTCTCCTTTTTGTCTTCTCCACATAACCCCCATCATCATATTCTATTCCACCCATAGTGCTATATCCATGGCTCACGCTCATGTATTGCGTGAAGGTTTATAGGTTTGAGATTACTAAAGTATGACACAATTGCTTGGCTTGTCATCAGGGTTGTGCATGATGAGAGCATTCTTGTGTGACGAAAATGGAGCATGACTCTATATGATTTTGTAGGGATGAACTTTCTTTGGCCTTGTTATTTTGAGAGGACATAATTGCTTAGTTAGTATGCTTGAAGTATTATTATTTTTGTGTCAATACAAACTTTTATCTTGAATCTTTCGGATCTGAATATTCATACCACAATTAAAAAGAATTACATTAAAATTATGCAAAGTAGCACTCCGCATCAAAAATTCTGTTTTTATCATTTACCTACTCGAGGACGAGCAGGAATTAAGCTTGGGGATGCTTGATACGTCTCCAACGTATCTATAATTTTTGATTGCTCCATGCTAGATTATCTACTGTTTTGGACATTATTGGGCTTTATTATCCACTTTTATATTATTTTTGGTACTAACCTATTAACCGGAGGCCCAACCCAGAATTGCTGTTTTTTTGGCCTATTTTAGGGTTTCGAAGAAAATGAATATCAAACGGAGTCCAAACGGAATGAAACCTTTGGGAATGTGATTTTCTCACCGAACATGATCCAGGAGACTTGGACCCTACGTCAAGA
>NC_041392.1:447886995-447948788 GCF_002162155.2 Triticum dicoccoides
TCCTCCACCCTCGTGGGCCCCCTGTTGCTCCACCGACGTACTCCTTCCTCCTACATATACCTACGTACCCCCAAACGATCAGATACGGAGCCAAAACCCTAATTCCACCGCCGCAACTTTCTGTATCCATGAGATCCCATCTTGGGGCCTGTTCCGGAGCTCCTCCGGAGGAGGTATCCACCACAGAGGGCTTTTACATCATCACCACAACCCCTCCGATGAAGTGTGAGTAGTTCACCTTAGACCTACGGGTCCATAGTTATTAGCTAGATGGCTTCTTCTCTCTTTTTGGATCTCAATACAATGTTCTCCCCCTCTCTTGTGGAGATCTATTCGACGTAATCTTCTTTTTGCGGTGTGTTTGTTGAGATTGATGAATTGTGGGTTTATGATCAAGTCTATCTATGAACAATATTTGAATCTTCTCTGAATTCTTTTATGTATGATTGGTTATCTTTGCAAGTCTCTTCGAATTATCAGTTTGGTTTGGCCTACTAGATTGATCTTGTTGCAATGGGAGAAGTGCTTAGCTTGGGGTTCAATCTTGCGGTATCCTTTCCCAGTGACAGTAGGGGCAGCAAGGCATGTATTGTATTGTAACAATCGAGGATAACAAGATGGGGTTTTCATCATATTGCATGAGTTTATCCCTCTACATCATGGCATCTTGCTTAAGGCGTTACTCTGTTTTCATTAACTTAATACTCTAGATGCATGCTGGATAGCGGTCGATGAGTGGAGTAATAGTAGTAGATGCAGGCAGGAGTCGGTCTACTTGTCTCGTACGTGATGCCTATATACATGATCATGCCTACATATTCTCATAACTATGCTCAATTCTGTCAATTGCTCAACAGTAATACGTTCACCCACCGTAGAATACTTATGCTCTTGAGAGAAGCCACTAGTGAAACCTATGGCCCCCGGGTCTATCTACATCATATTAATCTTCTAATACTTAGTTATTTCCTTTGCTTTTTTACTTTGCTTTTATTTTACTTTGCATCTTTATCATAAAAATACCAAAAATATTATCTTATCATATCTATCAGATCTCACTCTCGTGAGTGGCCGTGTAGGGATTGACAACCCCTTATCGTGTTGGTTGCGAGGATTTGTTTGTTTTGTGCAGGTACGAGGGACTCGCGCGTAGCCTCCTACTGGATTGATACCTTGGTTCTCAAAAACTGAGGGAAATACTTACGCTACTTTGCTGCATCATCCCTTCCTCTTCGGGGAAAAACCAACGCAGTGCTAAAGAGGTAGCACATCTCCATGGATGTTACTGTGGTTCAACACGTGCACTAGTGGTAGTATTGACCATAATGTGGAGGAGTTCTATAATAGATATTGTAATTCTCAAGATCAGTACAAAATGCGATCAGATGATTTTTCTCCTGATAGGTTAATTCTGAACCATCGGTGTAGTGGGTTCTGTCTACCATCTTCCGCACATTGTTTGAAGAATGAAAATAAGCTTTCAATGGAAATAAGCTGTCAACTATTTTGAAATAAACCATATAAATTAGTTAATAACTATGTTTGAGAAACTCACATAGCGGTAGAAGTGGAAGCGTGTCAACAAGGACCCAAATGTCCATATTGTCTTGGTCGATGTCACGATCACCAAGATCCATGGTGACAAGCATACCCTCATAAAAACTATACATCTTGCAAAGTGCTTCCCAATTTGTGCAACCAAAATGGGTTACACTCTGAGAATTGTACAAATTTACTTCAAAATCCATATCATGATGGGTCCTTAGGTGAATTTTCTTTGTTTCGAAACTTTCATGGTCTTCAAATCCCATCCTCTCCAAGACATAGCGTCTTGCATGGCATGTGATAAGCTACTCGAATTGTAAAAGATGAAAATTACATGTCGAAATAGTTGAAGTCATGCTTAATTACGAAAAAAACACTTGTCGTTGTTGCGTACCGTTTCAACATCGAAGGTCTCCTGGAGCTTAATGCTGAAGCATCGATCTTCGTCCAAGTGAGGCCTGTCGCACAGACCTCGGTCGTCATTGCACCAGCTGCACTCCCTTGGGAGACTTTCGTCGTCCGATGATGACATTTCCTATGTTCATAATTCAAAGATTAAACTTGTACAATTCAATATATGTACTACAAAAACTAAATTAGATCATTATTATTCATCACGGGTTGACTATCGGTCTACCGAGTCTTTTTCTTAAAGTCTACACGAAATGTCGTTTAATTATTTTTCTAGAAAATCCAGGCCACTCGATATTTCCTACATATTCTAGCACAAATCATGCCAGAATTCACGGAAAAATCTGGCATGACCTTTGCTAAAAAGGACATATCGAGCGCCTGAAATTTGCCGGAACGGAAATTCATCAACACTTCGGCAAAACATAGGCCACTCAGAGGTGTAACCTGCAAACATGACCGGCCAATTGGGGCAAGCACATATCCTATTTGAGCAACACAAGATATACATGTTTTTATCTACATCATATGAGCGTTCAAACTTGATGGTCATTGCATTTCAATGGTTGAAAATATGAGTAAAAACATTTCAAAATATCTTATAGGACTCATATTGACATGGAGATTTGGCTGATCTCACCTCGAGGTCAGAGGGGGTTGGTGACGGTGACGATAGCGGGGATTATGGAGGGGCTCCTAGAATTCTGCAAAAACAAAAACCCTATAAGCTATCAACTAATCAAATGCATACGCCTTGCACAGTGGGGTCCGATTTGAGAATTCAAAATAGGAGTACTTCTCCAATTTGAGCATTCAATAAGCAAAACCAAATTGTGAAATAAATAAGTAATCAAATTAGCATGCATTCAATAAGAAAAAGTAAATCATCTCTTGCGTCCGTACATGATCGAATATTATCACTAATACATCCCGAATAGTATCATACAGATAACATCACTAATACAACTAAAACCCTAGCGCACGACGGGTATCGGTGCGGGCGGTGGACACCCCAAGAGAAGGAACCATCACAGGATCATAGCTCCAGTGAGATCCTTGGAGAACCTGTCAGGTATTGGAGAACCTGTGCTCCAACGCAAACAAGTAGCGACGGACGTGCACGTCCTCCTCGCTGACATGGTGACATACCACCTCCGAAGGGTCCTCAAGCCTCTGCACCGTCACTGGCCCATGCGACCGCCACCAAAGAAGGTTCGGGTCAACGACGGGCTGCCTCCTCACCAAGCTGCGCCCCCCGATAGGTAGCACCTCCCAGTACCAGCTCGGCGGAGCCCAGTCGCGGACATGGCCCATCTGGTCAAGCAGGTGTCCTCCGCCGAGTCGACAACGAGGATGTGGGATAGGCATTGTCGTCGTCGATGCGGGAATAATTGCTTTAACTAAAAAAATAACAACAAATGTGACATGTTCAACTAGTTGTATTAATTCAACTAGTTCTTACTAAAAATAAACTTACTATAAATAACAATAAACTAGTTCTTACTAAAAATAAACCAGTTCAACTAGTTATATTAATTTTCTTACTAAAAATACACTTGTTCTATTAATTCAACTAGTTCTTATTAAAAAACCCAGTTCAACTAGTTATATTAAATTTCTTACTAATTCTATTAAACACTATTGCCCTAGTTCTTACTAACTAATCAGTACCTAGGAGATACTTCCCTAATTACCATCTAATTTGATGAACCCTAACTAATTTGATTCAATCTAAAATTTGAAGAACCCTAGGAAATTTAGCGAGGCAGAGGTAGGGAGGGGGAGGAGGAGGCGTGCTCACCTCGGGTGCCTGTGGCGAGGGAGGGGCAGGCGGCGTCGAGATCGGAGTCGGGGCTCGGGTGTGCGGCGGAGGGCGACGGAGGGGTCGGGGTGGCATCGAGGTCGGGGTCGGGGGCGGTGTCGAGGGTGTGTGGAGAGCAACGGGAGAGCGCGCTGCGGCCGACGGCAGGGTGGCGACAGCGGAGGAGTTGGGATTTGGGGAAGTGGTTGTGGGGAAGAACAAACCACGCGGTTAAGTCAAAAGCAGCAGTAGCGCGTTCCAGGAAGTGCAGTACTGCTATATTAGCTATAGCGCATTTCTGAACACGTGCTACTGCTATTCCTTTCTCTTTTTTATTTGCTTTCCATTTAATTTTAGTTCGGTTAGCAGTAGTGCCTTTCTTCGTAAATGCGCTGCTACAAAACAAGTAGCGGTAGCGCTGTTTCTATAAGATCGCTACTACTATGTGTAGCCTATAGGCTTACCAGTGGGAATTTTAGTAGTAGCGCTTTTATCATTAGACGCACTACTGCTACATATGTATCTGTAGTGTTTTAGCCAACGCGTTGCTGCTAGTTAGCACTAGCGTGCTTTTTTTAACAAGCGCTACTGCTAAAGTTTTGTGTATAAGGTTTTCCCTAGTAGTGCATGGTCAGTTGCCAATCTAGGGATACGCATGCCAGTGGTCCACACAGTCCTTGGAGTACACATGAAGACTTCGCCAGAGTCCACCTTGCTCATGCCAAAGTGCGAGGCCTCTAGAGTCCTTCCTTATAAGAACGGTGGGCCATAGGCTCAGCCCACTGACTGCGGGTCGACTATGTTGGTACCCCCTAGTCCAAGACACTGTCACCAGGGAAAAGAATTAGGTTGTCCTTGCGAATAACTTGATGCACCATATCTCTTCAATCCTTTGAGTGAAATGTAGCAAAAGGAAGGAAAATCCATGGACAACCTAGTTGTCTACACCCGTAAGAACTATGGGATCACCCCAAGGATGACATCCTAGTAGGTGAAAAGGGAGGACAACACATCCCCATCGATCTCCGCTAGTTATACCATGGGTCTGCCTCCCCTCTATATCTATCGCTCTAGCAGCCAGTTGGCAGGGATGGGAATCTAGTGTCTTGGTTCTGGCTTGTATATAGGGTAGGGGTAGGTTCTGAGGGGCGGGATGAGGGGGTTTTGTTGACTAAATAGTTTTCGGACTCAAATCCAATTCATGAGATAAGTTAGTATAAATCAATGCAATAACCTTATAGTTCTCTACTATAGCAAATCTCTAAAATTATTATTCAACATTGCATACTAAATGCCTTCGCATATTTAATACTCCTATCCTCAAATAGAATCATTAAACAGGAAAACATATGCAAACATAACAGCAATCTATCTAAATAGAACAGTCTGTAAGGATAAAGCAAGATCCAATCTTATTTAACTCAATTTTTTTTGAAAATTTAACACACTATATAAAATTCATCATAGCTTATTGCGCAAAAAATTTCAACATTTTATCAGATTTTGACTTTTCTCGGGAATTTTTGCGACAACAATAAACTTTCTGTTTTGAAATGGCAACATATAGACTTGCAAAATAAGCATGGTAAAGGCTATCCTTGACATTTTTATTGAAATGAAAGATGCAAAACGTTATTCTAAATAGCAGCAAGCAAATAAAAATAAAATAAAATGATGCTCCAAGCAAAACACATATCATGTGACAAATAAAAATATATATAGCTCCAAGTAAGGTTACCGATAATGTTGGAGATGAAAGAAGGGATGCCTTCCGGGGAATCCCCAAGCTTAGTTGCTTGGATATTCCTTGAATATTACCTTTGGGGTGCCTTCGGAATCCCCAAGCTTAGGTTCTTGCCACTCCTTATTCTCCTCATATCGATATCTCACCCAAAACTTGAAAACTTCAATCACACAAAACTTAACAGAACTTCATGAGATAGGTTAGTATGATAAAGACAAATCATTCATTTTGGTACTGCCAAGACAAGATTCACAATTTTTCTCACACAATGCCTATTGTACCTTATCATTTCCACAATTTATATTATGCAATATAAGCCATAGAAACTAGAAACAAGCAAACTATGCATTGAAAACAGAATCTGTCAAAAATAGAATAGTCTGTAATGATCTGGCCAATGACCATACTTCTGTTACTCCAAATATTCTGAGAAATTACGACAACATAGGAAATTTATATGTCAATCATGTGTCAAAAATTTGGAATTTTATCAAGTTCCAATGAATTATAGAAATTCTGCTACTGGACGCAAAAGTTTTTGTTTTTGCACAGAATCAAGTCAACTATCATCCACACTATCCCAAAGGCTTTACTTGGTACTTCATTGAAACAAAAGCTACTAAACATGATTAATACAGTAGCGTAATCATGTGAACACACAAAAACAGTAGGGGTAAATGTTGGGTTGTGTCCCAACAAGCGCTTTTCTTTAATGCCTTTTAGCTAGGCATGATGATTTCAATGATGCTCACATAAAATATAATAATTGAAACATAAGGACATCATCATGAAGCATATGACTAGCACATTTAAGTCTAATTCACTTCCTATGCATAGGGATTTTGTGAGCAAACAACTTATGGGAGCAAGAATCAACTAGCATAGGAAGGCAAAATAAGCATAACATCAAAATTTTCAACACATAGAGAGGAAACTTGATATTACTGCAATTCCTACAAGCATAAGTTCCTCATAATATTTTTCAATAGCATCATTGATACGTCTCCAACGTATCTATAATTTTTGATTGTTCCATCCTGTTATATTATCATTCTTGGATGTTTTACAATCATTTTATATCCTTTTTTGGACTAACCTTTTGACATAGTGCCCAGTGCCAGTTGCTCTTTTCTTCTTGTTTTTTACATCACAGGAAATCAATATCAAACAGAGTCCAAATGCAGTGAAACTTTTCGTGGATTTTTTATGGACCAGAAGACACCCAATGGGCCGGAGAAGCACCTGGGGGTGCCCCGAGGGGGGCACAACCCACCAGGGCGTGCCTGGGCCCCCAGGTGCACCCAGGTGGGTTGTGCCCACCTCGGTGGCCTCTCGCACCACCTCTTTGCTCTATAAATACCCCAATATTCTAGACACCCTAGGGGAGTCGACAAAAATCAATTCCAGTTCCGCAAGTTCCAGAACCACGAGATCCAATCTAGACACCATCACGGAGGAGTTCATCATCCTCATTGGTGCCTCCCCGATGATGCGTGAGTAGTTCATTGTAGACCTACGGGTCCGTAGTTAGTAGCTAGATGGATTCCTCTCTCTCTCTCTCTCTCTCTCTCTCTCTCTCTCTCTCTCTCTCTTGATTCTCAATACAATGGTCTCTTGGAGATCTATTTGATGTAACTCTTTTTGCGGTGTGTTTGTTGGGATCCAATGAAATTTGAGTTTATGATCAGAACTATCTTTTATCAATGAAAGTTATTTGAGTCTTTTGATCTCTTATATGCACTACTCAAAGTGTACGTGCAATGCACGTTAATTTGGAAGTGTATTAAGTGCATGCGGATATTAAGTAGGATATTATTTGCGTGTTATTATGTGATTAGCACTATATTTGAAATAAAATTAACTGCACGCTAAACGTGTTGAGCGCTCGACAATGAAGCAGTTTAGGTCATTGGATTAACATGATTTGATGGCTGAGATTAATTGGATCTTCTCCTTTGGGTCTTTTTATATTGGTATAGATGATTACTCCTCGTATTTCTTCTCCGATATTGGGGTTTTGTTTGGCAAACTTGATCTATTTATTTGCAATGGGAAGAGGTGCTTTGTGATGGGTTTGATCTTACGGTGCTTGATCCCTGTGACAAAAGGGGAACCGACACGTATGTATCTTTGCTATTAAGGATAACAAAATGGGGTCTATTTCTACATAAATAGATCTTGTCTACATCATGTCATCATTCTTATTGCATTACTCTGTTTCTCCATGAACTTAATACACTAGATGCATGCAGGATAGCGGTCGATGTGTGGACTAATAGTAGTAGATGCAGGCAGGAGTCGGTCTACTAATCTTGGACGTAATGCCTATATAATGATTGTTGCCTAGATATCATCATGATTATTTGAAGTTCTATCAATTGCCCAATAGTAGTTTTTTTCACCCACTGTTTGCTATTTTTCTCAAAAGAAGCCACTAGTGAAACCTACGGCCCCCGGGTCTCTTCTTTATTATATTTGCCTTTGCAATCTATTTTTATTTTCTTTTATTTTCAGATCTATATTATCCAAGAACCCAAAAATACCTCGCTGAATTTTATTTTATTTTATTTGCATCTATCAATCTATCACAATTTTTATGCCGTCTACTTGCCAATTTCGGGCGCCGTTACCCGAAAGGGATTGACAACCACTTTAATATGCCGGGTTGCGAGTATTTATTATTTATGTGTAGGTGATGTTCACGTAGTGTTGTGTGGTTCTCCTACTGGTTTGATAACCTTGGTCTCATCACTGAGGGAAATACCTACCATCATTGTGTTGCATCATCCCTTCCTCTTTGGGGAAATACCGACGTAGTTCAAGAAGACAACAATCATGAATGAATTCAACAATATAACTATCACATAAAGAATTTTTTCATGATCCACAAGCATATAAATTTTATTACTCTCCACATAAGAAAATTTATTCTCATGAATAGTAGTGAGAGCAACCTCAACAAAATAACTATTATGGGATTTAAAATTAAAATCATGACAAGTTTCATGGTTATCATTATTCTTTACAGCATACATGTCATCATCATAATCATCATAGATAGTAACTTTGTTGTCATAGTCAATTCAAACCTCTTCCAAAATAGTGGATTCAGCACTAAACAAAGTCACCTCTCCAAATCCACTTGCATAATTATAATCATCATCAATAGGAGGCATGCTATCATCATAATAAGTTTTATCATCAAAACTTGGGGGAGTAAAAATATCATCTTCATCAAACATAGCATCCCCAACCTTATGGATTTGCATATCATTAGCATCATGGATATTCAAAGAATTCATACTAACAATATTGCAATCATACTCATCATTTATGCCAAACATTTTGCTGAATTCTTCTTCTATCAATTGAGGACAATTTTCCTTTCCATCATTTTCAAGAAACACATGGTAAAGATGAATAATATGAAACCACCTCAATTCCATTGTTTTGTGGTTTTCCTTTTATAAACCAAACTAGTGATAAAACAAGAAATTAAAAGATTCGATTGCAAGATCTAAAGATATACCTTCAATCACTCACCTCCCCGGCAACGGTGCCAGAAAAGTGCTGGATGTCTACTATGGAAGTTGTTCTTGTAGAGTCGTGTTGGACCTCCAAGCGCAGAGTTTTGTAGGATAGTAGCAAATTTCCCTTAAGTGGATGACCTAAGGTTTATCAATCCGTGGGAGGTGTAGGATGAAGATGGTCTCTCTCAAACAACCCAACAACCAAATAACAAAGAGTTTCTTGTGTCCCCAACACACCAAATACAATGGTAATTTGTATTGGTGCACTAGTTCGGCGAAGAGATGGTGATACAATTGTTGTAAGGGTAGTAAGGGTAGTAGATATTGAATTTTTTAATAGGAACAATAAAAAATATCAAGGTAGCAAGTAACAAAGGTGAGCACAAATGGTATTGCGTTGCTTAAAAATGAGGCCTAGGGTCCATATCAGCTAGTGCAATCTCTCAACAATGCTAATATAATTGGATCATATAACCATCCCTCAACATGCGAAGAAGAATCATTCCAGAGTTCTTATCTAGCGGAGAACATAAGAAGAAATTGTTTGTAGGGTACGAAACCACCTCAAAGCTATTCTTTCCAGTCAATCTATCCTAGAGTTCATACTAAAATAACACCAAGCTATTCTTTCCGATCGATCTAGCCAAGAGTTTGTACTAAAATAACACCATATGATACACATCAACCAACTCTAATGTCACCGTGAGTATCCGTGAGTTGATTATATGATATGCATCAAACATTTCAGATTCATAATACGCAATCCAACACAAAGAACTTCAAAGAGTGCCCCAAGATTTCTACTGGAGAAACAAAGACGAAAACGTGCATCAACCCCTATGCATAGATTACCCCAATGTCACCTCAGGAATCCACAAGTTGAGTGCCAAAAAACATATCAAGTGAATCAATATGATACTCCATTGTCACCATGGTTATTCATAGCAAGACATACATCAAGTGCTCTCAAATCCATAAAAGTATTCAATCCGATAAAACGAGATCTCAAAGGGAAAATTCAATTCACCACAACAAGATAGAGAGGGAGAAACACCATATAATCCAACTATAGTAACATAGGCTGCGATACATCAAGATCGTGCCATCTCAAGAACACGAGAGAGAGAGAGAGAGAGATTAAACACATAGCTACTGGTACAAACCTCATCCCCGAGGGTGGACTACCTCCTCATCATGGTGGCCGTCGGGGTGATGAAGATGGCCACTGGTGATGATTTCCCCCTCCGACAGGGTGTCGGAATAGGGTCTAGATTGGTTTTTTGTGGCTATAGAGGCTTGCGGCCGCGAAACTACTAATCTAGGGTTATATCTGATGGTTTCTCTATTTATAGGATTATTCAGTGTTGGAATCAGGCGAAGATGGGCCTCGAGGTGGGCACAACCCACCTGGGCACGCCTAGGCCTCCTAGCGTGCCTAGGTGTCCTATGCTCCCCTCCTTCACCTTATGGTCCTCCCACGAAGCTTCTAGTGCCTCTTTTGTTCCAAAAAATCGTCAAAAAGTTTCGTTGCATTTGGAGAACTTTTATTTCTGCAAAAAAACAACACCATGATAGTTCTTCTAAAAACAGCGTTAGTCCGGGTTAGTTCCATCCAAATCATACCAAAACCAAATAGAACTGCTGTAAACAAGGCATGAATACTTCATAAATTATAGATACGTTGGAGACGTATCAACTATCTCCAATGTGATTGTTCCCGTGCAGCGTGCTTCAACGCCGGGTATGAACCCTTGAAAGTGGTGGAGCTAGGCTTCATTCTTGATGGATTGACACCCATTTTCCTGATAGTGTCAACATAGATCAGGTTGAGGCTAATTCCTCCATCCATAAGGACGCATGGCAAGTGGAATGCATCCATGATAGGGTCCAGAACCAAAGCCACAGACCCTCCATGACGGATACTGGTTGGGTGGTTGTGTTTGTTGAAGGTGATCAGGTAAGTGGACTACGGATTGAACTTCGGGGCCACTGGCTCTAAAGCGTGGACATCCAGAAGTGCTCGATTCCTCTCCTTTTTGGGAATGTGAGTGACATAGATCATGTTCACATCCATCACCTTGGAGGGAACTGTTTTTGGTCTCCATTATTCAGTCGTCAAGATTCATCCTCGTCCTCGTTGCGGGATTGGCTTTTTCTTTGCCCCTCTACTACCACCGTTCTGACCTGCTTGAAGACCCAGCAGTTCCGGTGTAACATCCCAAAATTCTAAATTTTGGAATTTTATATTAAATAAATAGTTTTGATGGTTTGTTTGATTGTGGTGTGGTTGCTTGTGTGGAAGTGAGTGAAATTTGAAACTTTTTGAAAGTTAAATGAGAGGGAATAAATGGACTTTCCCAAACTTTCATTCTTGCTTTTGGAACCATCAATTCAAATTCATTTCATCGCAAAACCCTCGAGAGAAGATGACATGACTTCTTCCATTTAAAATGAAAAGGGTTTTTCAAAAGAGTTTGAATTCCATCTGAAAATATATCAAATTCAGAAAATTCAAGCAACTCAATGATTTTCATGAGAGAGGATAAAATGACTTCTTCAAATCATATGAAATATGAGTTGGGAGTTTAAAAGAATCAAACTGAAAATCTCCTTGAAATTATTTTCAATTTGGAGTTATTTGGGTTTTATTCAAATTATTTTTCTCCAAAAATAAAATATATGGAAATTAGGGCAAAATGATTCCCGAGAAAATTGGAGAGAAATAAATTTGAAATTATTTTGGTATTTTTAAAATGATTTTTTATGAGGTTTTATTGTAGCAGTAGCACTGTTTGCTTTATTTAAATTTTTGTGGATTTTATTTGACTCTAAAAAATGTTCATGTTGTAGAAAATCTTTTTTGTAAACTTTGATATATAATATGACTATATTATATTTTGTTTTTATTTCTTTTTGTTTTAATCCCTTTGTGTGTCTATTTAAAAAAACCCTTTCAGACCGACCGGACCGGGCCGGCCCAGCTTGCCAGGCCATGGCCCAGCCGGCCCAGGCCGCTCGCCCGCTCGTCCCCGAGCTCCCACTCGGGAGTTCGTCGCCACCACGGTGCGCAGCCACGCCGACCTCGCCGTCCGTTCCGAGGCCGGACTCCCGCGGCCCCTTCCGCAAGCCACCTCTGCCCCACCACCTTGAAAAGCCGCGCCGTCGACCCCTTCCTCTCCTCGCATCGCGCCGTCGCCATCCTGCACAACACGCCACTGCCGCCCCGCACAGGACATCGCCGCTACTGCACTTCGCCGCTGCCGCACCGCCGCACCTCGCCATCGCGCCGCCCTCACCGATGCTCACCTCCGCAGAAAAGGCACTGGAAACCGTCGCGCCGTCGAAACGGCCGAACGGGTAATAAAACCGCCGCCGGTCTGGTTTATTTTTTTGTTCGCCGGTTTAGTTCGGTTTAAAAAAAAACCTAGATCTGTTTTTTTGGGTTTAGTTATTTAGTGAATGTCCGATGTTCTATTTCAGAAAAAGAACGTTTGTTATTTAGTCTTTTTTCTTTTTCTGTTAGTTTTAGTGAGGGACCTATCCGCGGTTATTTATTTTTCAGTTTAGCCCCTAATCTTAAAACGATCACTACTTTTTACTCGTTTATTCAAAATCAATGAAACCAATGCCAAATTCTTCGACATGATCCCCTCTATCCAGATAACCAACTTAAACATATTTTTGAAAGTTTAAAATTTGATTTCAAACAGATTTGAATTCAAATTTCTTTTGTTCATAACTCGAGTTTTATAACTCCGATTTAATTGATTATTTTTGCTAATTGAAGCTCTTCACCTAAATTTTTTGATAAGACCAAATCCACCCAATTTTGGTACGGTTAGAAATTGTTTTCTGTTGCAAGAGTTATTTTCTTGTTTTTGAAGTTTTCCGAGATCTTTTCTTCAATTCTTTTGCATGACTGCTTATGTATGCAATTGCTTGCTTACGATAGATTGACCGGAGTGTGACGAGTAGAACTATCAGGAGTTATGAGTGTGAATCATCTTCATCGACAGTACAAGGCAAGTTCACACTTTGATCATATTTTTCATACCCAGTTTTTATGCATTAGTTTCAACCTCAAACATTGCATGAGTAGGATGTCTTAACATGTGGGTATTTCGGAAGTAGTTGATGCTTATACTGCTATACTATGCTCGTAGACGTGGTTTGGTTTTATGAGATTCATGAAAGATGTGAGAGTTATTTATATCTAAGGGTTAACTTAAGGTGGCTACTTTAATACACTGTCAACGTTCTGGGAACGGGGGTCCCCAGACTTTCCTGCCTGTGGCCCACGGCATGGCTGGGATGGCAGGTCTGTACGACCCATCTTCATTAACAAGGCATTCAAGACCCTCTCGAGGGGCCAAGCCTTGCGAGGCGGACGACACAAGACCTCCTCAGGAGCAGCCTCGCTAGGCAGGCTCATGAGGGGAGGAGAGATCAACGCAAGTAAAACCTCGTGAGGTCCTCGTGATGTGACCCATGATGATCGAGACTAGGCGGGCGCCAGCGCGCGCAATGTCCTTGTTTCCTCTTTGGTGCTAAGGGGGCAAGCGCAGGCACGGAGTACGGAGGCATCAAGGAAAGGTTTCCATATTGGTGCAACGAGACCAAGACTAGAAGGACAGCAAGGAGGAGGTCACCATGGAGCCCAGGACGGCGTCATCACTAGAACCTTTGGCAGGCGAAGACCACCTTTTGTCAGGATAGCTTGTACTAGTTGTCCCCTTTCGAATTGACCATTGTTGGCTCCCTTCCCGCTCAATATTTTGGGAGAGGACTAGGGCCTCTATAAGTAGGACTAGCCACCACCATAGGTGGAGAAGAAGGATTGATTCAGAGACATCTCACCCGCACAAGTTCACCAAGCACAGGAACACCTCAACCTCACGAGGCTGTTCTTCCCTTGTATGGTTCATCATCAGCCCAAGAGGCAATCCACCACCACCACACTGGAGTAGGGTATTACACAACAACGGTGGCCCAAACCAGTATAAATCTTGTGTCTTTGTGTTGCGAGTTCGTCGAGTTCATCCGTGAGATCTTAGCGAGCTAGGTCATGGACCGATAGGGAGAAAACCTTCGAGCACACCCCAGTGTTCGAACCTTGAGGGTTTTGCCGAAACCCGTGATCCGACATTTGGCGTGCCAGGTAGGGGTGCGCCGAAGCTTCCTTCCGTCGCTCCGCGCTCTGTCGCTCCATCGTCTCCATGGTAGACGCGCGCAACGCTCGTGCTGAGCGCTGGGCTT
The DNA here is from genome assembly GCF_002162155.2 of Triticum dicoccoides. NCBI lineage: Eukaryota > Viridiplantae > Streptophyta > Magnoliopsida > Poales > Poaceae > Triticum > Triticum dicoccoides. The sequence goes on from NC_041392.1 coordinate 447,901,283, forward strand.
CCCTCGCCGCCCACGTAGCTTAGAAGACTCCCGTCGGCGGGCCACCTTGTCGTTCCCCGTCGCCTGCCGCCAATGCCGCCACCGGCCCGGCGGGGAACAAGCAGCAAGCATCCTCGTTGCACCCCTGAGTGTGGCGGGACGGCCGCACCGCCACTCCATCACTGACCTCGGCCGGTTCTTCTTGCCATGGACGCGCCCTCCCATGGACTCACGAGCCCGCTTCTCATGGCGCACGAGCTCCTGCGCTATCGCCCGGTCAACGACCTCTACAAGGACTGGCTCGACCGCATCGCCGAGCTTGTCCGCGCCGCAGGGGGCTCTCCTGCGCCGCCCCTCTCTCCGCCTCGCCCTCCGCCAGCTATGGGAAACGTAGCTCACGGAGCGCCTCCACCTCCTCTGCCCCAAGACGGCGCCCTGGCGCCAAGACGTGTGGCTCCGCAACGCGACCCGCCACATCCCGCGCCCGCGCGTGAAGAAAGAAGATGTCAAGAAGTCCCTCGACCGCAAGAAAACGCTCCACCGCTCCTCGCGCCACCGCGCCAGGACCGGCTGCAGCGGCAAGACCGTGCACCACCTGTAGCGGCAGGGCACGGACCCCATCAAGACCATGCTCCACGCCCAAGGCGGGTCCTGGTGACCATAGCCGACTGCCGTGCTTTCACCCCCAAGCTGCGTGGCGTCGCCTGGTCGGGCAAGTTCAAGCTGGATCTGCCTCCTCGCTACGACCGCACCCTCAAACCCGCGGAGTTCTTGCAGCTCTATGAGCTGAGCATCTAAGCGGCCAACGGCAACGAGAATGTCATGGCGAACTGGTTTCCCATGGCTCTCAAGGAAGGCGCCCGCTACTGGCTCCTGAACCTGCCTCCAGGCTCAATCTCCTCATGGGACGAGATGTGCAACCGCTTCATAGCCAACTTCCAGGGCACTCGTGACCGCCCTGCGGTCGCGGGTGACCTGCGCCGCATCAAGCAGCAATCAGGAGAGACCCTACAGAAGTACATTCAGCGCTTCAACAATGCACGGATCAAGATCCCCAAGGTGACCGACGAGGCCATCATCTCAGCATTCTCTAACGGTGTCCGCGACGTCAAGATGAAGGAGGAGCTCGCCATCCATGAAGAGCTGTGCCCGACCCTGGAGCTGTTCAACATCGCAACCAAGTGTGCCAGAGCTGAGGAGGGGCGCCTCTCCCTCCTCGAGCTCCCTACTGCGGACCCAGAGGAGAAGAAGACTAAAGCCAAGGATGTAAAGCGCAAGGGAGCAGCCGTGCTCGCAGCGGAACCAGACACCAAGCGTGGTAGAGACCAACCAGAGTCATCTAAGAGGAGCCGTCCATTCTGCGCCTTCCACAACCTGAACACCCACAACACCAGCGACTGTCAAGAGCTGAGAGCCATTCGCGAAGGACACTTCGGTCGACACCCCGAGCGCGGTGACCGGGGCTACGACCGAGGAGGAGGACGTGGTGGCGGACGCTGGGACGACCGTGGCCCGTGCCAGGAGTGGCACGACCGGCCTCGCGAGGACCGCTGGCAGGATCCGCCTCGCGAGGGCACCTGGAGGGATCAGCCTCGTGAGGATCATCCTCAAGGCAACTCTGGACTCCCTCCACTGCTGTTGTCGCCAAGAAGGAATGATGAACACCATCAAGACGAGGGGGTTGGGGGCTTCCAGGAACCGCGTGCTATCGCCTTCTTCTTGGGCAGAGCCCAGGCCCCAGCCTCACTGCGTATCTTCAAGAAGTTTGCTCGTGAAGTGAATGTAGTCCTCCCCAAGCTCGAAGCCACACGCCCGCTCAGATGGTCCCAGTGCCCCATCACGTTCAACTCGGCAGACCAGCTCAAGTGCGCAGCTACCGCTGGCGCCCTCCCGATGTTTTGCTCCCCAGTCATCAGCAATGTGCAAGTTACCATGACCCTCATCGATGGCGGCGCAGGGCTCAATGTCCTGTCAGTCGACACGTTCGACAGCCTCCAAGTGCCATATGACCAGCTTCAGCCTACCAAGCCTTTCTCAGGAGTAACCGATGGTTCCACCACACCGATAGGGTAGGTCCACCTCCCTGTCACCTTCGGGGAATGCAAGAACTATCGCACCGAGCTCATCAACTTTGATGTCGCGCACATCCGTCTGGCGTACAATGCCATCACGGCTACAATGTCCTCAAGTTCATGGAGGTGGCCCATCACAGCTACAATGTCCTCAAGATGCCAGGAAGCGGTGGGATCATAATGGTCCCATGTGAAGAAAGAGATGTGGTGTGCTCCCTCAAGCGTGCCTTCCAAGCTGCAACAATCGACAACCCTGACAGCAAGGGCGAGGGCCCTCCTGAGGCCATACCCTAGAAGAAGAAGCAGCTGCGACACGCAGGACCTCAGGAGGGTGGCGTCACAACCGGAGCCTTGTCAGGATCAGCGCCCGCTCCAGGGGTGCCTCCCTCCATCGCATAGGAAGGCGCGCCCGGCGCCCTTCTCGGGTAGGGCTTGGGGGCTTTTTTCTGGAAGGCCTCAGACCTTGCCCACATCATGAGGGAGGCGCTTGGGCACCACTTGGAGGCGTGCTTCATGGCATGTTTCCCTCAGGAGGGCACAAGGCAAGTGAGGGAGTCCTGGATTAGGGGGTATCCGGACAGCCGGATTATATCCTTTGGCCGGACTATTGGACTATGAAGATACAAGATTGAAGACTTTGTCTCGTGTCCGAATGGGACTCTACTTGGCGTGGAAGGCAAGCTAGGCAGTACGGATATGGATATCTCCTTCTTTGTAACCGACCTTGTGTAACCCTAGCCCCCTTCAGTGTCTATATAAACCGGAGGGTTTTAGTCCGTAGGACAGCATCCAATCATACCATAGGCTAGCTTCTAGGGTTTAGCCTCTCCGATCTCGTGGTAGATCAACTCTTGTAATACCCATATCATCAAGTATAAATCAAGCAAGACGTATGGTTTTACCTCCATCAAGAGGGCCCGAACCTGGGTAAAACATCATGTCCCCTGCCTCCTGTTACCATCTGCCTTAGACGCATAGTTCGGGACCCCCTACCCGAGATCCGCCGGTTTTGACACCGACATTGGTGCTTTCATTGAGAGTTCCTCTGTGACGTCGCCGTAAGGGAGGATGCCTCATCTCGTTGTTAAAAACAACATTACCGCTGGGGGAGCTCTGGCTGTCGGCCAAACTCTCCGACTGGGCAGTTTCGTCATGACTGCCTGTTCGGCCGTTGCACCAACGATGACTTCTCGGGTCATCAAAAATAGCCTCCACGTCGGCTCGGAATTCGCCGAGCAGATGGATCCAATGGAGCTCTCCTCCCTAAACGAGCTCTTGGATCGCATCGCCGCCTTGGGAGTCACTACGGACTATGATCGGATTGGGCTTAAACCCGATCAAAGGGAGATTAACTCTCCACCGGTCACCCATCATGTTGCGTTGGTGGAGGAACAATGCGGCGATCCTCCCTCTATCTTGAAGACTAACTATGTCCGAATTCCTGAGCTCTCTGAGCCGGATAGCCGTTTACGGGAGGGCATCACCCAAACCCTGAACCTAGAGTCAGGCAACAAGCCAAACTCATCGGGCAACATACCGGAATCCGAACTTCCAAGATCGGAAACCCCTCGGCCCCTGGGTCTCAGATCGGGTAGGGGTCCGGACTCAAATCCACCCACCCACCCAGACATAAATGATCTTTCCCACATTAGGCAAGAGCCCTATGAAACAGTACATCATTATTGGGCCAGATTCCTCCCTGTGATGAACAAGGTGAAGGACTGCCGCGAGGAAGACGCAGTCTCACTTTTCTGCAATAACTGCACGAACAAGGGAATCCTTAATGCCATAAGTCGCCGTGACATATCACGCTTCGCCGACTTGGCGTCCATAGTATGAAAGTACTGTGCGATGGAAAGTGCCTGGAAAACCGAAATAAAATTTTGGGATAATCCGGCTCCGTATACGCACCCAGTCCGAGGTAAAAGGGTGCACTATCATAAGACACCCGAGTTCATTAGAAAGAAGCAAAACCCGATACAGGGCATGGAACCGTACTAGAGGGATGGCTTAACGGACCCTGCAAAATTCATAGTACAACGGACACAATACCAACGCACAGCTTTAGAGCATGTTGGATACTCCGGCGGGTGGCCAAAAGTGGTGAGGATCTTCTTATCCCAAATGCCACAGAGCACCATCCCATGGATAACAATACAGTGTTAACAATCTTTGAGACCTTCACGTCAAATAATAGGCGCAAGTGAACACTCCGCAGCATGGCCGAAATCTGCCACGTAGTAACAATAAACCCATGGAGTGACACGATCATTACCTTTAATGCCAGTGACAAACCTAAATTCCGAACAGCCCGAGCACCAGCCGCACTGGTCCTCAGTCCAATTGTAGACGACTTTCGACTCACCAAAGTACTCATGGACGGCGGCAGCAGATTAAACCTCATCTATGAGGAAACTCTTCAAAAAATGGAAATAGACTGGAACCGTATTGAGCAAAGTAGCACAACCTTCAGGGGAATCATACCCAGTCGGGAGGCACGATGCGCTGGGAAAATCACACTAGATGTGGTATTCGGTACGCCAGAGAACTATAGGTCCGAAGAAATTATATTTCAAGTGGCCCCGTTCAGCAGTGGATACCACGCCCTTTTAGGACGTGAGGCGTTCATGATCTTCCAAGTTGTACCCCATTATGGGTACATGAAGCTCAAAATGCCCGGGCCCAACGGAATCATCAGCCTTGCTAGTGATCCGGACACAACACTCCGCGCCGAAAACAAAATAGCCGCACTGGCCCTCGAGGCATTATCCGAAGCCCTCTCGGCCGAGGAATTATCCACGCTACGCTCCACAGTGGACAGGGATGACGTGATACTCAATAAGAGATCCAAGTCCACCTCTTTTGAACCAGCGGATGAAATTGTCAAATTCCAAGTCCACCCAAGGGACCCTACAAAAACAGCCTCCATCGGGGCACAGTTAAACCCCGCCGTGGACGCTGCACTACGAGAGTTCCTGCGCAGGAATTGGGACATATTCGCCTGGCATCCCTCAGACATGCCAAGAATCCCACGCAGGCTGGCCGAGCATAGCCTCAATATCCTAAAGGGATTCAAGCCGGTCAAGCAAGCTCTTCGGTGTTTCTCCGAACCTAAGAGACAGGCGATGGGAGAGGAACTAGCCAAGTTATTGGAGGCCAGATTCATCAGAGAAATAAAACACCCGGACTGGCTAGCAAACTTGGTGATGGTACCAAAGAAGGATAAATCCTAGCACCTTTGTGTCGATTTCAAGGACCTCAATAAAGCTTGCCCAAAGGATCCCTTCCCCCTCCCCCGCATCGATCAAATTATTGATGCTACCGCAGGACACGAGTCATTGTGTTTCCTCGATGCATACTCCAGTTACCACCAAATCAAGATGGCAGAGTCCGACCAAGCTGCAATGGCATTCATCACACCATACGGTCCCTTCTGTTTCAACACAATGCCTTTTGGGCTCAAAAACGTCGGCGCAACATATCAGCGCATGATTCAGACATGTCTGGAGAAACAAATCGGCAAAATAGTAGAGGCATACGTAGACGATGTGGTCGTCAAAACCAAACACGTCGACTCTTTGATAGACGACTTGAGGCTCACATTCGACAACCTCCGAACATACGACATCAAGCTCAATCCGGAAAAATGCGTTTTTGGTGTACCAGCCGGAAAGCTCCTGGGTTTCATTGTCTCCAGTAGAGGTATTGAAGCTAATCTGGCCAAAATCCGAGCTTTGTCACAGTTGGCTACCCCAACAGACCTCAAACAAATCCAAAAGTTAACTGGATGCGTGGCGGCTCTAAGCCGCTTTATCTCCCGCTTAGGAGAAAAGGCATTACCCCTTTATCGCCTCCTTCGGCGCACCAAACACTTTGAGTGGACGGACACTGCCATAGCCGGATTGGAAGAAATAAAAGCCATACTGGCAACCAACCCAATCCTGGCCGCACCAAACATCGGCGAACCAATGCTATTATACATTGCGGCAACCCATCAAGTTGTAAGCGTAGTACTCATCGTCGAACGAGAAGCGGACGGACATAAATTCCCACTTTAAAAGCCGGTATATTATGTATCCACTTTCCTCACTCCATGCAATTCACGGTACGCACATTATCAAAAGATAGCCTATGCGGTATTCATGGCATCCCGGAAACTGCGACACTACTTTCAAGAGTGTTTGATTACAGTAGCCTCGGAGGTGCCACTCAATGATATTATTAACAACCGCGATGCCACGGGCCGGATTGCCAAATGGGTCATTGAGCTCCTCCCGTTCGACATAACATACAAACCTCGGCGAGCCATTAAATCGCAAGTATTGGCCGACTTTTTCGCCGAATGGACGGAAGCCGAACTCCCTAAAGAGTACGGCGCATACTCCAATTGGATTATGCACTTCGACGGATCCAAAATGCTGGCTGGACTGGGGGCTGGCGTCGTCCTGATGTCCCCAACCGGAGATACAGTTCAATACGTACTACAGATACTGCATACAGACTCCAAAAATGCAGCTGAATACGAAGCCCTGTTACATGGTCTTCGGATGGCAGTTTCCATGGGCATTCAGCGCCTGGAGGTGCATGTGGATTCGAACCTTGCAATATCCCAAATAAATGGAGACTTTGATGCCAAGGATCCGAAGATGGCGGCCTATCGTAACGCCGTCCTAAAGATGTCATCTCGGTTTGAGGGGCTCGAATTTCACCGTGTGGCTCGGGAAAACAATCAGGCGGCGGATATCCTCGCCCGCATCGGCGCAAGACGCGATGCGGTCCCCCCAATATCTTCTTAGAGAGGTTGTTTAAGCCATCCGTGGTATGGGAGGGGGACACCGGCAATATTAGTCCAGAACCGGCCACAACACTCGATACCGAGCACTCTGACATAATCGGAGGCTCCACCACCGAAACAACGCCTTTCAGCCCACGTAATAATGTCCATCATAGCCTCATGGACAGAACCATTCCTTGCCTACTTAACTAGGCAGGAACTTCCGGAGGACCAAAATGAGGCACGCTGCATAGTGCAGCGATCTAAGGCCTACAGGGTCCATGAGGGAGAACTGTATAAAAAAAGCACTATCGGAGTCCTTCAAAGGTGCATCTCCGAAGAGGAAGGGCGGAACCTTTTGGCAGAAATTCACGCTGGACTCGGCGGTCACCACGCTGCAGCCCGGGCTCTTGTAAGCAAGGCCTTCCGTACAGGATTCTATTGGCCAATGGCCCGGGCAGATGCACATGGCTTGGTCCAATGTTGCGCCGGCTGCCAGCTCTTTGCAAATCAAAGCCACATGCCACCCACCGCCCTCCAAACAATCCCCATTATGTGGCCCTTCGCGGTCTGGGGGCTTGACATGGTTGGACCCTTAAAGGGGGAACCCACAAGAAAAAAAATACTTACTGGTCATGGTGGATAAATTCACCAAATGGATAGAGGCCAAACCTGTTAAAACAGTCGAATCCGGACCGGTGATAGACTTCATATCCGGGGTTGTACACCGTTATGGCGTCCCCCACAGCATCATCATTGACAACGGCCTGAACTTAACGGCCGATGAGGTAAAACTCTGGTGCAGCAAAATGGGCATCAAGCTCGATTACGCTTCAGTCTATCACCCACAAACAAACGGCCAAGTTGAGCGAGCAAACGGTCTTATAATGAGCGGCATTAAACCCAGATTAGTGTGTTCCTTAACGGAGTCTAACACGCACTGGGTAGAGGAGCTCGACTCCGTACTCTGGGGGCTGTGGACCACGCCGAATCGTAGTACCGGATATACACCCTTCTTTATGGTGTACGGCGCAGAGGCGGTCTTGCCCTGTGACATAATTCATGACTCACCTCGAGTGCGCATGTACGAAGAAAGAGAAGCCGAGCTCGATCGGCAGGACAGTCTGGACACCCTGGAGGAGGAGCGCGACGTAGCAAAAGCCCGTTCCGCATTTTATTAGCAACAGGCTTGCAGATACCAAAGCAGAGAAGTACGGGCCAAAACTTATAATGTTGGCAAACTAGTTCTACGCCTGCCGGATAAGAAAAAGAACAAGCTCGAGCCCAAATGGGAAGGTCCGTTCATTATTGACCAAGTTCTGACCGGTGGAGCGTACCGACTGCGGGATGCATCGACTAATCGACTCGAGCCGAACCCATGGAACGCGGCCAGGCTCCGAAGATTCTACGCCTAGCGTCGGACTCTCTGTTCGTCCCCTTCCTCTGTCCATTTTTCGCATATACAATATCTGTCTTGTTTTTCTTTCTTCCTTTCTTTTATTCTTTCTCTAGGCCTTCAAGGGCCAACTTGTGCCTCGCTTGCACATTATAGATGCGCTAGCCGCACTCACCATACCTGGGGGATTCTTTCACAGAAGCTTAATTATTTATCTGGGTCTCATGCCCCGCACATGTGTTATACTTCCGCATGTTCGTTTTTTCGCCATTATATGCATCGATATGACTTAAGTTTTGGCCAAGCTGGGTTGCCTGGCTCTTGTATTTATGCCCTACGTTTCCCTTAATTCGGCTAGGGCATAAGGGGAGCACCTCTGTGATTGTTACTGCCGGGTCAGCAGGATGTGTACCTCAGACTGGGTGAAGCCGAAATCTAGCGTTCTTAAGGGAATATTCGGTCGGTGAACAAAAGATGATTTTTATTTATTTTCCATATGTGCCCCCAGATGTTTTTTCCTGCGTTTCCCATCGCAGTCCGGACATGCACTTTAGGGCATGCGTACCCAGGGAAAGGAACCCTTAACGGAACTATTCTCCCTGTAAGATGTTTCTTACTACCCATGTAATATAACATAACTAGTTGGGCACTTGTCTGTTCAAGCACTAATGACCCCTACGCCTGGTGTCCATGCATACCCCAGTTCTTATATAACTAAGAGGGTATTCGGATACACTCCGGACTATTGGGTCCAGAGGTTGAAGCGAAAAGGTTCGCCATGACAAATGATCTACAATCCGGCTAGAAGGCATTATACATGTCACTTCAATTACATAGTCATGCAGACTGACTAAATTCTTCTTCTATACCATCCAACAGGCGGTCTAGCCCACAATCCTATTGGGAATACTTTGCGGCTAATTCTACTTGCCCATAAACTAAGCTAACGGGGATCTCTCTTCCGTCGGGCCCCACAGGTCCGACCTCGGCCATGTGATTTGGGTCAGCCTTGGTATACCACGTCTTCACCATGGCCCAGGCTTCTCTGGCACCTTGACGGCAGGCCGATATCTTCCATAATCAGAAGTGCCGCCGTGCTCCCTTGAGCTTCTCTGTAAGCTCTGCAACGCCTTCTAGCAGGGAGACGGATGGCCACAAGGCATGGGCAACGCCTTGCATCACCTGCCGAACTTGCTCGTGCAAATGTGAGAGCTCGGATAGAAGATCACCCGCAGACCCGGGCATTTCCTCCGCGGGACGACCCGTCAGCATACCTATAGACATAATGCTGTTAGTCGGTTTCTTCGCCGAACTCCTTCAAAAGGATTCATTTAAGCACTTACTGAAAATGCCGCGCCGAAGCCGCTTATTCTCCTCGGAGTCTGCAAGCTGGGCTCGAACGTCTTCTAGTTCCATGCTCAGCTTGATATTGGCATCTTGGAGATTGTTTTTCTCCCGCCTAACCTCAGTCAGCACGCGTTTGCCAGCCTCTAGCTGTCGCACGACATGTTGGTCCTCCAGATTTTCTCTGGATTCATCTGCAACATCTATTGTTAGATCTGCAGCCATGCCGCACACTATATGGTAACCATCATTGTTTAAAGTAAATGTTACCAGCGGGAGACTTTTTCGGTTCCTTCAATGCGGCAATAGTGGCCCGCAGTTGGGTCTTGCATTCCTCCAGCTCCTGTGACAGCCTAGTATTCTTCTCTGTAAGAACCTGCAGAATAAAGATGATCCTTAAATCAGTTCTGCTAACTGTTTCCAGTCTCAGGGGCTACTGATACATATAAATCGTCAGATTTACTTACTCGTACATCCTTTACATACTGATCCGTGGCTCTGGCTAGACCATCTTGAGCAGCACGGAGGTACGCCTCTCCAGAATTGAAGGCATCAAATGCCTCTGGTGAGAAACAAGGATCACGAAGTACGGCCCGGCAGCGCCTATGATTCATGGCGCTTTCCACTTCTAAGTTTGTAGCAGTTAATCTATCTGCATCCTCTGTCGAGGGATTATCCGGTGCCCGCCCCATATCGGCTTCCGCCTCTATGTCCGGTCCTAGCGCCCAACTGGTGGAAGCGTGATTAGCAAGATCGCCGGACATATTCCGGCGAGTGTTTTTCTGTTAAAGAAACACGGGCGTTGTTACATTTTGAGAAAGATGACAACCACGGAGCGGGGTTTCTATTATACCTTTGCGCCGGTGTCTCCGTCCTGACCGCCTTCCTTTTCGGCCTGCCTGGCCTCGCTGCCTCTTGTTGGCAAGTTGCCGCGGGTTCGGCAGGGCGTCCCGAATGCCTTCCCTGTAAAAATGCCATATGCATATGGTAGGTGAAGTGTCTAATAGGGGATCCTAGTTTTTGGAATTGGGATTTTTTGGTTTTCTTACGTGCGATGCAGGAAGCAGTCTGGGATAGTCGGCTGTAATGGCCACCATGGCATCATCGCAGCTTAACTGATAGAATTGCCGGTCTATCAGCTCCACGAATATAACCAGATCTACTTTGAGTCCGGAGTCGAGGGCCATTCAGGGTCCTCGGGTTGTGGAGAAGTGCTGCTGACCTCCTTTATGGCTTTTCACAGTTCCTGCCGCAAAGTGGCAAGGTGAATATTTACGACCAAGAATGTGGGAAAATGGGAGTAAGGAGATATAACTTACCCATCTTGGAGGATTGTACATGGAGAATCCATCCCGTGGCTTGATGTGGATGAACTCCTCTTCCTCTCCCTTGAACAATTCGGACATTTTTTTACTAAAGCGACAACATTATCCAGACCCTTACGCCCACAGCGGGTGGCATCATCCGCCCTGTGAAAACACCACAAGGGGTGCCCATGATATTGAAGTGGTTGCACTCCCCGCATTATGCAAATCGACATAACTTCGATTACTGTCAATCCTGATTGAGCTAGTGCTTTAATCCGGTTCATCAGGTAGAGGACTTCTCCATTGTCTTCTACCTGGGGGCTCCGTGGGCGCCAACTTCGGCGTTTCTTCAGAGGGGCATTGCTGAACTCAGGAAGGCCCCGCCGAACAGGGTCCGGAAAGGGGACGTCCTCCATATAAAAGAAGGCCAGTCTTTGGATGTCTTCTTCGGAGTACCGGACAGGTATCCGGTTTCGGCGATGCGCCATATTTCGGTTCCGCCCACTTGATAAAGTGACCCCCTCTGTGTGCGAGGGACGATGCAAAATAGCCTTTTCCACAGCTTGAAGTGAGCCTCGCAGCCCAGGAACAACTCGCAGAGAGCAACATAGCCGGCGATATGTAGAATGGAGGCAGGGGTGAAATTGTGTAATTGGAGGCCGTAAAACTCCAGGAGCCCGCGGAGAAACGGATGAATCGGAAATTCGAGTCCCCTCAATAGATAGGGGACAAGGCATACCCGCTCCCCTATAGAGGGGCTAGGGAAGCTCTCCGCTTGCTCCCCGCCATTATAGGTGGCGAGCCCGGCTCGGACGGGCACCATATATGCCGGAGGGAGAAATCCCTTAGTCTGCTGTTCGACTAATCGACTGTGTGGGACTGAACACCTCTCCCAATCACCGGGCTTAGGGCTACGGGGGCGAGAGGAGGAGCTGCGGAGGTCGGCCATGCTGGAATGGATCTTTCCGAAGCGCGCTCTGATGGATTCTCGCTGGGGGAGAATGGTATGGATCAGATCTGAGGATCCCCGTCCTTTTAATAGACAATTTATTTGTCTGGCTAGGGGGCGAATGTAAAAATTCCCTGGCGCCTCGTATTCATTCAACGCGTGGGAGATAGCCCTTATTGGGCAGAGAAGCCAAGAGGTCCAAACATTTATGGGACCATACACTGCTTTACAAATGTTCGAAATATGGAGAAGAACCCGCTTTGCAATGTCGAAGACAACACTGCACGCCGGACTCATCATCATTGAAGCCTGGTTCGGGGGCTACTGAAGGAATCCTGGATTAGGGGGTATCCGCACAGCCGGATTATATCCTTTGGCCGGACTGTTGGACTATGAAGATACAAGATTGAAGACTTCGTCTCGTGTCCGGATGGGACTCTACTTGGCGTGGAAGGCAAGCTAGGCAGTACGGATATTGATATCTCCTTCTTTGTGACCGACCTTGTGTAACCCTAGCCCCCTCCGGTGTCTATATAAACCGGAGGGTTTTAGTCCATAGGACAACATACAATCATACCATAGGCTAGCTTCTAGGGTTTAGCCTCTTCGATCTCGTGGTAGATCAACTCTTGTAATACCCATATCATCAAGAATAAATAAAGCAGGACGTAGGGTTTTACTTCCATCAAGAGGGCCCGAACCCGGGTAAAACATCATGTCCCCTGCCTCCTGTTACCATCCGCCTTAGACGCACAGTTCGGGACCCCCTACCCGAGATCCGCCGGTTTTGACACCGACAGCAAGGATCACCCACCGTTCAGGAGTTCATCACCAAGACCACCCAGGAATTGCAAGAAGCAAGGGCCATGCACGGCGACCGCCACTTACGAGGCGCAGCTTCCCATGCAAGCGAGGATGTCGGGCTACGCGTCAGCATCGATGTTCCACGGCTCAACACGGCCGCCTCTCGGGATCTTTTCTGGTCTTCGCGCGTAGGATGCTGCGAGGGCCCACCGCACAACTACATTCGCATGCCCTTCGGCTTGTCGAGTGTGTCGTCCGCCTACCAACACAACTTGCGGCGCGTCCTAGTGGCTCAGGAGGCCAGGGACCACGCCGTCCTGATTGATATGGAGACGTCCCTCAAGGAACCACCTGAGCCCCTAGAGCCTCCTGAGGCTTAGGGCCCCATTGGCTCGTGAGGAGCAACCCCTTCGCTGCGCACCTTCAGCTGCCCCCAACTCTCCTTCATCAACATAACCAGGTGACATTTTTTCAAGCTCATGTAGCTGGGAGCACCCCTCGTGCTACATCATTCCTAGGCCGCGTGGGTCCTTCCCTATGGCATGTATCCCTTTTTTATGTCTTTAGCCTACCTTGTTGGGAGCGCCCCTCGGGTTGCATCATCCCCAAGCCGCTTGGGCCTGACCCAGTGGCACGTATCTCCCATGAACTTATTTAAGCCTGCTACTCTCATGTTTAATCTACCTATGATTACTACCTGCTCAATCATCGCCTCCCACGGGGCCTCCTCATGTCGGCATGACGCTGGTGCATGGGTCCGTCCCTGCCAAGTCGAAAAACCTGAGCGGAGCAACCAGCGGCAGGCTGGCACGCCCCACGCACGTCTGATTCCGATAAACGAGCAAAAAGATGAACTAAAACAAAAATCGGATCAGAAATCATGATCGAAAATAATCGCAGAAAATCCGAGAAAAAGAAAAACTGATGAACAGGCCAACGAACGAATGTTTGCTGTCTATGGCTAAAGAGTGGACACCATTCGTTAAAACGAACATACGGACGAATGTCCTCTAAATAAACTAAACCGGAAAAAAAATAAAACCGATCTATTCTAAAAAAACGAACCTAGGGTTTTCTAAAAAAACTGGATCAGTTTAAAAATAAAACCGAACGACGGCTTGTACTTCCGGCAAGGTCCGGCGAGGCGGGGTGGCTCCGGCGAGGTTCGGCTGCGGCGGCGGGTGGCACGGGGCGGCAGGCGGCGGCGCGGCGCTGGGCGGCGGGCCGACGACGGCAGCGGTGGCGCGGCGCTAGGCGGCGGCGTTCGGCGGGCGGCGGCGTTCGGCGGTGGTGGAGTCGGGGGCGGGGGCGGCGTATATATAGGAGGGAGGGGGCTAGCTTGGGGGAGGGGGCAAGGCGGCGCGGGGAAAGAGTCCCGGCAGGACTCGGCGTCGGGCGGCGGCGCTCGCGGTCTCCTGGAAGGAGACGAGGCGCGGGGCGGTTGGGCCGGCTCGGCTGGGCTTCGGCCCAGTCGGGCGCTGGAGACTTTTTAAAATAATTTCGCCAAAACTTAAATAAATCCTAGAAAATAAAACAAAAATCTAAAAATGCCAAAACAAATTTTCACCATCTAAATAAAATATTTAGAACAAGTTGACCATTTTCTTGGCCCTAAAATGCAACTTTGAAAAATGTGCAAGTTTTCTATTTAAATAAAATAGCAATAAACTCCAAATAAAATCCAATATTTGATTTTAATATTTTCCTCCAATATTTCAATTACTTTGGAGAAGTCATATTATCTCCTCTCATATATTTTAATATGAAATATTTTCAGAGGGAAAAATGATTAAAACCAACAATCCTCGTTTCAATATTTGATAAAACTCAAATATGAAAATAGGGAAATCCCCAACTCTCTCCGAGGGTCCTTGAGTTGCTTAGGATTTTGAGGATCGCGAAATGATATGCAATAAAATATGATATGCATGAATGATCTATGCATAACATTCCAAATTGAAAATTTGGGATGTTACAGCGTCATCACCAGAACCTTTGGCAGGCGAAGACCACCTTTTGTCAGGATAGCTTGTACTAGTTGTCCCCTTTCGAATTGGCCGTTGTTGGCTCCCTTCTCGCTCAATATTTGGGGAGAGGACCAGGGCCTATATAAGTAGGACTAGCCACCACCATAAGTGGAGAAGAAGGGCTGATTCAGAGACATCTCACCCGCACAAGTTCGCCAAGCACAGGAACACCTCAACCTCACGAGGTTGTCCTTCCATTGTATGGTTCATCATCAGCCCAAGAGGCAATCCACCACCACCACACTGGAGTAGTGTATTACACCACAACGGTGGCCCAAACCAGTATAAATCTTGTGTCTCTGTTGCGAGTTCGTCGAGTTCATCCGTGAGATCTTAGCGAGCTAGGGCGTGGACCGATAGGGAGAAAACCTTCGCGCACAACCCAGTGTTCGAACCTTGAGGGTTTGGCCAGAACCCGTGATCCGACATACACATCTGGGTGGATTGGTTGGGGCACCCTGGGGATACCAGTGGCTTGCCCGAGCACCTTGGAAATCCAGTGTTGTCCAAGGAGATCCCGGGGTATCCGTGTGATCATCCTATTGGAATGCCACCCAGGCTCAAGGGGATAATAAAATTATTCATGCCTGCAACTTTCGTGTGTAGCCACAAGCCATTATGGGCTCTGGCATAGTTGAGTAAGTTGTGGGAATCCTTTCCATGATGGGCTAGCAGATGTAGGGGAATGTAGGTGTCTCGGCCTATCTATCGGTTAAGGGGATCTCTTCGGAAAGACTGTGTCTCGGTCATCCGTTTCTCAAACACCATGTAGTGCGAGAAATACAACGGAGGAGATCGAGTCTTGTGGGGAAAAGTGCGCAAACCTATGAAGAGTGTACAAACTAATCATGGTTAGCCATGTCCCTGGTTATGGACATCTTGAGTATCTGGTACTTGGATTATTGATCTGATCTTGTCATTTTACTTAATTAACTTGTTGGGTTATTTAACTTTTAATTTTGGGATTGAGTTGAGGTTACCTTCTCAATATTTCAACAAACTTTCTAGTTTAATAAAATTTATTCCTTTGTTGTAGGAAAAAATTAGCTTTATGCAAAAATTAAACTTAGAGCCTCCACCAGCCAAATATGCATATAGGGATAGCCATTCTCATTTTTATCCTATGGTGTGAATTTGCCAGTACATTCAATGTACTGACCTACGTGGCTGCAACGTCTCATGTTGCAGGAGTCTTACGACGAGTAAGTGATACGTTAGGGTTACGATTTCTACACTCAACTTTGCCATTGGTGTTGATGGGAATCCACAACCTTCACTACTACAAACAAGACACTACGATCAGAGACCCTTCGAGAAACTATGTGCGATGCAATAATCGAAAATTGTGCTGTATGAAAACCGTCAGAAATGATGCAAAACGTTTGCGATGAATGATACATCAAACAGGGTTCAGATTATAGTTGCGTGTGCAATGAGGGGCATACGGTTGATCTGTACGAATTATATGTGATGAGACAGAACAACAGAAATGAGCAACCAGATCAAGGTGTGTGCGATATACGGCATACAGTTCACTCCGATGAACCATTTGCGATGAGTGAGGTGAACACAAACGATTCAGCGTAACAAGATGTGTGTGATACCCGGCAAACAGGTCGGTAATTAGAATTGTGTGCAATCATTATAGACAGCCCATACAGTCTTTCTTTGTAAACTGTGTGCTTGTCAGGGCACACAGTTCAACAAACCAACCTGTTGGCGATAACGTAGAAGATCTCTGTCGGATATATATTACTAACCGTCTGCGATGAGATTGGCAGGATAAACAGAGATATATATAGTCTGCTTAATTTAGTCCTTCTTCTTCTTGTTGTTCTTGTTGGATGGCCCTGCGACATTATCCTGGTGAGGACGCTTCTTGGCGCTGACCGTTGGCTTTTCATCACCGCCGCCGCCATCATCGTCGTTGCTGTCGTCGTCCTCCCCCTCCTCGTTCGACCATTCCTCCTCATCGTCAGGGAGAGCTAATGCTTATGCTTATTGGGTATTTTTGTTTGACACTTCTTCACGCCCAAAAAGAAGGCAGCTACGTCTGAGCTAAACTTGGATATGGAAGTCTTCTTTCGTTTAGGGTGAAGTAAGACCAAGCTCATGAGCTTATTATCCTAGGTCGTAACAAATTAGTTGATAGATCTCTATTTGCCTCTGCCATTCTATGAGTCGCTTCCTTTTTGCGTATGGCACCCCCACTCCCTTTGGCAGCATCTACTAATTCGGAACTTAATTTGAAAGCCAGAGGAGGACGGGTTATTCACATTTAATTTGATGGTCAGAGGCAAATTGAAAGCTAAGCAGTGGTAATTAAGACCCCCGAGGGAAAATAGGGATGTCTCCTACGTTACCCATAATATGTGGAAGTATCGACGTAATTTCATAGAGTCATTCGATCTGAAGCAGCTACTTTCGAAGTAACAGAAAGAAAAGCAACGACTGGAGTGGGCTCGTCGTACTCTTCTTCGTCCTCTGACGGCTCCTCGTCCGTTTGGTTGTCGTCTGACGACTCCGGAGGCGGTGTCCCTTCCATGAACCGGATATAATCGAGGTTTGGGCTCGACGCCGGACTCATGGAAGACGAGCGGGATGATTCTGGTGTTGACCTATCATCGGGCGCCAGACTGCTGGCCGAACTGACGTCCTCGCTATCGCTCGACATTGCTGCAGAGTGTGTGCCAGTGTGTAGCGCGGCCTGCCGGGGACGATGAAGATGGTGGACACTTAAGCGGGGTATGCAGAGAAGAGGAACTGCCAATTGAAGCGGGGATTGAAGCGGGGGTTGACGTATTATCTAACCGCTGATATAATCAACCGCAATTATTTGTACCCAGTCGCTCCAAATTCCTGGGGTTGCGCAGGGCTCCTATTGGCTACTTGGTTGGTTTCCTTTTTCAGGACAGAAACAAGGAACGAGTTTTGGGATTATGCATCGGTACCGGTACGAATGGAGTAGGATAGTTGGCAAGCAATACATTGAGATCTTCTTATTGATAAAGCCAGTAATAATCAAACTAGAAAGGAAAAGAAAAAAGACACTGAAAAATATCTGCACGAATCTTCGCCTAACATCAATAGCATAGGACCTAGATGTGCATTACTTAGAGCACATCTAGATGTGCTTTAGCAATGCTGTCAAACAAAACCCCTAATCATCATTGCAATCAGCGCATAGAACATGGCTAATGCGACAACCACAACTACACATGCTAGTTCCATCTTGTCTCTTGCTTTCATCTGTTGCCTGTGATTGATTCTTTCTTGCTTCATCGTACTGATTGTACATTCCAGATCAGCCAGTTTCTTCTTCAGCTTTACGTTATCTTCTGCGAGCTTGGTGATAACACTCCGAGCCTTGCCATGCCATTCTTCATCCAGCCAGTTAACAAAGGCACAAGCCTCATATCCCTTCCAATGTTAAATAGTATTCTGGATGAGCAGTGGCATTAACTAAAGTAAAATGATGAACTTAATTAGCACTAACCTCTAAGGGGCAATTGAGAAACCGCCTGCCAATGTCGAATCCCTCCGTGCATACACATCGAGCGGGAGTGTGCCCGTGCACACAACTCAGCTTTTGTTACTTCTCGGTGGCGCAAAACTCGGAGTCGAACTCGTGTTGCGGGAGTCTGGAGTCAAGCTCCGGATCCGGCGGCAGATCGCTTTCCTAGGGGGTGGGGGTCATTCAAGACAGATTCAGCAAGGATCTATACTTTGGACATGCGAAAAAAGATTGTGATAGATTGGAACCTAACAGGACGATTCGGATCCGTAGTACACCCGCCTTCTAATGACCGTAGGCAAGTTCTCGGTGGCGATACGAGCAGGAGCAGCCGCACCGAAACCATTAGCACCACTCATCTGCATTCCCCCAATGTCAGCACCATGCGAGGGAATTTGGAGGCTATGTAGGGATTTGGGGCAAATGGGGAAACTGTGGAGATAAGCTAACGGTCGGGAACTACTAATGGCACTATATATATGTTGTATACGGCACACTGTTTGTACATGTCGTTTGTGTTGGGTATTACAATGTCACACACGATTTCCGCACCAACCCGTGTGAGAAGACAATGTAGGTTAGACATGGTTGCCATTACATGACCGTATGCGATGTACTACCCTGTCCATATAATTGAGTTACGGTGAGATACCGTGTAAACGCCCGCTCCGCGGATATTTGTCAAAAAAATAGCCCCTCTGCATATAGAGATGGTGGCGGTGGCCTAGGCAGCGGCTACTGGAGAAGAGGCCAATCCTCAGTCGGTGGGCGGTGGCGGCGTCATAGGAGGTCAATCCTCGGTCTGCGGCGGGAGATAGGAGAGCTAAACCATCGAGGTCGGCGGCGGCGTGATTCGAGCACATCCATCGCGGTCGATGGCGGGATAGTGGAGGTCTAACTTCAGGAGGCAGCCACACTAAGCTTTGCTCCTCGACCCTGCTGTCTCGGCGTGCCGCCGCATCACGCTTGTCTGTCTACTGAGTGGAGGTCGCCATGCGGCTAATTAATTAAGGTATTATTTTCGTGAGTGGTTTAATTAAGGTATTCAATTCCTAAGTGTAGTGTTGTACTAGTACTCTGCATGTAAATTGACTGGCCATTAATTTTTGTCATTGCACATCTGGATAACAACATGGAGCACCCTCAGTAATTATTAAAATAAAACCTTGTGATTTATGCATGCATCTCTGAGCAGTAGTTAATCCGTGTATTAATGTTGCTGTTTTGTTTTTCATTACCATTTGTTTGCTGCAGATGGAATGATCTCGATGGATGAAGAATCGGAAAACCGCAGATTTTATCAGTGGCGTGATAGAGTTCATGAATTTGGCTGAAAGTACAAAGAGGAGAATTGGTGATGCAGACTACATCCTGTGTCCATGTACTGATTGTGCCAATATAGAGTCACATGAAGTTGCAGATGTCCAGATGCACTTAGTCTCTACGGGATTCATGGATGGATATACATGTTGGAGCAGACACGGTGAAGAGGAGGTCATGGATGAAGATACCCAGGGCAGTGAGATGCCAAACCCCAATCAGTGTCACATGGGTGTTGAATCTAACATCTGGGCAGAGGCGTCAAGCTACCAATGGAACACCGGAAAGCCAAAACGCCCACTGGAAAACCAAGACGTCCACGCAGATGACGGCGATCTTGATATGCCAGATTTTGCTGCTATGATTGCAGATTTCGAGGTCCCAGAAAAGGATATGATTGGGTACAAGGATCTTCCAACCGTTGATGCGGACTCCAAGAAAGAATTGTATCCAGGTTGCAAAAAGTAATATTCCAGGTTGAGTGCCACCCTGGCGCTTCTCAGATTTTAAGCAGCAAACGGTCTATCAAACAAGGGCTTCATAGAGATCTTAGGTATTTTCAAAGATATTCTTCCGGAAGATAATGTGCTGCCCAGAAGCACGAATGAAGCGAAGAAAATTGTTTGCCCTTTGGAACTTAAAGTACAGAAGATACACGCTTGTGTGAATGATTGTATATTTTATAGTGGTGAGTACAAAGATTTTCGTGCATGTCCCACATGCAAGCATGCACGATACAAGTGCAGGAGAGAAAAGGACAAGTACAAATTGGAGACGACATCAAGACAGGAATCCCGTTCAAGATTGTTTGGTACTTGCCTTTAATTCCAAGGTTGAGGCTTTTGTTTGCAAACCCTAGAGAGGAAAAGAGGTTGCGGTGCATCATGATGAGCGAATTGCGGATAGGTTTATGAGGCATCCGAAAGATGGGGCTCAGTGGGAATTAATCGACAACAAGTTTGAAATTTTTTCCAAGGATCCTAGAAGTATAAGGCTCGGGGAGTGTACTGACAGGATAAATCCTTTTGTCAATATGAGCACCAATTACAGCACATGGCCGGTGCTTCTGTGCATATATAACCTAGCTCCTTGGTTGTGTATGAAGAAAAAATACATTATGATGTCAATGATTATCCAAGTCCCGAAGCAACCTGGAAATGACATCGACATTACTTTCAGCTATTGGTAGAAGAACTGCTGACAATGTGGATAGATGCGCCTGCTGTAAAATGTTATGATGCTTACAGAAAGGAGATTTTCGATCTACATGCGATGCTGGTGCACACCATTCAAGATATGCCGGCATTAGGCAACACATTGGGGCAGAAAACAAGGGGAGATGTAGGGTGTGTCACGTGCATGGAGAGGACAGCTAGCAGAAGACATCCCAACTCGTGCAAAACAGTGTATTTGCGTCATCGTAGGTTCTTCCGGATGAATCACCCATACCGAAAGATGAAAGCTGAATTTGATGGTACGGCAGAGGTAGGTGTGCCCCCAAGACCCTATGATGGGGAGGTGGTCCACAACATGGCTAAAAAAATTAATGTTGTGCTTGGCAAGAACCACCCTTTGACGATGAAACTAACACCCAAGGATCAAGTGTTTAAGAATAAATCGGTGTTCTAGAAATTACCATACTAGGCGATTCTACGTGTACGTCACTGCATCGATGTCATGCACGTAGAGAAGAACGTATGTGAAAGCATCCTTGGTACTCTGCTCAAGATTAAAGGTAAAAGAAAGGATGGTGACGGTTCACGGCTCGATATGCTTGTTGATCAATCACAATGCAAGAGTGACGCAGAAGATGATGACAAATTCATCAAAGCTCGCCAGAGTTACAATTTCAGTACAAAAGAAGCAACACAGTTCTTCACCTACTTGTTGTCAGTTAAGACACCCTCTTCCTACTGCACAAACATTAGAAGTCTCGTGGATGTGATCTCAGGTAAAATGAAGTTGGGACACATGAAGTCACATGATTGCCACGTAATGTTGACACAAATCCTCTCAGTGACCATCAGGAATCTGATGGACAAAGATATAAGAAACACACACATTGACCTCTGTGATTTATTCAATAAAATATAGCAGAAAGTTGTAGATCCTGAAGAGTTGGATAATATGCAAGATGATATTGCAAGAATATTGTCCAACCTAGAGATGTTTTTCCCACTGTCATTCTTTGATGTCATGGTCCATCTCACTTTTCACCTTGTCGACGAGATAAAGTATTGTGGTCCTGTGTTTCTTCGCGACATGTATCCCTTCGAGCGGTTCATGGGAATACTGAAGTGCTTTTGTCATAACCGAAACCATCCAGAGGCAAGCATCCTACAAGGTTATACTACAGAGGAGGTGGTTGAGTTTTGCAATGAATACATGAAACAAATACCTATAGGTTTGCCCCTCTCTCGCCACGAGGTAAGGCTGAAAGGTAAGTCGGTCCTTGCTGGCATGCAAATGGCTGCACCCGGAGAATTAGCAGAGAAAGCCCATTTGATGGTACTTCTTAACAACCCAGTTCTCATCGCTTATGCCGAAGAACACTTGGCGGAGATACGCCAAAGCTTCTTACCAATGGTGCTTTCATTAGAAGTGGAGATGAAGGAGCACACTAAGAAGTATGCCGAATGACCGAAGAATCGTTTGACACAAGGATCCATCTATGACATTGCTACGTGGTTGGCACAAAAGCCATCACCTACGGTGTTGACAAACCAAGCATATGACATAAATGGATACACGTTCTACATTGAGGAACATGATAAGAAGACCTCGTATAAGAACAGCTCTGTTCAAATAGAATGCATGACTGTAAATGAAGCTGATAAAAGGGTATACTATGGAACCATCAAACAGATTTGGGAGCTTGACTATGTGAAAGTTAATGTGGCATTATTCAGGTGCGCATGGATCCCTCTTGGTCAGGTAAGGATTGATGAGTACAGGAAGACATGTGTTAACAGGACAACGATGGCATAACACGCGGACCCGTTCATTCTTGCCAGCGATGCTACCCAGATTTTCTTTGTGGAAGACCCCTTCCATAAGAACGACCATTTAGCGATGCATGGAAAGAGAAGGGTACTGGGTGTCGACGATGTTGCCGATCAGGACAAGTACGATGAATTTGATGAGTTGCGAGCCAAGGGATCGCGCACCAGTCAACAGAGAAGCGTAAAATCATCAAAAACCCCAAGTTCATTCGGGGTCAACTTAATGACCCGAGTTCCCCCATGTTTATGGAAATTAAGCCGTAAGACTAGTCTTTATGCCTACCCTGCAACTTAATTCATTCAATTTAGAACTGTCGCGTGTACTGAATTTGTGAGCTATGCTCGATTTGCTGTTGATGTAAGAACCGTTAATATGTTGACCTTGATATGCTGTCAGCTCAGGCAATGAATATGAACTGTTTTTTGTTATTATTATTATTATTATTATTATTATTATTATTATTATTATATCATAGAGGTAGCACACTTAATCGATCTCATTACAGTATGTGTGAACGAAAATATGCAATCTGGTTTGCGAATAGCACACGGTTCGTTGATGAAAGCCGTGTGCCGACCAAACCCCGCCACCACGCCCACGATGTGAGTCGTGCTTTCTGATTGGCCAGAACCCAAACCCCACGGATTGTATGTCTGCACCGTTGGATGCTCCCAGATTGAACGGCGATCCTCATCCCTTTCGACAGCACATGCAGTTCCGGTCGTAATTTTATTTTTATGCACACAATGCACGTTAATCTCAAAAAATGTCTTAAATATAGCTAACGATACCTGAAATGTGCTAGAAAATCAAACCCGTGGTATAATGGTGATTGCGTACCGTGGAAATTTTTATGAGGCCGAACGATGAAGTCACCGACCATAGGAGTTTGAGTTGACACGTCTCCTTTTGGAAAACCATGATCCTTCATGTGAGATGCTCCGGTTTGGAAGGAGCGGTCATCAAAACTTGTGCCAAAACTTTACCAATTTTTTTCCAGGGGTTTGTGAGAGCACGCCACAGGCACACATCGATTTTGATGATGCCCAAACTCCATCTAAATTTTCTGTAATTAAAATACCTACTAGGCCTACGCCAATGGCCGCACCTCACGGCCGAAATATTTTATACTTCTCCCCGCTTCTCGAATAAACGGATGAAAACTCACAAAGCGACGCACAAATGATCTGTACACCTTTGCTAGGCTGATAGTAAGGGGGTATCATAGCTAGTATCATGCATGCCAACTAGGCAATTT
The DNA here is from genome assembly GCF_002162155.2 of Triticum dicoccoides. Classification (NCBI taxonomy): domain Eukaryota; kingdom Viridiplantae; phylum Streptophyta; class Magnoliopsida; order Poales; family Poaceae; genus Triticum; species Triticum dicoccoides. The sequence goes on from NC_041392.1 coordinate 447,925,030, forward strand.
TGATGAGTTGTCATAGAATTAATTAAATGAAGAAAGAGAGGGTTAAGTATCATATCATGAAACTGTATCATAATAAATGTTATGCTACTATGTGTCATGCATGACAATATAAATAAAGTACTACATATGAGACTAGCTACTCTATGATACTATGCATTAGAGCAAGTAAGTGCACAATAGAGTGACATAAGACTAGCGACAATGGGTAGTAACATAGAATGTTACTAGTCTATGTTACTACCTCTATAGTGGGGAGTAACATATGTGTAGTAACATGCAACACTTCATTTATTAGGCTATAGACTCATCTTGCCTTGAGATGTGTGATGTTACTTAGACTAGCCACAATGGGTAGTAACATAGACTAGTAACATGCCCATGTGTTACTAGTCTGTGTTACTACCTCTATAGTGGGGAGTAGCATATATGTGTGGTAACATGAACACTCCATTTATTAGGCTATAGACACATCTTGCCTTGATATGTACATGTGATGTTACTCATACTACTAGTAACTAGCTATGTTACTACTTTTGTCTCTTTCTTCATTTATTGCTTGACACATCATCTACTTAATTTATCTAGATATGTGTTATGTTACTACCTATGTTACTCCCATTGTGGGTAGTCTCATACTATAGTAAGACTATACCCACAGTGGGAATAAAATACACTACAAAAAAATACACTTCCGTGATGATACGTGTTTGTCACAGTAGGTCACTTTTTTTGTCATGCATGTACATCCATGACAAATTTATGATAGAATCAAGATAGTCATACCTGTGCTGTCGTACAAGTGTTTCATGACATTACCAAAATTATCATCACGAAAGTGTCCACTTCCATGACAATAAATCGCGCGTCACAGAAGTGCTTTCATCAAGGGGGACCAACACGTGGCATCCACCGTAACGGAATGCCGTTAAGCTATCGGGTCGGGTTCTGGATCCGATAACGCATTAACAGCCCCGACCAATGGGGATTTTACACGTGTAAAATCATCATTGGCTAGAGGAAACATGTGTCGGCTCATCGTTGGGACACATGTCATCCACTCACTGGACAGAAGGCGCCTATGATACGGCGACACGTGGCATGGCCCAACAGTGGCCCATTCCTGTGAAAAGGCCGGCCCATTTGACTTGGTCAAAAGCTGGCGGGCCGGCCCATGGAAAGCTTGTTAATGGCCTGTTCGCATATACCCCATTTATAGCCCGCTAACCCAAGGCCTGTTACGCCCTATCCGAATTAGGCCCAGTAGCGTCATCTGGGCCGTCCAATATGATTCCAGCCCGTTTTCACTTCTGGCCCATGTATAGCCCATGACGTCTTTCGGCCCATATGAGGCCCTTTGTTACTCTTGGCCCAATAGCGGCCTTTGCTGAAACTGGCCCGTAATGAACAGTGTATTACTTTACACCCATTAACGGCTCGTGGTGAAACTGGCCCGTAATGAACAGTGTATCACTTTATACCCATAAACGGCCTGTTATTCCGTAGGGCCGTTTCCAGCCCAAGTTAACTTTCGGCCTTCTGAGGGCCCATTTATTCTTGGGCTCATTTGCAGCATTCGGTTACTTACGGCCCGTTACTGTCATTTTCTGTTTGTGGGCCAAATTCAGCCCGTCGTTACAGTCGGCCCGTTTGCGGACCGTTAGTCTGTTGGGCCATTTTCATAGCATCACCAAATACGGCCTATTAACGGCCCATTATGGTCAGCCCATAAAATGTACGATTTCCATTAAAGGCCCATCTACGGCCCATTAAAGGCCCGTACAAGACCCATAAATGAGCCAGTGGCCCATGGATCCTACGAGACATACAAGGCCCATGGATCCTACGAGACGTAGAAGGCCCATGGATCCTACAAGATGTAGAAGGCCCATTGATCCGACGGCCCGTGAAGGGCCATGGTCGGGCGAATTGGCCCCCGTTTGAACGATATAGCATATTCAAAGAATTATCCTACTCAATACTATCACCTCTAAAAAGCCTACACTATTACAACAAAGAGATCAAGGCATAGAAAGGTAGAATAATCCTACACTATACAATAAAGAAATTACAGCCGATTATACCCACTGGGCATTATGGTTCGGCACAGGTGATAATAAAGCATACACAAACAGCAAATTACATACACTGGGAAAATACAGCTCATACTTCATGGACGCGCATCAACTTAACTCCATTTGAACTATAATCTCTTTAGAAAATAGGATTGGTCGGATTCGGATAGCACAAATTTCAGTCTGCAAAATCTCCAATTCCTTCATGGTTACCTCAGTGTCTTGTTTCATTTTTTTGACTCCTGCATCTAATACCTGCATGTCCAGTCTCAACTTGTTGATTATACGTTGGCAATCATGTACATGTTGTCTTGCTACCTCTAGTTGATGCTCGAGAGCATCACCACATTCCAATTCCAATACATAATCATTCGGTAATGGCCATGCCGCACTGCTCGCAGATCTTTGTGTTGATGTCACTTCATCCTGAAATGTTTCTATAAGTACACATGACTAGGGCAAAAATATAGTTACAACAATGAAGCGAACAAGACACTATTTTGTACTACATGGCAAAACAGGACTACCAATAATGTTACATGTCACTTTAAAAAAATGTTACACGTCATGAAGCATAAGCAGGTGATATTTCAAAAATTATAAAAAAGATAGTCTGTGCAGCCTGCATACAGAAATCCCTCTTAGCTCACCAGAGGAGCACGATGTTGGGGCCCAATCGAAAACACAGACAAGTTACAAATTTAGACAGCATGTTGCATATAAGTAAGCAAGCAGTTGGCCATTCTGTGCCTCAATTAAAGTCTTAGGGAGCATAATGAACAGCAGAGGGTTTCATACAAACATACTACAACAGGCAAAACTATGCAATCATTAGCGTAGTATAAACTAGATTGCGAGCCTCACGCAATAATAGTTGGTTAATAGACTTCAAAGCTTCAGGCACACTTAGGCAGAGTAATTAAATGGTAAGGCCTTTAATTATGTCAACTAATAGTGATACAAGTACCGAATATCAGTCATGATTATTTGGGCATCTCATTAACTAAGGACAAATAAAGCAATTGAAAAGAGAAAATTAACTATGCCTGAAACAAACAAGGAATTGAACTGTTGAGTTGCATACAGTGACTTACCTTAGCAGGTTGAAGAGGCTCAACGCAGCTCCTACTTCTCTTGCAAGGCTCCTTCCTAACATCTTATACTTGGAAATCCTCAATCTTATCTTCATTGCACCCCCTCTGCAAGGTGGCACAAACTAGTTACTCGTCTCCTTGGAAGATAAATATGCATACTTTCCAGTCTGTGAACACAAAAGAATGAGATTATAGCAAAACAACACCACATAATGAAACATGCCGCATCTCTTGCACTTGCACACAATGAAATGAGCATTTACTATGTCTGCACTATGTAAAAACTAGGCATACCTTCGAACTGGATCTCCAGGTACTCTTGGAGAGCCTACTGCAGTGTACAACCAAACTTTTATGTCACCTATGAGTTAGACAAGGCCCCACTACAACAGCCCTTAGTGTTTAAATCGTTGACAAGCTCTATTAGAGTGTTATGTCAAGAACAACAAGTAATCAAAGAAAACAGTCCTAGTATGGCTGGCTAATGCAAACAAGCAATTGAACAGATGTGTGAGCAAATCTTACATATCAAGAAAAGAAGCAAAGAAGGAGGCTTAAAGACCATCACTTGATTGACCAGATTTAAGGGGCATTTAAACATCATGTGCAACATATGAACTAACATAAACATTGCATATTCCAGATTCTACAATGGAATGCACATGTATTAGGTTATGCCATGTATGATGATGCCTAAATGTACAGATAGCAGGCAGGAGTGATTCATCATTGCACACACAATTGTATTGCAGGTTAAGGGCCAGTTTGATTCTGCCTTTTCAGGGCATATTGTCAAAATAAGCCATAAAAGATGTAAAGAAGTCATTTTTGGGTTATGGGCTTGGACTTAACTAATTTCGCTTTGGAGGGGGGTGTTTCGGGTAGAACCTCACTAAAAATTGAAGGGAAGGGGAATAGTGAAATGACTCTGTTGTCTGCCTATATTACACTAAAAATGCAACTGTTGACGCCCGTGTCACACCTGACCCTCAAGTAAAAACAAACACGCAAGCATTCATTGCCCTGCCCGCTTGCATCTCCTCTCCCCTTTCCACTATATGATGAATTGGTATGAGCTGCTTCTGTTGCTGCTATATGATGCATTACTATGAGCTGCTCCATCTGCTGCTATATGATGAATTGCTATGAGCTGCTGCTGCTATATGATGAGTTGCTATGAGCTGATGTTGCTGCTATATGATGAATTGCTATGAGCTGCTGCTGCTATATGATGAGTTGCTACAAGATGCTCCTGCTGCTGCTATATGATGAGTTGCTACAAGCTGCTCCTGCTGCTGCTATATGATGAATTGCTACAAGTTGCTCCTGCTGCTACTATATGATGAATTGCTATGAGCTGCTCCTGCTGCTGCTATATGATGAATTGCTATGAGCTGCTGCTGGTATATGATGAATTGCAGACTGCTGCTGCTACTGTATGATGAGTTGCTATGAGCTGCTGCTGCTATATGATGCTTTCAGGTGGTGCTGCTATACGATAATAACCAGCCACTTGGACCATCGAATTTCAATAAATAATTGTTCTTCATTTAAATGTGGGTCATGCGTTCTTCGTTTAAATTAGGCAATGGGATCTCTATGGAAAACATTGACCAAAGTAGATTGTGCCAAGTAGATGGTATCTTTGTATTTGCATTTTGAGCAAATAGTGATGGTCTGTTTTCCTATCATATTAATTACTGCACTGGGTTCAATTTGTGATGTTTGCAAGTCAAATTAATTTCCATATGGGCAGCAAAATGAAAAAAATATAATGCAATCTAGACTTTCCACTGATCATACCAAAGATAAGCTGAAAACGCAATGAAAAGAACCGGTTGGCTTATTACATGGAGCTTATATTCACAGGTGCTTATTTTCTTAGGATAACTCGTAATAACTGTCCCTAAGAAACTTGGCTAATAGAACTGGCATACAAATAACATGTCACGATGATTGCAATGGAGGAGTGATGTACCATGGCACACTGTATAAGCTCACCGCTGCCTCTCCTTTTTTTGCGATGTTCCCTGAAAGTGCCACATACATCTTGTACTTTTTCATTGTGTAACCCTATCTGCAACTTGACATGGCTAATTTCAGACATGTCTACATGATACTACATTGCATATCCCTTGCGCATATTTAAACCACCAATTAACGATTCTGTGCGTACCATAAACTAGCCATGACTCTGTATGTTGGACTAGCAGGCACTCTAAGGGAGCCTAATGTACTACACTAGAGTTCCTACATGCCACCTACGATTTTGTGTAATGTACTGCCCCTGTTCCTAAATATATGTCTTTGTAGAAATTCCAGTATGGACCACATATAGATGTATATAGATGCATTTTCGACTGTAGATTCACTCATTTTGCTCCGTATGTAGCCTATAGTGGAATCTCTAGAAAGACTTATATTTAGGAACGGAGGTACGAGGTAGTATCATGTATGACATCTACATATCTAATTTAGCAGCCAGTAGTAGAAATCATTGTCTGCACAAAGGGATTACTGGTCGAAAATCCTAGCAAAGCACGCTGGCAGGCACAGAACAATACAAGAGAGAGAGAGAGAGACGCGCTTACAAGATCATAGTAATGCCTTAGTCCAGGATCTTGGTTGGCTAAGCTGTTAGATCCAGAAGAAACATCGTCGTTGTAGTTTTTGCCAGCTCCATAACAGGTAACAGCGACCGGTTAGTATATTTGAAGTACATCGGGCAGGTGATGCTGGACGGGTTTAAAGATGACAAGTACCTAGGCCATGGCGGGTGCTTGGTATCTCTCTAGACTGTGGGAATTAGGTTAGAAATGTCGAGGGTGATGACGCTGCGCTAGCTGTCGGGGTCCGGTAAGGAGATCTAGAACCGTCGAGTAGGGTGTTTGTGGAGCGGCTCCGGTAGGGTGGACTACGGTGTGGGCGAAGCGAATCTATGGCCGTGGATGAGGGCGTAGGTGAAGCTGCTCCGGTGGTTGGGTTAAGGATGGTGTCGACGATGCGGATCTACGGCCCTGGACGGGGCGTCAGAAGCTGCTCCGGTGGTTGGGTTAAGGGTGGTGTCGATGATGCGGATCTGCGGTCGTGGATGGGGCGTCAGAAGCTGCTCCAGTAGGTTGGATGAGGGTGCGAGGAAGCGGATCTGAGGCCGTGGACTTGTGAGTTAGCAAAGCGGCCCCGGTAGGGTTGAGAATGATATAGGCGAAGCTACTCTGGTAGGGTTGAGGAAGGTGTCGGCGAAGCGGCTCTGGTAGGGTTGAGGAAGGTGTCGGCCAAGAGGATCAGAGGCCGTCGACGGGGGCGTCGGTGGGGCGGCTCCGGGGGGTGTGGACGAAGCGTCTCCGATGGGTAGTACGAATGAGCCGCTGGAGATGCCGCAGTGGTTGACGAGATTACCGGTGAAGCAGATCCGGCACCATGGACAAGGCCGACACTGAATGGGCTGTGGTACAGTGGTGGATGAGCAGTCTACTTGTTTCTAGGGGAGGTGGGAGGGGTAGATGCGGCCGCAGAAGCAGATCCGACGAGGTGGACGCCACTGGCAGTGAATGTGCTATGGTACGCCGGTGGATGAGCAATCTAGGGTTTCGAGAGGGGAAGGGAGAAAGGGCGATGAAGTACGGACGGCGTGATGTAAGATGCTCTGGTGCTGTGGAGTTAGTCATTTTTGCGGGAGGGGGAAAGGAAATGGGGGTGCCGTGTAGTGGGGGAACCGGAAGTTACCAAAGCAGCCCCGACCTATCATGTAGATGAGGGCGGTATTGTAACTGTTGGTCTCCATGCACCAAGGACAAAAGGGGGATTTCGCATGCTAAAGACTAACGTGGTGGAAATTTTAGAAGGAGGCGGGAGATTTTGCCGCCCGCGGGATTGTTCGTATCCAGTTTCAACTAATTTTGGACCGTGCTAGCGGGAAAGTCATGCTAGACTGTGTACACTGGGCACGCGTCAGTAGTTAATAACTGGTGTGAAGTCCACCCCAGAAAAAAGACAATAACCCGGGATGATGCGCCAATAACTTGGACGTTCACACGGGCGTGGCCAATCGTACGGGTGTAGTGGCGCGTTCACAAAAAAAGGTTCAAACGCTCAGCCTATGTATTTCTCGTGTAAATAGATAATTTAATGCCATTGGTTATTTACTTTAAACATAATACATTGACATGTTAGTGTGGAGGCGCACAAAAAGAAATGGATATTGTAGTCAGCTACTTAAAAATGTTACTTCATATGATTACATAGCCTCCATTTCATAAATTGCATACCCGTTGAATTCATATATGAATATTACATATATTACTTCAAAATAGAAACTTAAATCATCCAAGACTAATGAATTTGAATGCAAGAGTAACAATGGTGCATGTTCATGATAGCTACATTGGTTGTTTGAAGGAACATCACTGTAACTTTGGCATGCACAACTAAAAAGGCTTATTTAAATCGAAAAAAATGTGATATGTGAGTGTCCAATTTTATAGCGTTGAATCTATATTGTACCTTTGGCCACGATACGAAGTACATATTGACTTATGTTCAAGCGATGCACGTCCATGATCGCTAGATAGTGATACGTGAATGGATTGTGCAATCTCTCTCACACGCATACATATCTCATTTCCCTATGGGCATCAAAATCACACACGCGCACTTCGTGTATTTCTCTCCCTCTGTCAAGGTTAAATTTGTCTTTCTACCCCGTCCTACAAGTCTCTCACATAGAAACACACACGCTCTCTATGTCTAACACGCCTACCCCTTTAATTCCGCCCACCCACAGCCACTAATGTCTCTCACACATATGCTATCTACATATCCCTTAGTATAGCTAGATATGTGTCACACAAACTTCTTCTCCATACTAGAAAGATGCCCATGCGTTGCACGGAACATCAAGATGCATTTGCATGAGAAGTTTATCTTGTGGGAGAAAAGGATGAACAAGGGAATGCCTTATTTGCAAATGCGGAGAGGGGTGTGGGTATCCTTTTGCAAAATTGCCATAGTTTCCTCCTGTCTGTCGGATATAAATTGGATGGCCTATATTGCAGGATGGCAGGAACACCGTCATCACCAACTCTATTTTTTATAAGAGTAGAGATATGTGAGTGTCACTGCCCCCCCCCCCCCACACACACACCCACACTTCGCAACACCGAAGGAGTAGGGTGACACCTCGATCTTGATACTAATCTATCGACTGGCTTCTCTCTCAAACATACACACACACTACTGGACACCGAAGGAGCTAGTAGGGTGGCACATCGATCTTGATAATAATCTATCTACTCCTCTTTCAAACACATATACACACACACACTCGCTAGTTGTGCCTTTGTGCCTACCGCGCACACTCTCGATATGTCTTTCTCTCCCTCCCCCCAAACAATGACAGCAGAAGGGTGACAACTCGATCTGATCATAATCTGTTAATTGGTTTCTCTCTCAAACATTGTGTCTCGGTGCCTTGCTCGGTAGCCCCCTCGATATGTAGACTTCTCGCGCACGCACAGCTGTAGTAACGATGACACTGAACCCAGTGTGCCTTGTTTTTACCGGCCTCATGTGATAGTTTTCACCCTGTTTTCTGTTAATTAACAAGGCAACCTTTTCTTTGTTACTACTAGTGAATCTGAAATCATTCGGGGCAGACATAAAATATATCCCTTCAACCCAATTATCGCAGGAACTATTTTAAAAGAAATAAGCTAGCTGCCCGTGCGTTGCACGGAACATCAAGATGCATTTGTATGAGTAGTTTATCTTGTGAGAGAAAAGGTTGAACGAGGGAAGGCCTTATTTGCGAACGTGGAGAGACGTGTGGGTATATTTTTGCAAAATTGTCATAGTTTCTTTCCTATCCGTTAGATATAAATCTGGCGGCCTATATTGCAGGATGGCATGCACACCATCATCACCAACTCTGTTTTCTACTCCCTCTGTCCGAAAATACTTGTCATCAAAATGTATAAAAAGAGATGTATCTAAAACTAAAATACGTCTAGATACATTTCCTTTTATCCATTTTGATGACAAGTATTTCCGGACGGAGGGAGTATTTGTCTTTTTAGAGATTTCAACAAGTGACTATGACCGGACCTTACCAACATACTCAAAAAAGTAGTCCATAATTTTGATGTTACCCTCTTTTCTTGGCGGTGCAGTGCCATCTGGATACCTCATAAATAAATAAAGTACTACATGATACTAATTTATGATGCATGGCGTAGGAATACTACATAAATAAATAAAGTATCATTGATACAGTTTTGCTAGAATTCACCTAGATGAGATATAATTTGGTCTCATTCATCTTTTATAGCCATTGGATGTGATGCTATATAAGATGCGTGTGTGCTAGCGTGGGTTGTATTTGTTCTTGTGCAACAAACTGACCACTTCATGTCATGTTTGATAGTCTCAAGTCATTAAAAGCATACAAGCCCCACATCTCTTATTGGTTGATTCCTCTATTTATGTCAAAAAAATAAGAAACAACGTGAGAGTTAATGCACCACGCCTATGTGTTTACTATTTGGTTTTCGTAAGATGACTAAGACTAGCCACAATGGATAGTAACATACACTAGTAACATACACCTATCCCTAGACTATATTACTACCTTCATAGTGGGTAGTAACTTAAGTGTGGTAACATGCAAAGATTCATTTATTAGGTTATAGACTCATATTGCATTGGGACATGTGATGTTACAGTAACTAGCTAAGTTACTACAACTACCTCTCTCTTCATTAACTCATTGCCACATAAGCAAATTTGCTGAGTTGGACTCGATGTTACTGCTGAAGTTACTCCCACTGTGACTAGTCTTAATACTCACCTAGACGGAGGGGGTATTCGATTTGACAGCGGGCGGCGCAGTTCCCGATACGGCTTTAATGCAGACGAGGGAGGGAGTAGCGGTTCCCGATATGTTGAACGGCCAATGCATCCTTCTTTAATTAATGCATGAGGGAAGTAATGGGAGGAGGTCTAGGAAAAGAGGCTGCACAATGTGAATGCAACACAGTTTGCCCTCATTGCCCTCATATAAAGGCGCCCCTCCATTCCAATGCATCTACCACATCGTACGCACCTAAACATTTGCCTAAGCACCTACACTATGCGCAAAAGAGCTCACTCCAGACCCATGGCGGCGATGCTCGTGAGCGGCCAGCGGCTATGCCAGATGGTCCACGACGCCTGCCTGCGGCATGGCGCCGAGGATCGTCTCTAGATGCTGATGGAGACCGGCTGGTGGATGGCCTCCTTCGACGCCAACTACGACTCTCAGTTAGACCAGATGATCGTTGCCACCAGCAACAAGTTCATCATCCTCAAGAAGCTCGCAGAAGACATCGCCGTACTCCTCCAGCCCGCGCGCCCGGGCTCCTCATTGCCTGCCACCCTAATCGGCCTCCATGGTCGGAACCTCTTTCAAGCACTGGTGGCCCTGCGACTGCCCGCCGAAGCCACGAAGAATGCCCACCTGGAGGACGCGCTCGCCACGAGGCGCCTCGCCCTGCAAGAATTCGTCGACCTACACATCCACATGTACGAGGAAATCGTGTACATAGGTATCTACAAGGCCAGTCAGGACGCTACGACGTTGGCCTTCCTCAACCGGCTGGAAGCCTTGGATGCCTTTGCTGAGAAGCACCTCGACCTCTCCACAAAAGCCGCCGCTCCTTAGCCACCGGTCGGTGGCCCGGCGCACTAAGTTGAGGAGGAGGAGGTCGTACGTTCGTGGATCCATCTTTCTTCTTGCCTTCTCTAACCACCACTGCGATCGCATCCTCGTGGCCTTAATTCTTATTGTGTTGTTGCATTCTCGTTCCAGTCAATACCGACATGTGCGATCCCTTTGCTTAATTATATGCATCACTGTAACTAGTACTCCATCCGTCAATTTATAAGTTGTGCTTACCTTTTCCATCAACTTCGTGCAACACACGGGCATCTTGCTAGAAACACTAGAATATGTCTATATAAACCGTATGTGATAGTCCATTTGAAATCTCAAAAAAGACAAATATTTAGGTATGGAGGGAGTAATATATTAGGAGTATATCAAAAGAATAGTGATTTCTTTCAAGTTTGTGAACAAATACTACTATTCTACTACTTTGGATCCGTCGCAACGCACGTGCACATTGCTGGTAAAAGGAAAAGGCCTGCTGCATTCGCGTTGCACCCCCACACGCCCGGGAATCGGGAGTACAACACGGCCCGTCCGACATGACACATGGCTTAGGGATGGCGTGTTGCCTAGCATTTTCACTTTCATGTGGGACCGCCATTGAGCAAACCGACACCCCGCCCGCCGCCGGGTTGGAAAAAAGAAGCGAGGGGAAGATCTAGCTGTAGCACGGAAGCCAAGAAATTTGGTGTCAGACGGGGCTCGTTGATAGAGTAGGAGCATTCTGTACTAGTACTACTCCTACTAGTACCAAGTTTGTACTCCTAATACTATATCACTAGTACTACCACCATACAACTAGTAGGTACGTGCACGGCACAACATCATAGGAACTAAAAATGGGAAGATCTTGTTTTGGGTGATTTATCTTTTTTTCAATCAATGTAGTATGAATAATATGATGTGGGGGGAACCCATGAAGCTTATGTGGCTTGGTTGCATGGCTTCGGAAGGTTAGAGAAAAATAAATGGATAATGTGTTTAGAGTGCACTCCACTAAATAGATATATATATACTTTGGATCCATTGCAACGGACTGACACATCTATATCTATACCCCCTATATAGTGTGTGAAAAACTTTGAAAGTTGGTAGTTGGATGAAGCCAATCCGACGGTACAAAGATGGCAAATCTGAGCACTACTGGCCATTGGATATCATCCACCAGATTCTGCCACATGTATAATCTAGAAGACTCCATGGTTGAACTTAATTCATGACTAAGGGCCTCTTTGATTCATAGGATTGCAGAAACACAGGAATAGGAAAAAGTAGGATTGGAATGGCATGTTCATTGGATCCCTATAGGATTTGAGTTTGTTTGATTGTGTCACATGAAAAACAAAGAATTTCTTTCAGCAGGTTGGAGTGCATGTTAGAATTCCTATGAAACATAGTACAAATGAATCCTTAGGAAAATATTCTACATGATTCAATCCTACGAATCAAACGACCAACGTAGGAAAAATTCCTAAGGATTCTAATCCTTCAAAGATCCTATGAAAATCCTTTGAATCAAACAGACCCTAACTTTGCCACAACTAAGCTTAGGCAAAGTTATTAGTTCTTCAAAATGAGAGAAACAAGTTGGCAAGCCTAAGGGAATCTTGCCACATTTTTTGTGTGTATGTCATGTGGGGCCTTAGTGTGGCTTGCCTAAGGTGTGGCTTGAATCAAACACTCGCCTTAGTTAATCAAACTTGCCTAACCTTACATTCCACCAGATTTTGCCACATGTTAGAATCTAGAAAGCTCCACATGTAGAAGCATAATGCACAAACCACCAGAACCTCATCCGTGCAACGCACGTGTACCTTACTAGTACTAGTTGGTACTAGTAGTAAGAAACAAATTCCAGTTTTGGCACGAGCTCGTACTGCGGGAGCACCACAAGGCCTGCCGCAGGAGTTACATTTCCCTCTCGGGGCCCACGGGACCGAACTTCAGTCGCTTAGTGGTAGAAACAAGAAACGTGATGGTCGCCATGGTTCAACTTCCATGGACAAGCTGTCATGTCTGCTGACACATGTATATCAAAACTAGAGTGTTTATATTTCAAGCACGTGAACAAGTATTATTCTACTACTTTGGATCCATTGCAACGCACGGGCCAGCACATTGGTAGTAGTAGTGTCCATCTGTATCTCTAGAGGCCTTCCCTCATTCATCCTTTTCTCTCACAATATAAACTACTCATACAAATGCATCTTGATGTTCCATGGAACGCACGAGGATGTTTCCTTGGGGGTCTCTCCAGCGCGGCGTGGCCGTAGTTGCAAGTTGACGCCCCTTGAGATGCCGACGTTGAGGGGCCCTCGGATTTCCTCCGATGAGCAGATAAGATGAGTTTGATCACGCAGTAAATGCATTCTAAAGACTACTTCCGTTTCCATTTCCTAATTCTCCCCCTGCCCACTGTTTCACAGGTTAGGCTCAGTGCGAGTGGTGATTGGCTTGCATATGTACGGGAGGGTACCAACATCAATTTGCACAACATTTACAACGGTGAAACCGTTCCCGTAGAACCTTTATCCAACATTGGGATCAGCCATGCAACGGGCCACCGCATGAATTGGTACGATGGAACCACGGTGAGATTGAATAAGATATCACGAACCTTGCACATGGCGGTCAAAGGCGGACCATGCTGTCTGCGGCCGATTTGTTGCCGTACGAGTAGGAAGACGATGTGCTCCTTTCTAACCGCATCTTCGTGGTGACAAACCAGGGGACTTATTTTGTATGGGACACATCCTACGATATACTCCCTCTCTCCCAGTTTATTTGTTTTGAATCTTTTCGTTTTATAAGTTTCAAATTCAAATTTAGAGCTCCCCATCACATGTTGAGATTACAATGTCCATTAAATCATTGTGTGCATGTATAGTAAAGAAACAAATCTCGAGTTTGGCACGAGTTCGTGCTGCGGGAGCACCACAAGCCCTGGCGCAGGAGTTACATTTCCCTCTCAGGGCCATCGGGACTGAGCTTCAGCGCCTTACTACAACTACCTTTGAGTCAATAACATGTGGACCCGATAGGTGACTGGTCCACATGTAATGCTCCCGTAGGTAGAGGGGTAGTGGGGCCAAGAGGGGTGAGCCGCAGGTCGGGGGACATGTGGTTTCATGGGTTCTTGCGGCGTCGTGGGAATCGTGGGTGGCTGTGGTAGAAACTTGATGCTCGCCGCATTTTAGGTGGCCCACATGTCATGCACACAAAGGCAGAGGGGCGGTGCGGTCGAAAGGGGTGAGGCGCACGTCGGGGGGCGTGGTGCCATGGGTTGGAGAGGCGTCAAGGGAATCGCGAGATGAAACATGATGGTCGCCGTAGTTGAACTTCCATGGACAAGCTGTCATGTCTACGGACACATGCACTGCATACGGATCACTGGAAGGAGTAGCAAAGAAAGCTATATATGCGGATTAATAGTTCCTTATAGTCAAGCGGACCCACGCTACTACTCTGTTCCAAAGACATGCACACCATCGAAATAGTCCATCTATATCAATATACACCGAGAGGGAATAATTTTTTACAGGAGAGGAAATAGTTCATCCATCCATAATGCCCTCCTACTGGTGCAGCCTTTTCTTCTTCTTCTTCTTCTTCTTCTTCTTCTTCTTCTTCTTCTTCTTCTTCTTCTTCTTCTTCTTGTTCTCATTCTCTGTGGGAGACGGCTTCGCAACAAGCTCTTTAGACCTAGCAGCTATCTCGAAACTCACACGGGCATCGAGGGCAGCATATTTTATCCGCTCGTACGTCAAGGGATAATTCTCCCATCCAGACGACCTTAATGCCACCGTCTCGTCACCCTTCTGAAGATTTGTACCGAGCACAAAATTTGCTACGTCGAATAGGGATGGTGTCTGTTTATCACAAACTTCTACAGGAATTTTGATTCTGGTTTGTAGGTCAGCGATGCTATTCAAATCAAGCTTGTACGGCTCCAGCTTCTGTTTGCCCCCTTCGATGGCTGCCCCACAGAAGTATACGTCCTCCCGAGACAAGAAATCGTGAAGCTCACCTGGTATGGAGGGCGAGTGTATGATGTGGTACACCAAAACATCATCTTCGAAGCACAACTGAAGGACGGCGGCGCGCTGGATCTTCCCAGGGGCACGCTCCGTGTACTCTGTGTCGAGACCGATGACCCTCGTCCCTACCTTTTCTAGGGAGTTGGATACATTGTTGATCCACTGCCGAAGAACCCTTGGGTGGACGGTGATGGTGGCAACTATGTGCATCGAGCCTTCGACGAGGACATGTTGGACGCTAAAAACCTGCATCTCAATCTCGCCATTTGGAACCGCTGGAACGGAGGGCTATGGTTTGGAGAATCAGGATTAGATGGCTAGTCTAACTGAAGTAGTAGATGATTATTTAAAGAGGTTAAAACAATGTGAACGCAGTGGGGTTTGGATGCAAATGAAGACGAAGGGAAGGTGAAGAAGCCGAGGAGAATCGGATCTCGATGGAGAAGTAAATGGGAGAAGTGGCGTGCATGCAGTTGATTAGATGGCTAGGTAGACTAAACGAAAAGGCTATGCAGGTAGACTGATGAGTCATACCTGTTCATGTACGTGCCCATCCTTCCTGATAGGTGGGACCTATGCAAACAGATAAAAAATGTGTCGTAGTTTTTTTTGAGCGCGTGAGTGGGAGACACAACATTCTCTGGTTAAGGAATACTCCCTCCATTTAGGTGAGTATAAGTCACCTTATGAAAATCAGGTTTTCCCAAAACCTTTAGGTATGGAGCATTAACTTCCTGCTCGATCCCCTCCCAGCCTCGTTAGCCAGCGTTCTCTTCCTCTGTTGCCGTGTTCTACCTTTCCAGTTTTCCTCTTCTCAAGTGTGGAACGATGTGCATGCCGTCCTTGATGCACCAGAACAACCACTGCATGCATCGCGGCAGAGCGTTGATTGGGCATTCACGAGAATTTGGTTCTACTCGCAATATGGATGATACCTGAACGATGAAGTGAACAGGCATGCTAGCATGGGAGACCTATTTACGCTACACAATACTGGAGTACTCATGTATCTACTGGTAGTAGTAGTAGTAGTAGTAGTAGTAGTAGTAGTAGTAGTAGTAGTAGTTGTAGTACTAGTAGTAGTAGTAGTAGTAGTAGTAGTAGTAGTAGTAGTAGTAGTAGTAGTAGTAGTACAACTGTGGTGCACTTGATGGTCAAAATACTATTCATCCAGTCCTCACAGTGAAGTGACAACACCCTGCACCTGACACTAGTCCAGGCGGCGTGTTCGGGTTACCAAAGTCAGCCTCACCCTGTGCACAGTGCAGTCTGTCACCGCCGATGTACAACACATTGGCGCCTTGCCTCGTCTCCCTCTCCGCTCCCATAGCACCACTCCATCTCCGTCTCCTTCTCCGTCTCCATCTCACTGTGCCCCCGTGTACCGTCGCCTCACTCGCCTCCCCCAGTACCACTACTCCCTCGCTAGCCGCTCCAGCACCGACATCCTTCTCCCCCATAAATCAAGCCCCCTTCCAAACTCCACCATGGCCGAACGTGAACCGTGCAACATCCATATGAGCCGCGATTGGAGCAATCTCCCCAGTGACATCCTCGACCTCTGTTGTTCGTGTATGGATATGTTGAGCGCCCTGCGGCTGGCTGCATGCTCGAAGGACATGCACACGGCCATCGTCGAAGCGAGGCCTATGCTTTTCAAGACACCCTGCTTGCTGCTATCTGGTCTTGCGAGATTGGCTCACCATGATACGGAGGCGTGCATGATGCCCCTCGACTTCAATCCGATCTCCGTTAGCCAAAACTTCTTTGCAGGTATGTAGTGGGTCGTCGTACATCATTTCCCTCGACATCGCTCTGATCACCATCGCCTGAAACTTCTTGGCAGGTATGTACTGGGTCGGCATGAACTCCCACTGGATGGCTGCCTTCAGAGAAGACGGTAAAAAGTTGGTGCTCGTGAACTTCCAGACCTCCCATGAGATTATCCTTCCTCCGTTGGATTATATAGAGTATTACCATCGCGGTCCAAGTCATCTAGATTACTACGTCAGTTGGACGGACCTTGTTTTGCAGAAGATTGTAATCTGCCAAGTGCCCACTCAACATGCAAATGACGCAGACTTCAAGCTAATTGCCTTGTTCGACCGCGGACTTGCCTATCTTCACGCCGGTGCCTTCTTTAGCTGGAGACAACTCGGCTCTGAGTGGATCATCGTCAAAGCTGATAGACACTTCTGTGATGCTATTGAACACAATGGCATCATCTACGCGATCGACAAAGCAGATGGCACCACGTATTGCTGGGACGACGCATGTAAGTTGTTTCCTCTCATGTTAATGATGACACCATGACACTGTTTGAACTTTTTGTGATGATTGGCATATCTCTGTTTGAGCAGAATTTGAGTAGAACTATGGCAATGTATTAGAGACACCGTAAATCAGCTATATTTGGAATGAGTTAATTCATGCGATTGTGACCATGTCATTACAGCCAATTTGTACCCTGAATAATCAAACGGTTAGGAATATATGGATATTATCCTTATTTTACAATAATCTATATACTACTACTAAATATGAGTGTGTATCAATGGCCATGTTAGTTTCCTCATTTTCATGATGTAGAAACATGCACCACACTGTTGGTTTCATCTAACCATACATTAGGGAAGTAAATATGCATATGGAGAACTCTATATTTGGAAGTAGTGAAATCCTGCAATGCTTACCATGTGTACATACCTATATTCGCCCTTCAGCAATCAATGGCTAGAATAATATCCTCACAAAAATTTTGCCCACAGAACACGAGTATATCACAATGCATGGTCTGTTAGTTACCTTGAAGAATTTGTTTGTGAGGACAGAACATGATTACATAACATGCATGACATGGTAGTTTCCTGTGAAGAATCGACTGCGAGATAACATGAGTATAACCACGCATGGCACTTCTATATTTTCGAACCCAGTATACATTTCCCTGTATTTTCCTCCCAGTTCCAACAGGGACATAACAATGTTGTTTCTTGCATTGTCCTACTCATACTCTGAACAATGCCGATCTTACATTAACAATGCCTATCCTTTTTGATATGATGCAGTGTCCCTACAGTTACTGCCCTTTGTAATCACACCACCTTTGCCAAAAACAGGGAAGCACAACTGGTTCCTCGCTCGATCAGACGACGGCAAAAGACTGATGATCATTCGGACACATGAGCCGGAAAAGTTATATTGCAAAAAACCCCACTGTATACAAGCACCGTGTAATACGTGAGTATCTGGACAGTGGCTGTTACGTCTATGAGCAGGATACCAGCTTGTTGGGGCCTTTAGGTTTTTTTAGTTGGAGGCGGGTAAACATCCTTGGTTCACACTCTCTATTTCTCAGACTCAATTATCCGATTAACTAGGAGATCACCGTTGGCAAGGACCTTGATGGCAGAGAGGCTCTATTTTCTATGGAAAAATGTGTCTACACGGCGAGACCTAGGAGTTCGGGAGAAAACTCCCCTGATTGTCAACGATACGACCTGCAACCAAAAGAAGGTGAGAATGACAAAGGCATCCGGATTAACTTTGATCCTTGGATGTCTCAATTACGACAGGCAGTGATGTGGTTCGAGCCTTCAGGTTGATAGGCAATTGGGTTGTTGCATCGAAAGGGTGGAGTACTGGTGTCTCTGGATCACTGGTCGCTGAAGCAGGGCTGCAAATTATGATGGTGTTGGATCATCTCTTCGAATGACTTTGTTGTCTTTGCTGCTGGTTCTGGATGGGTAGTTCTTTCTTTTGTTATGCATATTCCTTGTCATTTGGTCATCCTCATCTATGTCACTCTTACTATGTAATAGTTGCTTCTGTTTAGAATGTCATTCTCGTCTGGATCACGAGAGTTTGAGCGCTGCAGATGGGTGCGTTTTGGTGGTGTAGCGAGACTTCTTATGAACTATCATGTCTTGATGTTTATGTCAGTAGTACTCACTAGTCAGTGTTTGAATGTTGTATATATCGTTGTTTCGAACTGTTTATTGTCTCAAACTACTGGTGGGCTAAATGAGGGCATCACCATTCTCCAATGTTCAGAGTATATCTCCTTTTTTCAAGTTATACAATTTGTGCTCAGTGTCTTTTCGATGATGCACACTTGTTTGGGCCAGTGAGGTGTCATTGAATATGGGCCAAGTAGTAACGCAATGCCAAACAGGTCAATTATGACTCGCAGGCCGGGCTCTCAAAAGATCCTGAAAAAAAGGTCAGGCTCTGCAAAAAAGAATGAATAAGGACTCTTGGGCTGACATGTGGGCGCCACTGGTGTTTTCGTGTGCTTGCGCGCCGAGAGCATATTGGCGCGTGCTCGAAATTCATGCTACCTTTTCATCTGCAGTCTTCCGCCCCTCCCCCACCTTTGGAATCTCGATGCCCACTCTAGTTCCCCCAAATCCCCCTCCTGTACTCCATGTACTCAAGTGCACTTTCATGTCGCCGGTCAATGTGGATCTCCGAGCCGGAGATCCTGAGGTCCGTGCTGCCTTCGGTCACTGCATGCTGTCGCTCAACAGTGGCATGGCGGCGCTTGACGACCAGTTTGCTAGCAAAGTGCTGATGGTAACCACCAACGGCGACCGACCTCCCGTCTCGCGGGATGACCTTGTCAAAGATCTTGGCATTGTGCACGGCATCCAAATAAGTGACTTGCTCGTCGAAGTCTGTCCGCCACCGGCTGATTTATTCGTCAGGTTCCGGACAACTTTCGACTGCAGTCGTGTGTTTGAATCTTCCCGGCGTTTGTTCTGCGATGGCGCGCCGGTGAGCTTTGATCGGTGCCACCCAAGATGGGGCTCGGTGCCCTTTGAGCTTGAGTTTTTAACAAAGCTTACCTTCCACGGCATGCCTCGACGTGCTTGGAAAAACGAGTCCATGAACGAGCTTATCAACGACCTTGGAGGTGAGCTCGTAAGTATGTTTGTTCCTCT
Organism: Triticum dicoccoides; assembly: GCF_002162155.2. Taxonomy (NCBI): domain Eukaryota; kingdom Viridiplantae; phylum Streptophyta; class Magnoliopsida; order Poales; family Poaceae; genus Triticum; species Triticum dicoccoides. The sequence goes on from NC_041392.1 coordinate 447,944,878, forward strand.
AGACAACTGGGCTCTGACAGTTATGGCATGGATGAAGAAGCCGTCCACCATACAGAAGGTGATTGGTGTTGAGATACCGGTGCAGGAACCGGGGTTGTACTATTCATCGCCACCAAGGCCGCCACGGACCACGTTAGGGATGTACCTGTATCGAGTGTTCGTTCATGTCGAAGAAGTGGTCAATCCATCAATCGAAGTCCTGCCGCCGCCGCTGGTGCCAGGGTCCGTCGACGACGTCCATTACAGGAGTCAACGTCAGACTTTCCCCGTGTTGCTCGGAACGATGGATGGCACAGGGCCTACTCCATCACGCGGCGGAGGCGACTGCTTCTTTGGGAGAAGAGTCAGGGCTGGCTGCCTGGATGTGCTCTAATTTGAGGTAACAACTAAATCTTGTCAGATACTAGTTAAATCCGAGCTATGGGTGTGAAGCACTGATATGCCAGTACATTTGATTGTGACCTGTTCTAATTTTGTACCTGAACTTTTTTTAGAAAGGGCTGTACGTCAACTTAATGTGCTAGGAGAACTTATTGTGTTGTCTGTCTGTTTTCTTTGCACAACATGCAAGATATTTCCCCGTCATTGATAAAGATGATGAACCGTTATGTACGACTTCGTTGGTTTCAACATAGCCCTTCCCGTAGCGATCCACTGCTTCCATCCTGATTGTGCCTCCTGCGTGAAATTTTTGTATGCAAGTTCAGTGTGCTATGATGTTCTATATGATTGTGTCAACTATATAAGTTTTTATTGAGCATCAGCAATGCATATGGCTGAAAGATGTATTTACGAGCATCGGCCGATGGGTCTCTCTATCTCTCCCTCTATCTCTCTCTCTCACACACACACACGAGCACACGCACAAGTGGGACCCGTTGAATTATTTATTTGCTCGTGACAGCTTTTAATTAGGTTCCACTGTAATCTAACTTTTTTCTTAAGTTATTAATTGAGCTCACTGACTTCAAAAAGTTGTACAGAAGCCTTGTTTGGGCCTTTCCCGCGTCGCTAAATGTGGGCTGAGTAACCATGTTAGGTTGTATTGTACTACACAGGCCTTTTTTCGCTATTTTTTCTTAAATAATACATTTTTTAATTAATTTTCATAAATATTACGTTGGGTAATTTTTTTTCAAAAATAATACACCGTCCGCCCGTTGCAGGCCGACTGGGCCTAGTCGGCCAACATCAGGCCGATTGGATTCCAGTCGGCCTACAGCTAGCCGACTGGCCCCTGTCGGCCCACTGTGGGCCGACTGGAGCTAATTGGCTCGCTGTGGGCTAATTGATTTTGCAAAAGTGTTAATCATGTATTTAAAAAATATGTGTATTGTGACCTTCTCCGCTCGCTGTGGGCCCACTTTGACTAAAAAATATGTTTTAAAAAGTGTTAATCATGTATTTAAAAATTGTTAAATGTGTGTGTAAAAAATGTTCCTTATCTATAGAATTTTTTTAATGTGTGTATAAAAAATAGCTTTTTTTCAACATCAGCAATGCAACTGGGCCGACAGTTGTACACAATATCCGGGTTAACTTGTTATTCTCCGCCCCGCTGTGCTGCAAACTTTCGTAGGAGGTATGCATTAGGCTTAACAAGAAAATGGACTTTAAGAAATAACAAATAGGATGTAATTATAATAACTGGATAGTTACTATGCACCAAACACGTAATTAGTTTGAAAAATATATTATTTTTGTAATTTGAAAATTTTAATCTCATTACTTGTTGCGCGCGCAATATTTCGTTGGATTTTAATGTAATACAACTTTATTTTGAAATTATATTTAACCTGACTAGAAATTTCTGATACAAATATTTCGGATCCCATCAAAACGTGGGATTTTTTTTTGAATTCTATTTTGAGCGGTTGTTTGAAATTATTAATCGTTGTCCTAGGTAGAAGTTGGGCTGTACTTTTAACAAACTATAAATGGTCTATAGTAAATTCCATTAGAATTAAAAAATGGGCTATACATTCTTACAAATCGCAAATGGGCTATATGTTCTCTGCCAAATCGGAGCTGTGGGCTTACTAAGTTAACGCGTACCAAGGGCTTTGTCAAGTTAGTCAATATAAACGATTCTAGCTGCAGTGATCATACGATGTCCATCCAATGGTCATAGTGCGTCTTTAACCTCTGGTCTTCTTGCTCCAGCCGCTCAAAGCAGCGCCGGTCGTGTCGCGTGCTCCTGCGTCCCGTGGCCGGCTATGATGCCGCGGAGGCCTCACCGCCCCGTACTACTCCCACTGCTGGCCAGGCCATCCCTCTACTCACCCACACCTCCTGTTATTCTGCGGCGACGGCAGCCTCACATCGCAGCCGAACTAGTGAACCCTCGTACTCCTCTCTGTGCGGGCTTCCACTGTTGCGTCTTCCCCGGCTCCGCGTCGTCCCCTTCCTAGGCCTCGTCGTCGTCCAGACCACCGCCCTGGTGCTCTCGGCGTGGCGTGGTCAACATGGTCAACGACCGACTTCCATCAGAAGAGTACTGTACGTGGAGAGGCTGACAGCTGGGTCCACGGCAGCCGCAAGGAAGTGCCTCCTTATTATGCGCAAAATAATTATTCCTCCACCTGACAGCAGGGACGCACCGGATGGGCCACCGTATTTCGCAAAAAAATGATTCGCGCCCTGACTGCTGGGACCCACGAGCTACATCTTCGCACGCAAGGAAGTGCGTCCGAAAAAAAAGATTCACCCCCCTGACTGCTGGGACCCACCAGGCCCCCGACTACTGGGACCCACCAGCTACATCTTCGCACGTAAGGAAGTGCGTCCGGGCAAAAAAAACAAAGCAATTCGCCCCCTGACTGCTGGGACCGACTAGCTACATCTTCGCAGGCAAGGAAGTGCCTGACAGTCGGGACCCACCTGGTCGAAGCATACGTAGCGCTGTCATTCTTGTCGCGAACGTGTACGTACATACTGGTCGATGTAGAGGCGCGCACGTGTCGTAGTAGAGGCATGCACGTGTCGTAGTAGATGCGCGCATGTAGCATGTACACGTACGTACATCGGCCAGGGTGCAAGAAAGAAAATACGTCCACTTATGTGTACATACGGGCGGGGTCTCAAACGCCTACTTGCGCAAACGTACGGCCAGGGCTCGTGTACATTGCTGGGTCAGAACGGAGAAACAGCGTCATTGTCGTGTTCATGGGGAGGCAACGGAATGCGTCGTGTTCATGGGGAAGCAACGGAATGTGTCGTGTTCATCGGGAGGGCTTGGACGGAACAGGCGATGGAAACGAGGCCTGACGTACCGCAGAACGGAGGAAACGGCCTTGTGTTCGACCGGCCACGTTCGAAACGGGATCCTGTTGATTGAGAGGGGTCTGGCATACCGCAAAACGGAGGAAACGGACCTCCTACGGTCGAAATGGGGGTCCTGTTGATTGGGAGGGGTGTGGCGTACCGCAAAACGGACGAAATGGACTTGTGTTGGAGCGCTACGGTCAAAACGGGGGTCCTGTTCATCGGGAGGGGTGTGGCGTACCGCAAAACGAGACTCCACGGGATACTGTTCATCTCCACCGTCGACCCCCTCCAGCCTCCATGAGCTACTGTTCATCCACCGTCGACCTCCTCCAGCCTCCACCTGCGACTGTTCATCCACGGGCTCCTGTTCATCCAGCCTCCACCGCGCGCTACTCCACCGGCTACTGTTCAACCAGCCCTCTCCATGGGCTCCTGTTCAACCACCCCTCCACGGGCTACTGTTCATCATGCCCTCCACTGTCTACTGTTCATCCTGACCTCCACGGGGTGGTCCTGTTCATCCAGCCCTCCACGGGGTCCTGTTCATCCAGCCCCAACTGGCTCGATCGATCGGGCTCCTGTTAATCCAGAGGCAACACCACGGGGTCATGTTCATCCACCCCCACTGGGAACTGTTCATCCAA
>NC_041392.1:447949063-447951436 GCF_002162155.2 Triticum dicoccoides
TCGATCGGGTTCAGTTAATAGCCATCGATCGATCACTCGGGTTCAGTAACGCATAGCCTCCAGTGCAATCGCTCGGGTTCAGTTAGAGCCCAACGCCTCGCTCGGGTTCAGTTAGAGCCAACACCTCACACACACACGCGTACGTGTACGAGAGAAACGTGCATCGCTTGGCCCCCGGCCTCCCACCGTAATCGGGAACTCCCCGAAATTTTCCTCCCCCTCGCTTCTACCATGGTTTTTTCCGTCATGGACGGCCCAAAGAATGTCATGTAGTTGCGTCTCCGGCCCGCCCAGGACGAAAAGCCCATTTTATGTCATGATTTTTTGTCATAGAGGTAGGAGCCCACCACATCTATGATGATACCGGGTTTTGTCACAATTATCATCATAGAAGTGTCATACGTATGACAGAAAAAAAATTCGTTCGGCCCATATTGTCACGGATGTGTCTTTTTTGTAGTGATAGGTAGTAACATCACACATATCCACTTTCCTCCATTTCTTCATTTATTGCTTGCCACATCATTTATTTTATCTAGATATGTGTGATGTTACTACCTATGTTACTCCCACTTTGGGTAGTCTGGCTATCAGGAATAGAATAATATATATATATATATATGTGTGTGTGTGTGTGTGTGTGTGTGTGTGTGCTTATTAGTTGGAGGAAAGCGAAGAGAAGTGGGCTCTTGATTAGTAGAGCCAGCTGCAACACGGGACCCAAGACACTTTGTCAGGATGTAAGGTGGGGCAAATATTGATAAACTAGTACATATATAAAACTTATTATTGTACATGGCCGCTAAGAGGTTGGCTGTATATGACATGGCAACTTCTTATAGCCGACCCTTGGTTATATTATTAACCATGCATGCTCTTAGTGAGGTAGCTAGTATATCATAGAAGACTAGCTAGTATCAGACTAGCCATAGTGGGAGTAACTTCAGCAGTAACACCGACTCCAACTCAACAAACTTGCTTATGTGGCAATAAGTTAATGAGGAGAGAGATAGTTTCAGTAACTTAGCTAGTTACTGTAGCATCACATGTCCCAATGCAATATGCGTCTGTAACCTAAGAAATGAATCTTTGCATGACACTACAATTATGTTACTACCCACTATGAAGGTAGTAACATATATGGTCTAGGGATATGTGTATGTTACTAGTGTACTACTCTCCATTGTGGCTAGTCTCATACTCCCTCCTTTCTGGTTTAGGCTGGTTGTAATGGTATTATCATAAGTGGTATCATGCATGCCAACTAGACTTTCTGGATGATGTGGCACACAAGAGAGGATGTGGTATCATATCATGATACCGTGTCAAATTAAATGTTGTACTACTACTTTGTGTGATGCATGACAATTAGTAAGGCAACCTAAGATGTTAACTTATGATACTCTGCATTACGGAAGTAGTATCATAGCTACACTATCATATATATGCATGCATGATACTACTAGTATATATATATAATACTCCCAATTACAACCAGTCTTATAGGGCTCAATTCATAAATATGGTCATCTATGCTTTATACTCACTCTGTAAGATAATATAAGAGCGTTTAGGTCACTATTTAGTAATCTAAACGCTCTTATATTAGTTTACAAAGGGAGCTAGTACTACTCTATGATACTATATATGCACTACGAAGGCACGTACGTAGTATAATACACTAGTATCATATGCATGATACTATATATATAGTATACGATACTCCCCACTATATAAGGCTGGCCATAGTGGCCGACGATGTCATGCACTCGGAAATAACAAGTATGCTGATGTGGCAAAGAATTAAATATATATAAAGAGGGTTAGAGTAACATATAGTAGGTAGATACTGTATCATGTTAAATGCGATGCTAATTTGTGTCATGCATGACAATAAATATGATCTATATATGATACTATAATCTATGTATTATACTATGCGCTATAATTAATTAAAGGTAGTATCATACACTAGTATCATATGTACTGTATATTCATGATACTAGTATATGACACTCTCCACTATACTCATGATTTCTTACCATGGAAAAAATTTGGAAGTGAAACGATGAACTCATGTTTTCATTCGAACAAAAATATGATGCTAGGTAATGTAAATGTTTTCAAAGAGGACATGGTTCACTCACGAAAGCCGTGTGTCCACTAAACCATGGCCGATGCACCCCCCACCCCTCTGCCACGCGCGCGATCTGAGTCATGCGCTCTGATTGGCCAGAACCCAAACCCCACGGATGGTACGTCTGCACCGTTGGATTCTCCTTGATCGAACGGAGATCCTCATCCCTTTTGAGAACACATATACATGTTTTCGAATAGCCCCTCCCAAAAACAAATGTTTTCAAATAGCACACG
>NC_041392.1:447951808-447954228 GCF_002162155.2 Triticum dicoccoides
TGCGCGCGTGATCTGAGTTGTGCATTCTGATTGGCCAGAACCCAAACCCCACGGATCGTACGTCTGCACCGTTGGATGCTCCCAGATCGAACGACAATCCTCATCCCTTTCGACGAGAAATGCAGTCTGGCTAGGAATTAATTTATATGCCAACATGCATGGTAAATGCCAAAAAATGTATTACATATAGCACACAAGACCTGAAATGCGCCAGCAAATCAAACCCATGGTAAAATTGTGATTGATTTACGTACGAAAAATTTAGACGCGAAATGATGAACTCATGTCTTCATTTCAAAATTAGTATGTCTTCATTTCAAACGAAATTATTTTGTCTGTGCACCCGAGCGCTTAGTGGCAACCGTTTGCATAGGCCTTTCCGCGCGCGCGGCAACCGGGGATATTTTTCACCCTTTTCACCTAGGCCGCCAAAACCCCCCCCCATCGTTTGGCCGCGTTTCACTCAACTAGTCCTCTCAATCTCCTTCGCCAGCCCCACCTCCCCCAGATCCATAGCAGAACCCTCTCCGGTGCTGCCGTGCTGACCCTGGTCGTGTGCCCGCTCTTCGGCGTCAAGCCTACCTCCACTACCGTTCCCAACACGCGGCGGCCCACGCCTCACCGTCTTCGTTTGCTCACCAGCCGCCCTCGAGCATATCGATGCAGTAACCCTCGCCTCTCCTGTGGTCCGGCCGGGTTTGCATTAAGAAGCCTGTTAGTTACCACTCTCCATCGCGGTGAGGCATATTTCCTCGCAATCCCTCTTCCAATTTCGTTCTGTATGTTCCCAAATTGGCTATAAATAACGAAGAGCATATATATGTTCATTATCTACCTTACCACATATAAGAAGTATCTATTCCAATAAGTTACTGCCTATTTACAGCGCGGGAGCCCGAGTCACACAAACTTAAAGAATTAGCCGTACATTTTCTAAATTATTGCATGGCATGTTTAGAAAGCTTGATACCAAGTTGTTAGTTTTATGCTTATCCTCCTTTCCTGAGTTTCACATGTGTTCTCTGTAGATGCCGAGTAGCAGCGACAACACTCATTCAGGCCATGTATCTTCATCTGATTCGGACAACCCTAGGTCTTCAGCAGATTGTGAGGGATCAAGTAGTCTTGAACGGGATAGAGCTGTAGCAATTACCCTTCTGGTCAGGACACAGAGGAACGCTCCAAGGAAGACCACACACCAGCCTAAAGGTGTATATGAAGTTACTGAGATTGATTTAAAGTCCTGGGCTCCAACTAAATCAGATAAAGCACGCATGAGGTTTAGGAGTGTGTGTGGATTTGTTGGCAGGGCAAGGGTCAACATTAATCTACCAGGGTTTCGGAAGGCTGGCACAGAACACGGTGAAGGATAGTCTGAGAGATCATGGATTGATACGTCTCCAACATATCTATAATTTTTGATTGTTCCATGCTATTATATTATCAACTTTGGATGTTTTATATGCATTTATATGCCATTTTATATTATTTTTGGGACTAACCTATTAACCTAGAGCCCAGTGCCAGTGCGAGTTTCTTTTTTTTCCTTGTTTTATAGTATCTCAGAAAAGGAAAATCAAACGGAGTCCAATTGACCTGAAACTTCACGGAACTTATTTTTGGACCAGAAGAAGCCCACGGAGTATCGGAGATGGACCAGAAGAGTCCCGGGCTGCCCACGGGGGTGGGGGTGCGCTGTAACATCCCAAATTTTCAATTTGGAATGTTATACATAGATCATTCATGCATATCATATTTTATTGCATTTCGTTTCGCGATCCTCGAAATCCTAAGCAACTCAAGGACCCTCGGAGAGAGTTGGGGTTTTCCCTGTTTTCATATTTGAGTTTTATCAAATATTGAAACGAGGATTTTTGGTTTTAATTATTTTCTCTACGAAAAATATTTCATATTAGAATATACGAGAGGAGATAATATGACTTCTCCAAAATAAATGAAATATTGGAGGAAAAATATTAAAATAAAATATTTGTTTTTATCCGGAGTTTATTGCTATTTTATTTGAATTAGAAAAATTGCACGTTTTTCAAAATTGCATTTTAGGGCCAAGAAAATGTTCATCCTGTTCTAAATATTTTATTTAGACGGTGAAAATTTGTTTTGGCATTTTTAGATTTTTTATTTTATTATTTTATTTTTCTAGGATTTATTTTAGTCCGACGAAATTATTTTTTTTTAAAAACTTCCGCCGGACCGCACTGGGCCGAGGCCCAGCCGGCCGAGCCGCGCCGCCTCCCCGCACCGGCTCGGGAGAGGAGTCCCGAGCGGCTCCGCCGCCGCCGCCACCGTGTCCGACCCGGACACGCGCCGCCCGCCCCCTTCCCCAAGCCGCCGCACCCCTCCCTTATAAGCCCGCCGCACCCCCCTTAGAGCCCCGAGCCGCCCCGCCGCCGCCAGCC
>NC_041392.1:447954364-448098197 GCF_002162155.2 Triticum dicoccoides
CGCCGCCCGGCGCTGCCCCGCCCAACTCACCGGAGCCGCCCCGCCGCGCCGGAACCTCACCGGAGGTATAGCGCCGTTTGTTTTTTTAAAACCCAGTTCGGTTTTTTTTAAAACCCAGTTCGGTTTTTGTTAGAAACCCTAGTTTTTTTAGATAGATCGGTTCGCTGGTTTTGCGCGGTTTAGTTACTTTGCGGACGTTCGTCCGTACGTTCGTTTTAACGAACGATGTTCACTCGTTAGCTGCAGGCAACGAACGCTCATTCGTTAGCCTCTTCGTCAGTTTTCTTTTTCTCGGATTTTCCGCGATTATTTCCGATCACGATTTATGATCCGATTTTCGTTTTAGTTTATCTTTTCGCTCGTTTGTCGGAATCAGGCGATTCAAGCGCCTAGATCTTCGTCTCGAAACCCTCTTTCCGTTTAACCAACCTGAACAAGTTTTTGGTACTGTAAAATTTGACCTTAGTCCAGATTAGCAAGCGGATCCCGTTTCTTTCACAGTTTGAGTTTCATTGCTCCGTTTGATTTGATTATTTTTGCAAACAGAGCTCTTAAGCTGAACTTTCTGGTTAGATCTTCTTATTTGAGATTTACCCATGTTTCTTTGCTTGATTTCTTATGTATGCTATTGTTTGTTTGCGATAGAACACCCGGAGTGCGAAGCATGCTACTACGAGTTCCTAGGTTTTACGGATCATCAGCAAGGCAAGTAACACTTTGATCATAACCCTTTATCACCCAGTTTTTATGCATTAGTTCCAATCCTCAAACATTGCATGATTAGGATGTGATGAACATGTGGGTTGGGAAGTAGTTGATGAGCTGGAACCTATTGCCCTGTTATATTCAAACCCTTTGGAGTTACTTCTACGTATTGCTTTTATTGCTATGATATGCTCGTAGACGTGGTTGGGTGAGTGAAATCCATGACAGATGTGAGATTGTTAATTAATGGTTCAACTTAAGGTGGCAACTTGAATACACATCATGGTGGATTGTTTGTTGGGCACCTGGGGAATCCAGTGTTGCCCTAGGATATCCCGAAGTACCCGTGTGATAATCCTATGGTCCGCCATCCAGGCTCAAAGGGAACTGAGATATTTTCACGCTAGAAACTTCCATGTGCAGCCACAAGCTATTATGGGCTCTAGCATAGTTGAGTAAGTTGCGTGAAGCTCCTGAAGAGGTGGGTCAGCGGGTAGAGGGATGTAGGTTGGTATGGTCTGCCCGGAGTAAGGGGTTAATGCTTCTGGAAGACTATGTCTCGGTCATCCATTTTTAAAACACCATGTAGTGCGAGAAATCCAACGGAGGATATCGGGTCTTGTGGGGAAAAGTGTGCAAACCTCTGCAGAGTGTATAAACTAATCATGGTTAGACGTGTCCCTGGTTATGGACATCTTGAGTATCTAGTACTTGGAGTATCATAAGTATCTCATCACTCTAAAATAATATTGTTGGGTTGTTAATTACTTTAATTGGGATTGAGTTGGAGGAACCTTCTCAATGATGTTTCAACTACCATGATAGTTAAATAAAATCTATTCCTTTGTTGTAGGAAAAAATTAGCTTTTCGCAAAAACTGTAACCATAGAGATTTCCACCAGCCAAATATGCATGTAGTGATAGTATTATTCTGTTCTTGCTCTACTGTGTTACCTTGCCAGCATATTCCATGTGCTGACCCATTTTCGGGCTGCAACATTTTATGTTGCAGACTTTTCAGATGAGGAGTGAGGTTCGTTAGGTCGTTGTCATGCAGCTCAGCTATGCCGTTGGAGTTGATGGACTCACTTTATCTTCCAAGCCTTCCGCTGTTATCGTATTAGATGGCCTTAAGCCATATTTATTGTAATAAGTTCTCTTTTGAGACATTCGATGTAATAAGTGTGTGATTGCTACTCTGTTATAAATCCTCGAGTACTGTGTGTGTCAGCATTACCGATCCAGGGATGACACTGAAGCACAGAGACTTGACTGTTTGAGGTCGGGTCGCTACAAGATGGTATTAGAGCACACGCTGAGTGTAGGACACAACCACTAAGCTAAAGCCTTAGATCACTATTCTCTTCTCATTTCTGACTCCTCTCCATTTTCTACTCTTTAGGATGGCGGGCGCATGGAACAAGTTTGCACAACCGGATGAAGAAGCACCTTTTGGACGACACTTGAAGGAAGTCACTAGGTACCTGAATATTGCAATACCAAGCTTCACCGGGACTTACAACGCCACTTTACCAGAAGAGGAGCGATGGATGATTCAAGTTCAAGTTCCAGGAAGGACATTCACGCCAGTCACTAAGCCCATAGAGTTTTCCTTTGATGCACCAACCTGGAGTCTAGGAAAGAGTATGGCAGCTCACATCACCATGGGACGCATTGGAGAAGTTTATCATAAGGTGCTTAAGGATACTACCTATCAGATTTGTGGGCGCCGAGATGAGCAATGGGAGATAATCAGCACCAGGAAGGATAGATCAATTGCAGCTTTCATCCAGGAGTTAAACCAACATATTCGTCCCCAGGAGAACCAGATGTGCGCAGGAATGATAGATCTGAAGAAGGCGATGACTAGGATCACGGAACTGGAGGAAGAACTTAAGGCTACTCGTGAAATTATTAGGAGGAAATCGTCGTACTAGTGGAGAAGAATGACGATCTGGAAAGGAAGCTAGGAGTATTCCTGAGAGACCCTGGACCAGGAGGGGAAGACGAAGAACCCAAGGAGATTCGCCCGAAGGACTACATGATCATCGACGACACCGACTTGGACCCTGACAATAGCGATGATGACTATGAAGACGAAGCTGGAGCACACGTCATGGAGTCTTCAACCGAAGAATATTTTTAGTAGACCACCACATCAGTAGTAGTATTCCACCATGTAAATAGTATAGGCCGAGCACTTTTGTAACGATAGTTAGATCGATTGTATGCCCTTGTTTGATTGATTGAGTGAAATGATTGTGTTTGTCTCATGTGCATATGGGTAGTGTTTTCCCATTAGACCTCATTCTATTCTAATCTCTCCCCTCTAAACCTACCAGATGCCTCCGAGACGTGACCCCGGATTTACTTTTCCACCGGAGCTCACTCAGTTGATCTAGCAGCAGAATACCCTGATGTAGTTGTTAGTTCAGAACCAAGGCAACAACAACAACAATCCACCACCACCACCACCAGTTGATAACTTAGCCAATTTTATGAGGTTGCAGCCGCCGGTGTTTCCAGTAGCACCGAGCCCATAGTAGCAGATGATTGGCTCCGCATGATTGGAAGGGAGTTAACCACTGCAGGATGTACAGATGCTGAGAAGGTGCGTTTTGCCGCACATCAGTTGGATGGACCAGCAGCCTCATGGTGGGAGAATTACACTGTCACCTACCCTATAGCCAAAGTTACATCGGATCAGCTTCAGCAAGCTTTCCGTACAGCCCATGTCTCCACTGGAGCTATGAGTATGAAGAAGCGTGAGTTTCACAACTTACGCCAGGGGAGCCGTACTGTGGCTCAGTACGCGGATGAGTTTAGCAAGTTATCTCGCTATGCCCCTTATGATGTGGCCACAGATGCCGCAAAAGCAAGAGGAGTTTATGGAAGGGCTAAATGATGAGATGAGCATGCAGTTGATGGTGGCAACATTCAACAACTACCAGGAGTTGGTAGATAAGGCTCTTATGATTGAAGGGAAGCAGCAGCAGATTGAGAGCCGTAAGAGGAAGTATGGACAAGGAAGGTATAATTCAGGAGCTCAGCAGAAGCCTCGCCTAACCCCCAAACTCGGGAGGACTTGTTCATAACCATGGAGGCCACACCCATAATGGAGGAAGTAACCATAATCATACTGGCCCAAGGAATGGGAATGGGAATGGAGCAAGCAACAACCAGAACCGCTCCAATCCAGCCAAACCCGCGAAGAGAGACCTAAGCCACGTTACTTGTTTCAAGTGCGGGAAGACTGGACACTATGCCACGGAGTGCCCTGAAGCAAAGAATGGACACAACAATGGGAGCGCTTGAAAGAAGCCCAATCCATTCAACAAAGGACAAGTGAACCACGTCAACATGGAGGAGGTTGAAGAGCAGCCAGACGCGGTTATTGGAAAGTTTTTGGTTAAGTCTTTTACCGCCCTTGTTCTTTTTGATACTGGTGCACCGCATTCATACATATCAAGGGAATTCATGGATAAGTTTAAACTACCAACCCAAACCCTTAGGACCCATTTGTTAGTGAGTTCACCTGGAGCAGAGTATATGGCTAGTCGATGGTGCGACCAGATACCCTTAACCATTGGTAGCCATGTTTTTCCGTCCGACCTAATAACCTTGGAGTCACAAGGATTGGATGTGATATTAGGCATGGACTGGATGTCAAAGTATGGAGGAAGCATTGACTGTTTTAGTAAGTCAATTTGTCTCACCACCCCTGAGGGAAAAAGGATCAAGTATGTATCTAGGCATGCGCCAAGGAGTAGCCAATTAAATACCCTCACGGGAGTTGTTCGGGAGGAAGTGCTTGTAGTCAAGGATTACCCGGATGTTTTTCTAGAGGAGTTACCAGGCATGCCACCGTTTTGAGACATCGAGTTTCTAATAGAGTTATTGCCAGGCACCGGGCCTATATCGAAGAGACCATACCAGATGCCCGCCAACGATCTAGAGGAGATTAAGAAACAGATCAAGGAGTTATTCGAGAAAGGTTACATTCGACGGAGCTCATCACTGTGGGGAGCCCCAGTGCTTTTGGTCGAGAACAAGGATAAGTCTCTAAGAATGGTTGTTGATTATCGTGTGTTAAATGAGGTGACGATCAAGAACAAATACCCACTGCCGATGATCAATGATTTATTCGACTAGTTGCAAGGAGCTAAGGTGTTTTCAAATATCGATCTGGATATCACCAGCTGAAGATACGAGAGAAGGACATACCAAAGACATCATTCACCACGCGGTACGGGTTGTATGAATATACGGTCATGTCGTTTGGACTGACTAACGCCCCTGCCTACTTCATGAGCATGATGAACAAAGTGTTCATGGAATATTTGGATAAGTTCATTGTGGTGTTCATTGATGATATAATGGTATACTCGAAGAACGAGGAGGAGCACGAAGAGCATTTGCATTTAGTTCTCGAGAAACTCAGGAGAAGGTGTAGCAGTAGATCCTACCAAGGTTCAGTCAGTCACTGAATCGTTGGCACCCAATTCAGTTAGCGAGATCCGCAGTTTCCTTGGACTCGTAGGATACTATCGGAGATTCAGTGAGAATTTTTCCAAAATTGGGAAGCCAATGACGGAGTTATTGAAGAAGGATACCAAATTTAAATGGACAGAAGAATGTGAAGCGAGTTTTCAGGAGTTAAAGGAACGTTTGACTATAGCCCCAGTGCTGATTCTGTCGGATATACGCAAGGAGTTTCAAGTGTATTGCGACGCCTCTCGCCTAGGACTTGGAAGTGTGCTTATGCAGGACGGAAGAGTTGTTTTGTATGCCTCGCGACAACTGAAACCGCACGAGTTAAATTATGCCACACATGATTTGGAGTTGGCTGCCGTAGTGCACGCGTTGAAGACCTGGAGACATTATCTTATTGGAAATCATTGTGATGTGTACACGGATCATAAGAGTTTGAAGTACATTTTCACACAGAAGGAGCTGAACCTTAGGCAGAGGAGATGGTTGGAGCTTATAAAGGATTATGACATGAAGCTTCACTATCATCCAAGCAAGGCCAATGTCGTAGCAGATACCTTGAGCCGAAAGAGTTATGCTAATACCCTAGTGAGCACGGGATTGTCAAATGAGTTAGCAGAGGATCTTAGGGAACTTCGATTGGAGATTGTTCCTAGAGGTTTTAGCAATAATGGAGGTTCAGTCTACATTGTTAGCAAAGATTCGAGAAGCTCAGAAGGATGACAAAGAGGTTGCCGAGATAAAAGAGAGAATGAGCGAAGGAAAGGCCAAAGGTTTTCGTGAGGATGAGCACGACACCTTATGGTTCGAGGACCATGTTTATGTGCCCAATAACACAGAGATAAGAAAGTTAATACTTTAGGAGGCCCATGACTCACCATACTCGATACACCCCGGAAACACCAAGATGTATTTGGATTTGAAGGAACGTTTCTAGTGGACTAGTATGAAGAAGGATATTGCCGAGTATGTAGCCGTATGTGATGTATGTCAGAGAGTGAAGGCTGAGCATCAAAAGCCAGCAGGATTCTTATAGCCTATGCCGATACCCGAATGGAAGTGGGATAAACTTGGCATGGATTTTATCACCGGATTACCCAGAACCAAATTAGGATATGATTCTATATGGGTAGTAGTGGATCGCTTGACCAAAGTAGCTCACTTTATCCCAGTGAAAACCACCTATACAAGTGCAAAGTTGGCCAAGATATATATGACCAGGATCGTATGTCTGCATGGAGTTTCGGGGACCATCGTATCATATAGAGGGACACAGTTTACTTCAAAGTTTTGGCATCAGCTGCACCAAACTTTGGGGCAAGGATGGAGTTCAGTGCAGCTTTTCACCCGCAGACAAATGGACAGACCGAGAGAGTCAACCAGATTCTGGAGGATATGTTGAGAGCCTGTGCGCTAGATTATGGATCTGGTTGGGATGACAATTTGCCCTACGTGGAGTTCTCATACAACAATAGCTACCAAGCCAGTTTGAAAATGGCACCGTTCGAAGCCCTGTATGGACGAAGGTGCAGAACACCGTTGATGTGGGATAAAGTTGGAGGCCGACAGTTGTTTGGACCAGATTTGATCAAAGAGTCTGAAGAGAAAGTTAAGTTGATCAGAGATAGACTGAAGATAGCTCAGTCCAGGCAAAAGAGTTATGCAGATTCGAAACACAAGGAAATAACCTATGAAATTGGAGACATAGCATAGCTGTGAGTGTCACCCCTGCGAGGAGTGAAACATTTTGGAGTTAAGGGAAAGTTAGCCCCGAGATTTGTAGGACCGTATCGAATCTTGGAACGTATGGGAGAAGTTGCCTACAAGTTGGAGTTACCTGAAGGTTATCCTCGAAATCCTAAGCAACTCAAGGACCCTTGGAGAGAGTTGGGGTTTTCCCTGTTTTCATATTTGAGTTTTATCAAATATTGAAACGAGGATTTTTGGTTTTAATTATTTTCTCTCCGAAAAATATTTCATATTAAAATATACGAGAGGAGATAATATGACTTCTCCAAAATAAATGAAATATTGGAGGAAAAATATTAAAATCAAATATTTGTTTTTATCCGGAGTTTATTGCTATTTTATTTGAATTAGAAAAATTCCATGTTTTTCAAAGTTGCATTTTAGGGCCAAGAAAATGTTCATCATGTTCTAAATATTTTATTTAGACGGTGAAAAATTGTTTTGGCATTTTTTATTCCGTGTTTTTGTATTTTATTATTCTAGGATTTATTTTAGTCCGGCGAAATTATTTTAAGAAAAAACTTCCGTCGGACCGCACGAGGCCGAGGCCCACCAACCTAGCCGCGCCGCCTCCCCGCACCGGCTCGGGAGAGGAGTCCCGAGCGGCTCCGCCACTGCCGCCGCCGTGTCCGACCCGGACAGGCGCCGCCCGCCCCCTTCCCCAAGCTGCCGCACCCCCTCCCTTATAAGCCGTCGTACCCCCCCCCTTAGAGCCCCGAGCCACCCTGCCGCCGCAAGCCGCCAGCCCTGCCGCCTTGCTGCCACGTCGCCGCCGCCGCTGCTGTCGCTTGCCCATGCTGGAACCTCGCCTCAGGTATAGCGTCGTTCATTTTTTTTTAAAAACCCGGTTCGGTTTTTGTTAGAAACCCTAGTTTTTTTAGATAGATCGGTTCGCCGGTTTTTCGCGGTTTAGTTACTTTGCGGACGTTCGTCCGTACATTCCTTTTAACGAACGATGTTCACTCGTTAGCCGCAGACAATGAACGCTCGTTCGTTAGCCTGTTCGTCAGTTTTCTTTTTCTCGGATTTTCCGCGATTATTTTCGATCGTGATTTTTGATCCAATTTTTGTTTTAGTTTATCTTTTCGCTGCTTTGTCGGAATCAGGCGATTCAAACCCCTAGATCTTCATCTCAAAACCCTCTTTCTGTTTAACCAACCTGAATAACTTTTTTCTACTGTAAAATTTGACCTTAGTCCAGATTAGCAAACGGATCCTGTTTCTTTCGTAGTTTGAGATTCGTTGCTCCGTTTGATTTGATTCTTTTCGCAAACCGGAGTTCTTAAGTTGAACTTTCTGGTTAGATCTTCTTATTTGAGATTTACCCATGTTTCATTGCTTGATTTCTTATGTACCTATTGTTTGTTTGCGATAGAACACCCGGAGTGCGAAGCGTGCTACTACGAGTCCCTAGGTTTGATGGATCATCAGCAAGGCAAGTAACACTTTGATCATACCCCTTTATCACCCAGTTTTTATGCATTAGTTCCAATCCTCAAACATTGCATGATTAGGATGTGGTTAACATGTGGGTTGGGAAGTAGTTGATGAGGTAGAACCTATTGCCTTGTTATATTCAAACCCTTGGGAGTTACTTCTGTGTGTTGCTTTTATTGTTATGCTATGCTCGTAGATGTGGTTGGGTGAGTGAAATCCATGATAGATGTGAGATTGTTAATTAATGGTTCAACTTAAGTTGGCAACTTGAATACACATCTAGGTGGATTGTTTGTTGGGCACCTGTAGAATCCAGTGTTGTCCTAGGATATCCCGGAGTACCCGTGTGATAATCCTATGGTCCACCACCCAGGCTCAAAGGGAATTGGGATATTTTCATGCTAAAAACTTCCGTGTGCAGCAACAAGCTATTATGGGCTCTAGCATAGTTGAGTAAGTTGCATGAAGCTCTCGGAGAGGTGGATCAGCAGGTAGAGGGATGTAAGTTGGTATGGTTTGCCCGGAGTAAGGGGTTAATGCTTCTGAAAGACTATGTCTCGGTCATCCGTTTCTCAAACACCATGTAGTGCAAGAAATCCAACAAAGGAGATCGGGTCTTGTGGGGAAAAGTGCGCAAACCTCTGCAGAGTGTATAAACTAATCATGGTTAGCCATGTCCCCGGTTATGGACATCTTTAGTATCTAGTACTTGGAATATCATAAGTATCTCATCACTCTAAAATAATATTGTTGGGTTGTTAATTACTTTAATTGGGATTGAGTTGGAGGAACCTTCTCAATGATGTTTCAACTACCATGATAGTTAAATAAAATCTATTCCTTTGTTGTAGGAAAAAATTGGCTTTTCGTAAAAACTGTAACCATAGAGCTTTCCACCAGCCAAATATGCATGTAGTGATAGTATTATTCTGTTCTTGCTCTACTGTGTTACTTTGCCAGCATATTCCATGTGCTGACCCATTTTCGGGCTGCAACATATTATGTTGCAGACTTTTCAGACGAGGAGTAAGGTTCGTTAGGTCGTTGCCATGTAGCTCAGCTATGCCATTGGAGTTGATGTACTCACTTTATCTTCCAAGCCTTCCGCTGTTATCGTATTAGATGGCCTTAAGCCATATTTATTGTAATAAGTTCTCTTTTGAGACATTCGATGTAATAAGTGTGTGATTGCTACTCTATTATAAATCCTCGAGTACTATGTGTGTCAGCATTACTGATCCAGGGATGACACTGAAGCACAGAGACTTGACCGTTTGATCTAGATAAAATTTATATGTATTGTGCGGTGAATTGCATTGAAAATCCTTATATTGCCAATTACATAAAGACAAGGAAACAAATAGAGGATGAAGAGAATACTAATGAAAGGGAAGAGACTTCCCAATATCCTCCTATTATTTCTTATGATGAATCTGGTAACGAGGAGGAGCCTTCTATTCAACCAATCTCATTAATAAGGAGCTCCAAAAAGAAGATTAAACCCACCCATGATGTGAAGAAGAAAAATAAAAGACGGAGAAGCAAAGGTAGAAAGGTATCTCTCCCAAATAATGTTGCTCCTATTACTCATTATGATGATGATAATTGCTATACTATCGGTGCTATCCATACTATTGATGATGAGAGTGATTATGCTTATGATATGAAAAGGCCCAAGCTTGCGGATGCTATGTTTGATGAAGATTATGTTTTTGAGAATATATTTGCTGCGATTAATGTTTGTCCCAAGATTGGGGATGCTACGTTTAATGAATATTATATTTTTAGTCTCCAAAGTTTTTATAAGCAAATTTATAATGACGATAGCATGCCTCCTACTTATCATGATTATATTGTTGAAAGTGGATTTGGAGAGGTTATGACTTTATTTAGTAATGATTCCACTATCTTGGAAGAGGTTTCAGTTGATTATGATGAGAACAAAGTTGCTACTTATGATGATTATTGTGATGACACTTATGCTATAAAAAGTAGTGATAATTATATTTATAAAACATGTCATGATTATTATTACCCTTTTTCTGAACATTACTCTTTTAATGTGGAAACAATTTATGGTATTCGAGTCTCTTATGATACTCCCACTATTCCGAATGAGAAGAATTTTGCTTGTGTGGGGAGTTATAAAATTTCTATGCTTGTAGATCATGAAAAGAATGCTCTATGTGATGGTTATATTGTTGAATTCATTCATGATGCTACTGAAAATTATTATGAGGGAGGAATATATGCTTGTAGGAATTGCAATAATATCAAGTTTCCTCTCTATGTGCTTAAAGTTTTGAAGTTATGCTTGTTTTACCTTCCTATGCTAGTTGATTCTTGTTCCCACAAGGTGTTTGCTCACAAAATCCCTATGCATAGGAAGTGGGTTAGACTTAAATGTGCTAGTCATATTCTTCATGATGCTCTCTTTATGTTTGAATTCTTATCTTTTATGTCAGCATCGTTGAAATCATCATGCCTAGCTAGGGGCGTTAAACGATAGCGCTTGTTGGGAGGCAACCTAATTTTATTTTTGTTATTTGCTTTTTGCTCCTATTTAGTAATTAATAATTCATATAGCCTCTGTTTAGATGTGGTTTTATGCTTTTAATTAGTGATTGTGCCAAGTAGAACCTTTGGGAAGACTTGGGCAAAGTCTTTGCAATCATGTTGTAAAAAACAGAAACTTTAGCGCTCACGAGAATTGCTGCCATTTTTTATTGGAGAGTGCTATTTAGTTAATTATTTTTGCAGATGATTAATAGATAAATTCCTCACGTCCAGAAATGTATTTGAGAATTTTATGAGTTCCAGAAGAATACGTTTGGTCCAGATTGCTACAGACTGTTCTGTTTTTGACAGATTCTGTTTTCGTGTGTTGTTTGCTTATTTTGATGAATCTATGGCTAGTAATAGAGTTTATGAACCATAGAAAAGTTGGAATACAGTAGGTTTAACACCTATATAAATAAATAATGAGTTCATTACAGTACCTTGAAGTGGTGATTTATTTTCTTATACTAACGGAGCTTACGAATTTTCTGTTAAGTTTTGTGTTGTGAAGTTTTCAAAGTTTGGGTGAAGATTCAATGGACTATGTAATAAGGAGTGGAAAGAGCCTAAGCTTGGGGATGCTCAAGGCACCCCAAGGTAATATTCAAGGACAACCAAGAGCCTAAGATTGGGGATGCCCCGGATGGCATCCCCTCTTTCGTCTTCGTTCATCGGTAACTTTACTTGGAGCTACATTTTTATTCGCCACATGATATGTGTCGTTCTTGGAGCGTAATTTTATTTTATTTAGTTTTTCTTTCTGTTTGAACAAAATACCAAGATATGAAATTCATAAATGTTATAGAGTCTTCACATAGTTGCATAATTATTCGACTACTCATTGAGCTTCACTTATATCTTTCGGAGTAGTTTGTTGTTTCTCTAGTGCTTCACTTATATCTTTTAAGAGCACGGAGGTGGATTTATTTTGTAGAAATAGATGAACTCTCATGCTTCACTTATATTATTTTGAGAGTCCTAAACAGCATGGTAATTTGCTTTGGTTATGAATTTAGTCCTAATATGATGGACATCCAAGAGGGGTATAATAAAACCTTTCATATAGAGTGCATTGAATACTAAGAGAAGTTTGATACTTGATAATTGTTTTGAGATATGGAGATGGTGATAGTAGAGTCATGCTAGTTGAGTAGTTGTGAATTTGAGAAATACTTGTGTTGAAGTTTGTGATTCCCGTAGCATGCACGTATGGTGAACCGTTATGTGATGAAGTCGGAGCATGATTTATTTATTGATTGTCTTCCTTATGAGTGGCGGTCGGGGACAAGCGATGGCCTTTTCCTACCAATCTATCCCCCTAGGAGCATGCGCGAAATACTTTGTTTCAATAACTAATAAATTTTTGCAATAAGTATGTGAGTTCTTTATGACTAATGTTGAGTCCATGGATTATA
Source organism: Triticum dicoccoides (assembly GCF_002162155.2). Classification (NCBI taxonomy): domain Eukaryota; kingdom Viridiplantae; phylum Streptophyta; class Magnoliopsida; order Poales; family Poaceae; genus Triticum; species Triticum dicoccoides. The sequence goes on from NC_041392.1 coordinate 447,966,721, forward strand.
CACTCTCACCCTTCCACCATTGCTAGCCTCTCTAGTACCGTGCAACTTTCACCGGTACCTTAAACCCACCATATACCTTCCTCAAAACAGCCACCATATCTACCTATTATGGCATTTCCATAGCCATTCCGAGATATATTGCCATGCAAATTTCCACCGTTTTGTTTATTATGACACGCTCTGTCTGCGTTCTGGGAACGGGGGTCCCCAGACTTGCCTGCCTGCGGCCTGCGGCGTGGCTAAAGTGGGGGCCCAGCGCAGCCCATCCTCATCAGCTCAAGACCCTCGCGAGGGGCCAAGCCTCGCGGGGCGGACGACAGGAAGCTTCCTCAGAGGCAGCCTCATCAGGCAGGCTCGCGAGGAGGCGGAGAGATCAATGCAGGGGTACCTCGCGAGGAACCCGTGACGCAAGCCATGACGATCGAGACCAGGCGGGCGCCGGCCTGCGCAGTGTCCTTGTTTCCCCTTTGGTGCAAAGGGGGCAAGCACAGGCCAAGGCATCAAGCAAAGGTTACCATTCCGGTGCAACGAGACCAAGACCAGCCGGACAGCAGGACGGAGGTCACCGTGGAGCCCAAGACGGCGTCATCGCCAGTGCTTTTGGCAGCCAATGACCACCTTTGGTCAGGATAACTTGTACTAGATGTTCCCCTTCGAAATGGCCAATTGTTGGTGCCCTTCCCGCTCATTATTTGGGGAGAGGCCCAGGGCCTCTATAAATAGAGCTAGCCACCACAGAGTAGAGACATCTAGAGACACCCCAAGAACATCGAGAAATCTAGTAGAACCCTAGCAGAGAGAGAGGCGACTGAACTCACCCTAGCAGTTCATCCCACCAGCTCAAGAACACCTCTCGCGAGGCTGTTCTTCCCTTAAACTGTCCATCATCAGCCACAGAGGCAATCCACCACACCACACACTGGAGTAGGGTATTACACAACAACGGTGGCCCGAACTAGTATAAACCTCGTGTCTCTTGTGTTGTTCATCATTTTCATCTTAGTTCGCACGAGAGGATCAGACGTAGATCGGTAGGGGGAGAGCTCCGCATGCACCCCAGTGTTCGAACCTCAAGGGTCTGCCGGAACCCAAAACCCGACATTTGGCGTGCCAGGTAGGGGTGCACCGGAGTCCTCCTTCCTCCGCGTCACATTTTGCCGCTTCTCCACCCAGATGTCAAGCAACCCGGCTGCCAACGCCAACCGCTGGGCGGTGTGGCCCGCCCACACCGTGTCGCCGTCTCAGGGCAACCTCAACCTTGTGCCTCAGGCAGCTCGTGCTCCGCAGGGCGCTGCGGGTCGTGGGCGACGCGGCCAGACGCCGCCTGCCCTCACGCCACGGCAGGTGCGAGCCGCAGCAAGGGCCTCAAACCACACCGCTGCCACGACGCCATACACCCGACGCGAGCAAGCGAACTCCAGGGCCGCGCTCACGTTGGCACGAGAGCTACTACGGTGCCGCTTGCTGGAAGGCGGCCGCGACGTGTTGTTGGAGCGAGTGGTCGAGCTCCTGGCCGCCGCCGCCTCGGGAGCGCCCACTTTTTGCATCCAGCTGCCGCCCCAGATCCAGGACAGGTCGCACGATGGCGTTATGTGCGCCCACGCGATTTTAGGCGGGCCCCAGGGCCGGTCCGGCGCCAACACCTCCGCCGGCGCCGGGCGGCAGATCGCGCTGTCCCTTCCCCAGGCCAACGAAGGGATGCGCGCGGCGGTCTTTGGCCTCGGCGGACCACCGCGTCATCACATACAAGGCGATGCCCCAAGCCAGACTGCATGGCATGCGGGGCGCTATAGCGAGGTCCACGAGGCGGTCGCCCCAGAGGCCTATGTACCCCGCATGGTGGATCAAGGGCGCGAGATGGAAGAAGGTCACGGCTCATTCCTCACGCCCGGCTGGGACGAGGAGGCGTCGGAAGCCGAGCTCTTTCAGGAACCCCAAGAGAGCATCGACAATCGCGCTGACATCATCAACTATCGGGTACCACTCATCCCTCAGGAGCAAGCTTACGCTAACCATGGGTCGCAGGAGGTACAGGTCGCCGCAACGGATGGCTGCCCCAACGCTGCAGCCTCTTATCCCTCAGGAGGAGGGTGCAGGGGGCTGCATGAAAGGGGCCGAGATCCAGGCTCACCCTCGCGGTGGTCGGGTCAAGATGTTCTCAAGAGGTAGGCCCTTTCCCGGGGAGGTGCCCCATGTCCTGCCCCCGGTGGAGGACCCGTGGTCGTCGGGGGAACCGCTGGCGACCGCTCTACCCAATTGGTGTTTGTCGGATTTCGGGTTCCGGCAGACCCTTGAGGTAAGAAAACTGGGGTGCGCACGGAGATTTCGCCTTCTACCTACTTGCACCCCTCCGCCTCGCTAAGATCTAAGCTATGGAAATAACAGCACAAGAGACATAGGGTTTATACTGGTTCGGGCCACCGTTGTGGTGTAATACCCTACTCCAGTGTGTGGTGTGGTGGATTGCCTCTTGGGCTAATGATGATGAGCAATACAAGGAAGAACAGCCTCATGAGGGTCTGTTCTTGGCTGGGGCGATGAACTGCTGGGAGGAGTTCAATCACCCTTCTCTCTCTCTCTCTCTTCTCGATTCTCTCTCCGATTTCGATCCCCCTACCCTACGGGTGGCTAGTCCTATTTATAGGCAAAGGCCCTGGGCCTCTTCCCAAATATTGAGCGGGAAGGGCGCCAACAATTGGCCATTTTGAAGGGGAACATCTGGTACACTTATCCTGACTAAAGTTGGTCATCGCTTGCCAAAGACTCTGGTGGTGACGCTGGCTTGGGCTCCACAATGACTTCCTCCCTGCCGTTGGACGGGTCTTGGTCTCGTTGCACCGAAACGGGTGCCTTTTCTTGATGCTCTCGCCTGCGCTTGCTCCTTTTGCACCAAAGAGGAAAGGAGGACACTGCGCGACTGACGCCCGCCTGGCGCCCTTGGTCATCATGGCTTGCGTCACGGGCACCTCGTGAGGTACCCCGCCTTGATCTCTCCGCCTCCTCGCGAGCCAGCCTAATGAGGCCGTGCCTGAGGAAGCTCGGTGTCATCCGCCCCGCGAGGCTTGGCCTCTCGCGAGGGTCTTGGGTCTGTGTTGATGAAGATGGGCCGCATTGGGCCCCCTTTTGAGCCACGCCGCAGGCTGCAGGCAGGCAAGTCTGGGGACCCCCGTTCCCAGAACGCCGACAGTAGCCCCTGGGCCCAAGGCGCTCTCGGACTTGGCCGTGCAGGGAGGCGAAAAGGCATGAGCGAAGCGCCGCGGGCCCCAATAGCCTGCAGCCTTGGGCGCCGCGTGGCGGTTGATTGGACGTGGGCGTCTCCACTTCCCCATGGCGCCTCGACAACTACACGGATTGGACAAGTCCCTGCATGCAAAGCGGGTCATGATTACCTGCGATCGTGGGGGCCGACAGTTGGCCCTCGCCGGCTATAAGTACGGATCGGTGCGCGCCCTTCCAGTTCATCCCCCCTTGCTTCTCCTTCTTCTTCATGGCCCCGTTGAGGAGGTTCTCGGCCGCAGAGAAGGGAAAGGCTTGCCAGATTGAGCCTGCCTCTCCCCCGCCCAAGCGCGGCCGAGGGCGCCCTCGCAAACATCCTGTGGCCACCACGGCAGCTCCTCGTGGCCGTGGAGGCGATTTCCAGCATGGTGACGGGCGGACTGCTGCGGCCGGGGGTGCGCTTCGGTCGCACGTTCCCCTAGGCCACGCTTTCGCGCTGCAGAGGTGCTACCGGAGTTCGTTGTGTGGTCGGTGGAGCCGACTAGCACCCGGCTTCCACTTCCTCGCTTCCTCCTCGGCGAGCTCCCGGCCGGCGCCCCGGGCGTCCTCTGGCTCCAGGCAGACGGCTGCTGCAGCCGGGCCTCATGGGCTTCACTGGAGGTCTCCGCAGCCGGGAGCCTGGCCTTGGCCCGCGGTTGGCAAACGTTTGCCCGCGCGCGTGGCCTGAGCCGTCGGTGCACCCTGCACTTCAAGTTTGACGGCGATGCCACCCTCTACGTGAGGGTGTTTGGGGAAGATGGTCGCCGCGCAGGGTGCTGCCCCGAGGACGACGACCACAGCCGGGAACCCAGCCCCGGCGATGATGGAGAGGACAGCGCTCGCGTGACTGGCGGCGCTCAGGGTTCCCCAAGCTTCACCGGTTCTTCTTCAGGCGACGAGTCTTCTAGCGGTGGCCGCGGTCAGCCTCCACGCCGCCGTACCTGCTTGGGAGGTGGTAGCGTGTTTGCCCGCCGTCGCGCCTCGGTGAAGCGCGAGAGGGAGTCTGCCTGAGCCCCGGAGGCAGCTCGAGTCTTCCCTGCAGGCCGGTGTGAGGTGAGCTGTGCCTGATTTGTTCTTTCTTTTCCTTTTTCCTGCGTAAAAAGACAGTAGCGTGGAGCCCCGCGGGGGCGTGTTTGGGTTATTGATGTTAATCATCGCTTTGCTTCCGTTATCGTGCCTTTCGGCTACGTGCCCGCGCGTGGATAGTTCTCGGCCCCAGCTGTGGGGGGGCGACCGATCCAGGCCATGTGTTCGTGTCGCGGTGCCCGTGGGGCACGGACTGGAGGGGTGCTCCTGTAATGGACCCAGGTCGCAAAACCTTTGAACGACTAGGATAGGAACACTCGTGAGGGCGCTCGGCTGCCCCCCTCGTGAGGCCTTGCATAAGAGAAATCGAGGAAGGAGAGTGAAAAGTCGAAGAACCACAAGCCAAAGACGGCAACAACTTCAATAAACTTCGAATGAGAATGAACAAGCCAACTGCGGAAAGCAAATGAAAAATCCGCGTCCGGCACCTAATCTAGTCTTCGACGTCTTCTTACCAGCACAGAGCTAAGTGCTACCACTGGGCGTGGGAGGGAGCCCCAGGGCCTGAGGCCGGCGCTCCTGAGACTCTGGGGCGTGTACAACCCCAACTCATTATTATGTGAGAGTGTCACGGGCGGCGAGCTTCAGAGCCGTTGGCCTTCTTCACAGGCTCCGGGCCTTTCTTGGGGGAAGCAGGCTTCACGGGCATTTGCCCTCTTCACAGGCTCCGGGCCCTTTCCAAAACGCGACAGCTTCATAGGCATTCGCCTTCTTCACAGGCTCTGGGGCTTTTCCAAAACGCGACAGCTTCACAGGCATTCGCCTTCTTCAAAGGCTTTGGGCCTTTTCCAAAACGCGATAGCTTCACAGGCATTCACCTTCTTCACAGGCTCTGGGCCTTTTCCGAAACGCGACAGCTTCACAGGCATTCGCCTTCTTCACAGGATCTGGGCCTTTTTAGGGGTAGAACCTCCGGAGGTGCTTTTCCAAAACGCGACAGCTTCACAGGCATTCGCCTTCTTCATAGGCTCTGGACCGGCACCCCCTCCTGAGTCTCCAAGCGCGCGGAGCCGGGCCTGGAAACATGAACAACCTTGAACGGGCCCTCCCACATGGGAGAGAGCTTGTGCAGTCCCTCCCTGGAGAGAACCCGCCTAAGCACGAGGTCTCCTACCTCGAGAGTTCTAGGGCGGATGTTGCGGCAGTGATATCGTCGCATTGCTAGTTGGTACCTCGCCGCTCGCAGCGCGGCTTCTCGGCGACATTCCTCCCCCAGCACGAGGTCCATCCCCCGCATGGTGTCCTTCTGCGCCTCGTCGAACGCTAGGACCCACGCGGAGTGACGTTTGACCTTGTGAGGGAGGACCGCTTCGGCTCCGTAGACCAGGAAGAACAGGGTCTCTCCAGTCGGCTTGGTCGCGGTTGTGCGGATGGACCACAACACGGACTGAAGCTCGTCGTACCAACCTCTACCGCAGGCCTCCAGCTTCTTCTTGAACGTCCTGGTCTTGAGGCCCCTCAGGACCTCTGCGTTGGCTCGCTCGGCCTTGCCATTGCTTCGGGGGTGCGCCACCGAAGCATAGCATATCTGCGTTCCAAGGTTAGCACAGTATGTTTTGAAGAGGTTACTGGTGAACTGCGAACCATTGTCCGTGATGATGCGGTTCGGCACCCCGAACCGGCTCACGATGCCCCTGATGAACTTGACCGTTGAACCCGCGGGGATGGTGCGGACGGCCTCTACTTCATCCCACTTGGTGAACTTGTCCACAGCGACGTAGAGGTAGCGGTAGCCCCCTGGCGCCCGAGGAAATGGGCCCAGGATGTCCTGCCCCCAGACTGAGAATGGCCACGAAAGGGGTATAGTCTGTAGGCCTCCTGCCGGCTGATGGATCTGCTTGGCGTGGAACTGGCAGGCCTCACAAGCTTGCACTAGTTCGATGACGTCATTGAGTGCGGTGGGCCAATAAAACCCACTTCAGAACGCCTTGCCGACGAGGGTCCGTGATGATGAATGATGTCCACAGTCTCCGCCGTGTATATCTTCCAGCAGTTCCTTTCCTTGCTCCCTGGAGATGCAGCGCAGGGATACATAGTTTGGTCGCTTCCGGTAGAGCTCTCCATCCTTGATGCAGTATGCCGTGGCCTGCCGTGCCACACGCTCTACTTCCTCCCCCTTCTCCGGCAGGGTCCCTTGTGTTAAGTAACTCCGGAGCTCCATGATCCAGCACCCCTCCTGAGGTTCCATCGTCAGGAGCAGGCGTGCTCCTAAGGCCGGGCCACAGACCGGGGCTCCTGAGGCAGGTGGCTAGGGGAGCTCCTCCCGAGGCTGAGCCGTGTTTGACAATGACGGCAGGGCTGAGGGCTTGAAGAGCCGCTCCTCGAAAACGCCAGGCTCCTGAGGTAACCGCCTGGACGCCCGTTTGGCGATGTCGTCGGCCTCCTGATTGGTGCCACGGGGCACATGCTGCAACTCCAACCCCTAGAACTGCTTCTCCATCCTGCGGACCTCCGCAAGGTAGGCTTCCATGTGCTCATCTTTCGCCTCGTACACCTTGTTGGAGAAATTGACAAGGAGCTGCGAATCGCCCTTGATGGTGAGGCGTTTCACCCCCAGGGCAGCTGCGGCCTTCAAGCCCGCTATTAAACCTTCACACTTCGCTATGTTGTTGGAGACCTTTTCACCTTGCTGGAAACAGAGCTGTAGAGCGTAGTAGAGCTTATCCTGAGTGGGCGATATAAGCACCGCCCCAGCCCCAGCGCCATGCCTGGAGAACGCCCCATCGAAGTACATTGTAACACCCCGGATATGATTTTCCTAATATGTATTGCAACTCTTGCCATTTCCGGCCTTAAGTTATTTTATTTTCTCGGCTTCGGGTTTTTGTCTCCGTGTGTCGTTATCGTTGTCATGCATCTCATATCATGTCATCATGTGCATTGCATTTGCATACGTGTTCATCTCATGCATTCGAGCATTTTCCCCGTTGTCCGTTTTGCATTCCGGCGCTTCGTTCTCCTCCGGTGGTCATTTCTACCTTTCTTTCGTGTGTGGGGATTAAACATTTCCGGATTGGACCTAGACTTGCCAAGCGGCCTTGATTTACTACTGGTAGACCGCCTGCCAAGTTTCGTATCATTTGGACTTCGTTTGATACTCCAACGGTTAACCGAGGGACCGAAAAGGCCTCGTGTGTGTTGCAGCCCAACACCCCTCCAATTTGGCCCAAAACCCACCAAAACCCTCTCCATCATCTAGAGCGTTCGATCATGATCGCGTGGCCGAAAACCGCACCTCATTTGGACTTCTCTAACTTCCTCTATGCCTATATATATACCCCCCCATTCCAAATCTCGGATCCCCTCTCTCTAACCCTAAAAAACTGCTCTCCTCGCCGCCGGACGTGTCCGAATCGGGCCGTACACGTCCGCCCAGCGCCGCCGCCGCCACGTGGCACCACCCGAGTCGCCGCCGCCTCCACCTACCGCGCCGGCCCGGAGAGCCCGCGCGCGGCCCTCCTGGCCCAAGCCGCTCCCGCCGCCGCCCGGGGCTCTCCCTCCTTCGCCTGGCCGGAGCGCGCCGCCGCCTCCACCCGCCTCCTCCCGGCGCCACCGCGCGCCATCGCCGGCGCCGCCGCATTCGGCCGCCGCGTCCTCAAGCCCCGGCCCTGCGCCGCTCGGAGACCGCCGCCTCACCGCCGCCGTCCGCCGCCTCCTCCATCTCCCTCGGGTCCGGCCGGCGAGCCTCTCCTCCGCGCCAAGTCCAACTCCGACGAGCTCCATCTCCGGCGAGGACGAACCTCGGGAAGCATGCTGTCCGGATCTGGATCTAGATCCAAACTCGGTTGACTTTCCGTCCCTAACCCTAATTTTTTTGCCTATGTTCATCGTGCCGTAACTCCTCATCTGTAGCTCCGTTTTGGGCATATAGCATATCAAAATGTTCGTCTCAGAGAGTAAATCATTTCATCTCATTGCATCATTTTCATTTGAGTTCATCTTGATGCCCGAAATGCTGTTAGAAGAGTGCTATTTGGGATAATTGTCAGGTCTGCTGCTCCGATTAGATATTTGTCAGTTTTTGCCATGATTATTGTGTGCATGATATGCCCATGAGCTCTACATGTGTTTTGTTATATGTTTTTCCATCTATCCAGAGGTGCAACCCATGTATTTTTGTGATGTGTGTGGTGACTGTCGTGGTTCTAACTCTGACAGTGATGTAGGGGGGTGAATATGGAGAGGCTAGATCTTAGCTATTGGGAAGTTGTTACACGCGAGGTTTACGAGTTCAGGCCCTTCTTAGAGGAAGTAATAGCCCTACGTCTCGGAGCCCGGAGGCGGTCAACTGGATTATGCGTGTATGGATACAGGGGTGCGAACCCCTCATACTGAGGAGGGGGGTGGCTTATATAGAGTTCGCCGGACCCCTCCTGCCCTCAGTAATGTAGGGTTTAAGGTACTTTTAAGGTTGGGCGTTACTGGTAACGCCCCTGATAAAGTGCCATAATGACCATAAAGACTACTTAATAGCCGATCGTTTGCCTGCGGAGTGACTTTAAGCCTCCTGGCAGTCGAGTGGTTGGCTTCATGGTCGAGTGATAGCTTCTTGGTCGAGTGTTTGGAACCCGTCGAGTGGGATACCTTCAAGCCGATTGAATGGTGACTTCTTCTAGGGATGTCCTTGGGTAGGGCTCTTTGGACAGGTCCGTGCCCCTACCCTAGGTACATAGCTTCATCATTAGCCCCCAAATGGATCGAGGTTTGAGTGGGGAAAGAGTTGGAGATCCTTCCGACTGGTTCTTCGGGCTATGTGAGCGCCTCGTTTTGGGTCAATCGTCACGGATGACGTTGCCAACCTTTTTCAGTCGCCTTGATCCATTCCAGGCCTTTCGTCGAGTGAATTTCTCTGTTTGTGACATACCGAGCGCCAACGCGATCGGGGTCTTCTGTTTTGACAAGTTGTTTTATGGCCCGCGGATAGTCGCGGGATTCGGATTTTGGGAAGTGCGCGGGACGGGAGCGGCCGCAGTAATCGGAAGCGATAAAGCGGAAGCTCCTCGATCCCCGCGTCGTCTTTTTCGCCACGTACTGCGCGCGTGTCTGCTGCAGGATTTGACTGGATAGCCTGGGCCTACCAGTCAGCCACTCGGAAGCGGTCCCTTATAAATCGCCGGCTCGGGTTCCAAGCAGTGCGCTCTATTCTCCTCCTTTCTTCCGCCTCTCCCCCTTCACAAGTCCCTCCGCCACCTCCGTTCCCGCCCCAACGCAGCAGGCCCGTGCGAGACTTCGCCGGCGACGATGACGAAGAGCAAGACCTCCGCTCTGGAGCGCGCAAAGAAGGCGGCGGAGAAAGGGAAGAGGTCAGCTCGGGGCAGATCTTCCTCTAGGACCGCTCTGCCCAAAGGTTGGATCCAGGGCGACTGGATGCCATCGGTGCTCCGGCAAGAGGATCTCGACGATATGGTCGATGGGGGAGTCATTCCCCACGAAGCTGCGCGTCTTCCGGGGGGAGAGATCGAACCTCATCCCCGCGACGGTGAGTGCGTGCTCCTAGCCACCCACATCGACCGAGGGTTTTCTCTGCCGCCCCATCCTTTGTTCCGGAGTTTCCTGAATTTCTTCGGAGCGCAGCTCCACCACTTCACTCCCAACTCCATTGTCTACCTTGCTGCTTTCATCTCCATGTGTGAGGCTTTCTTGGGTTGTCGACCCCATTGGGGACTCTTCAAACACATCTTTACCTGCCGTTCTCAATCGGTCAAGAAGGCTAAGTCGAGTGACGAGAGGACGCAGGTGATCCAGCTGTGCGGGGGCCTGGCGATCCAGACGAGGGGGAAGAGCTGTTTTCCATCTATCACCTTCCCGGAGTCGGTCCGTGGCTGGCAGTCGACCTGGTTCTACTGCAAGGACGAGGCGACCCCAGGACAGTCGACTGGTCTTCCTCTTTTTTCCCTCGACCGAGCCGAGAAGCCTGCCTCTCTGAAAGTCGCGCCGGAGGAAAAGGCCCAAGTCAAGGTGCTGGCAGGTCGAGTGGTTGAGCTTGTCCGCGAGGGTGTGACTGGTATGGACCTGCTGGAGGTCTTCCTTCAAAGGCGCATCCAACCGCTCCAGGCCCGCGACCACCCGATGTGGCTGTATTCGGGTCTTGACGACACCACTCGGGTCCACCCGGAGGAGGTCACCGACGAGATGGTGGAGGGGTGTCTGTCGAGCATCACGGGGAACAAAGACAACCACCGAGGAGCCAGGAGAGTAACCCCTCTCGACAACTCGTATGAGGTGGACCAGGTATGTCTTTGTGCTCCCGACTGATATCTTGTCTTCTGCATTGGTCTTCTTTGAATAAGTCGATTGAACTTCGTCTTGTCTGTTGTTTTCCAGGCGACCACGGAGATGTACTCGACGCCCAACGGGGCATAGGGGTCGACTGAGGAAGGGGAGGCGAGCGGAGGCGAGAGCGGGGACGACCAAGGCGAGTGGGAGTCCGACGGTGAGGGAGAGGGAGGCGACGACATCTTCTCCAGCGAAGGGGAGGAGGAGGAGGTTGAACCCCCCCGCCCGGAGGGGCGATCCAAGCTCACCCACGATCCAGCGCGGGAATGTGGCAAGGCGACTGCTCCTGTTGGGCAGTCGTCGAAACACCCTCGGACCTCTTCTCCTCCGCTGACTGGGAAGGCTCCCAAGCATCCACGAGTGACGCCATCCAAGCCGCCCAAGGCTCTGCCCAAGATGAAGATGGATGTTCCTACCATTTCCGGGTAATAATAAGACTTGCTTTCCTTTGTCGACCGTGGACGGATCCTTGGTCGATTCACTGAACCGACTGATTGACTTTCGAGATTTGCAGCGGTGCTACTTCTAAGGTCTCCGCCAGGAACGACGACCAAGAGATGGAGGACGCTGTTACCTACAACCCTGGTACGATTGCTGACGTCCTGCCTTTGAGTCGACTGAACCTTTATTGCTACTCTGGTCGATTGAATGTTTTCCTTGTAGCTCCTCCTCATGTTATCGACCTCCCGGATGACGACGACGACGGTCCGTTGAGAGTGAGGAGGCACAAGAGGGCGTCGGCTGACAAGACCCCCCAATCCGCTCCGGCGTCCGAGGCCGTGGCTCGGGATGGTGGTGACACCACTCGGGCTTCTGTGACCTTCGCCGTTCCTCTGGCGAGTGCGCGGCCCTCGGCGTCGACTGCGGATCCACCTTCACTTTTTGCTGCGTACCCCATCCCTGAGGACCAAGCGACTGCTGCAAAGGAGGCTATACGCCAGGCGGGGATCATGATGGAGCAAGTGAAGATGGCTCGGGAGGCCAGCCAAGCAGCCTATGACGCGAGTTCGGCTCTTCAGAGCAACGTCCAGGTCAGTCGACTCGACACTTGGTCTGTTATGATATGCTGTTTGAAGAGTCTCTTTTCCGAAGATCTTTTGTATCTGTATCTGTACACCCATTGGGTGTGTCTGCCAATCCTTTGGACAAGTGGGGGCACGCTAAGTGCACCCACTGGGTGTAGTCCCCGAGACTACGGTGGACTGCTGGCAGTCGACTGTAGTCTTTACATTGTGTTGCTGTAGCTGTATTTCTTCGCTCGGTTTGGTCGGGCCAGGTCGAGTGGAATTGTATCCGGTCGACTGCGGGCAGTCGACTTTTTTTTGATCGAACCAGTGGGGGCACGCTAAGTGCACCCACTGGGTGTAGTCCCCGAGACTACTGTCGAATGTTTTTGATTCGGCTGTGGTCTTAGAAACGTCATCATTGTCTCTTAGTTACTCGGAAGCAACTTATCTTGGACATCTATCGACTGATTTTCCTTTTTATAGAAATCTTGCGAACTTATAGCTCGCTATACTAAGTTGGAGAATCAGCAGATCTAGCTCAACCTTAGCTTGCAGCTTGCTCAGGAGAACTTGAAGAAGGCGCAGGAAGAAGCAAAAGGTATGGCTGGTGAGGTTCTCCATTCTTAACGGGTGACTTTTCTTTCTTGTCCATTCTTGACGTTGGTTCCACTCGACGCGCCATAGATAAACTGGAGGAAGCTCTGAAGAAGAAGGACCAAGATCTTGCAGAGGCACAGAAGGAGGCCTCGAGCAAAACGAAGCTCGCAGAAGAGAAACTGGCTTCGGTCGGAGCTCTTGAACAGGAGAACTCCAGACTGAAGACTGCTCTCGAGGAAGCTAATCAAGACGCCAGTCGACTGAAGAAAGAGAAGATGGCGCTGCACGACAAGGCGGGTGAGCTGTCAGGGAAGGTAAAAGATCTGGAGGCTTATCTCGATGGACTCGCCAAGAAGCTGTTTGTCATGCTCGAAGGTAATTATTCCAACCCGGCTGTCTTGTAGTTGTCGAGCCTGCGTACGGCCACCGTCTTACCCTTGAATCGTGTTTGCAGAATTCTGCCAGAACTTTGAAGAGGAGACCAGTCGAGTGGAACCAGGCTTGGACCCTGTTAACTCTCTTGTGAAGGACGAGGCTGCAATGAACGTGCTCCGTCTGGAGTCTCGTACTGCCAGCGTCGTTGACTATCTGGCTCGGCTGAAGGTTGCGATGTCGCGGATCGACGCATCACTCTGGCCTGGGACGATGCTTCAAAACAACCTCGAGTCTCTGATGGCTCGACTTAACGAAGTCCCAGGTCGAGTGGCGGAATGGAAGAAATCTTCTGCTAGATGTGGTGCTGATGTCGCTCTGTCCCAGGTCCGCGTCCATTGCAAGGAGGCGCGAGAAGAAAAGCTGGCGGCCATCCAAGTTGCCAATACCAGGAAGCACAACTTTCAAGACTTCATGGAGACCTTCATCGCTGCTGCCACCCGTATTGCCGACGGGATCGACTTGGATGAGTTCGTCGCCCCTTCCAGTCCTCCTCCTGAGGAGTGAAAACTTTAAATTTACCTCGGAATGCCGAGTGGATTTGTAACCGTTTAAACTCTGCCTTAAATTTGCCTCGGGATGCCGAGGGGACTTGTAACAGTTAAACTCCGCCGAGCCGAGGGCTCGAGTACTTTGAGGTCTGGGACCTTTTAGGCTTTATCTGAACTTGATTTCTCGTTGGATATCTTCATGGTTTGATTCATCGAGTGGAACTTGATCTTCACTCGGAATAACCTTGTATTTGCGGCGCAACTCCGAAGGCGAAGGTAGCAGTCGACTTGCGCCTCATCATCCTTTCGGATTGGGTTGTGTCTGTACTTAGGCGAGCACTGGGCCGCAGCTAAGTCCCCAAGTGGGAGGTTTGCTCTCACTCGATAGGATTTTTAAATACTTAGGCGAGCGCTGGGCCGCAGCTAAGCCCCCGAGTGGGAGGTTTGCTCTCCACTCGGTAGGATTTTCAAACTTAGGCGAGTGTCTGACCGCAGCTAAGTCTCTTAGTGGGAGAACTTAGGCGAGTACTGGACTGCAGCTAAGCCCCCGAGTGGGAGGTTTGCTCTCCACTCGGTAGGATTTTCAAACTTAGGCGAGTGTCTGACCGCAGCTAAGTCTCTTAGTGGGAGAACTTAGGCGAGTACTGGACTGTAGCTAAGCCCCCGAGTGGGAGGTTTGCTCTCCACTCGGTAGGATTTTTTCAAACTTAGGCAAGCACTAGGCTGCAGCTAAGCCCCCGAGTGGGAGGTTTGCTCTCCACTCGGTAGGATTTTTTCAAACTTAGGCGAAACGGATCCGCAGCTAAGTCACCCACTGGGGGATTTCGTATGTAAACAAAAGTGACAGCAATTATTGGAACACTCTTGCCTTTGATAAAAACAAACTGCAATTTTTTTCTTATTACATCTCTTCCAAGGGAGAACTCAAGTGTAAAAGGGGCGGAGTAGTTCTGCATTCCAAGCTCGTGGCTCGTCGATCTGGCGATCAACATTGTAGAGGTGATACGCTCCATTGTGAAGGACTTTGGTGACGATGAAGGGGCCTTCCCAAGTGGGAGCAAGCTTGTGCGGTTTCTGTTGATCCACTCGGAGGACCAAATCTCCTTCTTGGAAGGCTCGACTCTTCACATTCCGGGCGTGGAATCGACGCAAGTCTTGCTGATAAATGGTCGATCTGATCATGGCCATCTCCCTCTCTTCTTCTAAGAGGTCGACCGCGTCTTGCCGGGCTTGTTCTGCTTCATCTTCGGTGTAAAGTTCGACTCGGGGTGCGTTGTGAAGAAGATCGCTCGGCAGAACTGCTTCGGCTCCGTAAACCAGAAAGAATGGGGTTCTTCCAGTCGACCGGTTAGGGGTTGTTCTTAACCCCCATAGAACTGACGGAAGCTGATCGACCCAGGCACCTGCCGCGTGCTTGAGATCACGCATCAGTCGAGGCTTTAGTCCTTTGAGAATCAGACCATTTGCTCTCTTAGCTTGTCCATTCGACTGGGGATGGGCGACCGATGCATAGTCGACTCGAGTGCCTTGAGAGGCGCAAAAAGATCTGAACTTGTCCGAATCAAAGTTTGACCCTTTGTCAGTGATGATGCTATGCGGGACTCCATATCTGAATGTTAGCCCTCTGACGAAACTGATAGCAGTGCAAGCATCAAGATTCTTGATGGGCTTAGCTTCGATCCATTTGGTGAATTTGTCGACTGCCACAAACACATGAGTGAAACCGCTCCTGCCTGTTCTCAATGGACCAACCATGTCTAGTCCCCAGACAGCAAAGGGCCAGACGAGTGGAATGGTCTTCAGGGCTGATGCAGGCTTGTGTGACATGTTGGAGTAGAACTGGCATCCTCCACACTTGTCGACTATCTCTTTTTCCATCTCATTTGCTCTTGGCCAGTAAAATCCTGCTCGGTATGCTTTAGCCACAATGGTCCGAGACGACGCATGGTGGCCACAGGTCCCCGAGTGGATATCATCGAGGATTATCCGACCTTCTTCTGGTGTTATGCACTTCTGACCGATTCCAGTCGCGCTTTCTCTATACAACTGCCCCTTTATGACTGTGAAGGCCTTGGATCAGCGGACGATTTGTCGAGCCTCTTCCTCGTCTTCTGGGAGCTCTTTCCTTAGGATATATGCGATGTACGGTATTGTCCAGTCGGGAGTGATTGCCAAGACTTCCATGATTAGGTCGACCACAGCAGGAACTTCGACTTCAGTCGGATCTGTGGCACTTTTCGGTTGTGGGGCTTCTTCTGTGAAAGGATCCTCCTAGACTGACGGCGAGCGGATATGCTCCAGAAACACATTGCTGGGAATGGCTTCTCTCTTGGAGCCTATTTTTGCCAGATCATCAGCTGCTTGATTTTTCAGTCGGGGGATGTGATGAAGCTCTAACCCCTCGAATTTCTTTTCTAGCTTTCTCACTGCATTGCAGTAACCAGTCATAGCTGGACTTCTGACGTCCCACTCCTTCATCACCTGATTAACCACCAAATCTGAGTCGCCGTAGACCATGAGGCGACGGACGCCGAGTGAAATGGCCATGCGCAACCCGTACAAAAGTGCTTCATACTCTGCTTCATTGTTGGAGGAATCGAAGTGAATCTGGAGAACATATCTGAGCTTATCTCCTCGGGGGGAGACTAGAACTACCCCAGCACCTGAACCATTCAGCATCTTAGATCCATCAAAGAACATGGTCCAGTGCTCCGAGTGAACTTGAGTCGGAAGTTGCTGTTCAATCCACTCGGCGATGAAATCTGCGATTGCTTGGGACTTGATAGCGTTCTTTGCTTCAAACTTGATATCTAAGGGAAGGAGTTCAATCGCCCACTTGGCCACTCGACCAGTTGCATCTCTGTTATGCAGAATCTCTGACAGTGGGGCGTCGCTGACGACTGTAATGGAGTGGTCAGAGAAGTAATGTGCAACCTTCTTGGTGGTCATATAAATCCCATATACAAGCTTCTGGTAGTGAGGGTATCTTTGTTTTGAAGGTGTCAAAACTTCAGACACATAATAGACTGGGCGCTGAACTCTGAAGGCTTTTCCTTCTTCTTCCCGCTCGACCGTAAGTACTATGCTGACAACTTGCCCTGTGGCTGCAATGTAAAGCAGCAGAGGCTCTTTGCTGATTGGGGCAGCAAGCACCGGCTGGGTGGAGAGCAGAGCTTTGAGCTCTACAAATGCTGCATCAGCTTCCGGAGTCCACTCGAACTTGTCAGACTTCTTCATCAGTCGGTAAAGGGGCAACGCCTTTTCACCGAGGCGAGAAATGAATCGACTTAGGGCGGCTAAGCAGCCTGTAAGCTTTTGGATGTCGTGCACGCGAACGGGACGCTTCATCCGGAGTATGGTGCCAACTTTTTCAGGATTGGCGTCGATCCCCCGTTCAGAAACGAGAAAACCGAGTAACTTTCTACCTGGAACTCTGAATGTGCACTTTGATGGATTGAGCTTGATATCATACCTCCTGAGGTTGGCAAAGGTTTCGGTAAGGTCAGCTCGCAGGTCGAAACCTTTGCGTGACTTGACCACAATATCATCCATGTATGCCTCCACATTCCGACTGATTTGAGTGAGTAAACACTTCTGAATCATTCTCATGAACGTGGCTCCGGCGTTCTTGAGGCCGAACGGCATGGTGACATAACAGAAGCATCCGAATGGGGTGATGAAAGCTGTTTTGATTTCATCGGGTCCATACAGACGGATCTGATGGTACCCGGAATAAGCATCTTGAAAATACAATCTCTCGCACCCCGCAGTCGAGTCGACTATTTGGTCGATGCGAGGGAGAGGAAAATGATCTTTCGGGCAGGCCCGATTGATATGTTTGAAATCAATGCACATGCGAAGTGACTTGTCCTTCTTGGGGACCATGACGACATTGGCGAGCCACTCGGAGTGGTAAATCTGTCGGATGAACTCCGCTGCTAAGAGCCGAGCCACCTCCTCGCCAATGGCTTTCCTCTTCTGGACGGCGGACCGTCAAAGATGTTCTTTCACAGGCTTGAACTTCGGGTCGACTCGTAGACGGTGCTCAGCCAGCCCTCTGGGAACTCCAGGCATGTCAGAGGGTTTCCATGCGAAGATGTCCCAGTTCTCACGGAGGAGCTGGATGAGCGCTTCTTCCTATTTGGAGTCAAGCGTCATTGAGATGTGAGTCAGGGCAGCATCAGGGTCGGTCGGGTGAATGTGGAATGTCTTTGCTTCACCGGACGACTGAAAAGCTGATTCTGAAGCAGGCTTCTTGGCTCGTAGCAACTCACTTGGATCGGCAGTCTTTTGGTACTCTTGCAGCTCGACCACTGCCATCTGAGCATCTGCAATCTTTGAGCCTTTCTGAAAGCACTCTTCCACCTTCTTCCGATTGCCTGTAATAGTGATCACACCTTTGGGGCCAGGCATCTTCAGTTTGAGATACACGTAACATGGCCGGGCCATGAAGCGTGCGTAAGCTGGCGTGCCCAAAATGGCGTGATAAGCACTTTGGAAGTCCACAACCTCGAATGTCAACTTTTCCTTGCGGTAATTCTTTGAATCACCGAAAACCACATCAAGAGCGATCTGGCCGAGTGATTGGGCTTTCTTTCCAGGAATGACTCTGTGGAAACTCATGTTACTGGTGCTGAGCCTGGACATCGGAATGCCCATTCCTTTCAATGTTTCAGCATACAGTATGTTCAAGCCACTGCCTCCATCCATCAGGACTTTAGTCAGTCGAGTGCCTTCAACAATTGGGTCGACCACCAAAGCTTGCCTCCCAGGGGTGGCAATGTGCGTCGGGTGATCAGACTGGTCGAATGTGATGGCAGTCTGAGACCACTTCAGGTAACTGGGTGTTGCCGGGGCAACCATGTTCACCTCTCGGTTAATGACTTTCAGTCGACTTTTGCTTTCGACATCGGCAAAAATCATCAGGGTGGAATTGACTTGGGGGTATCCATCGTCACTGTCTTCCTTGTCCTCGACTCTGTCCGACTCTTTTTCCTTATCCTTGGACTGCTTTCCTTGGAACTGCTGGATCAGGAGCCGGCACTGTCGAGTGGTATGCTTTGGGTAAATAAAATTACCCTCTTCATCCTTCTTGGTGTGGATGTGACATGGCAGATCCAAAACATCATTTCCGTCTTGATCCTTGACTTTCTTGGGCTTCCAGGGGCCTTTGGGTTTTCCCTTGAAATTTCCCTGGGTTGCAGCCAGGGCCTCCCCAGGGGCGGCTGGCTCGGCCTTCTGCTTCTGCTTTCGACTGGAATTGCCTCCGGTTTCCTGGGCGACTACTTTCTGCTTGCCACTCCGGAGTCGATCTTCATCTTCTCCGTTAGCGTACTTGGTGGCAATCTCCATCATCCGATTCAGAGACATCTCTCTAGTTCGACCGAACTTCAGATTCAACTCTCTGTATTTGACACCTTCCTTGAAGGCACAAACCGCTTGATGGTCTGGCACATTCTCAATCGAGTGATGCACCTCTGGATGTATTCCCTCAGAGTTTCATTCGGCTTCTGCACGCAAGACCGCAACTCTGTAAGGCCTGTAGGTCGCTTGCATGTTCCTTCAAAGGTCATGATAAACACTCGGGAGAGGTCCTCCCAAGTGTAAATGCTACTGGGTGCTAACTGATTTAGCCACGCTCTGGCCGCGCCCTCTAACATGAGAGGCAAATGCTTCATGGCCACCTCATCATTGCCACTGCCAATCTGTACAGCCACTCGGTAATCTTCGAGCCAGGTTTCAGGCTTAGATTCACCGGTGAACTTGCTGATTCCAGTCGCCAGCCTGAAATTGGGAGGAATCACTGCGGCTCTGATGGCTCGACTGAAACTCTCTGGCCCTGAAGCACGTACTCCGCTGCTGGCAGGCGCATCTCTATTGTGGCCTCCTCGATGAGCTCTGTTCCTGTCAACCAAACCTTGAACGAGGATGGATCTCGCATCAAAGCCTGGGTCTCTGGGGTCGACTGGAATCCTCTGCCCAACACTATGAGGGCGTCTGTCATCTTGCCGTTGAGGCGCATATGACCCACTCCTCGGGGGAGGGGTTGGCACTCGACGTCGATCATCACGGTCGAATCGGTGATCATACTGCTCGTTCCTCTTGTACTGGTCACGCCGGTCACCACGTCCCTCACGCCTCGGGGGCGATCTCGGGCTATGAGCCGACTCGACTGTATCTGTTGCGACAGATCGACTATGGATCCTATTCCACGACTGAGAGGTAGCGGAATTCTGGTTTCCCGCCGTCGGGAGCAATGCTCTGATCTGTAACAAGCCCCTGCCAGCCTCCGACTGGGAGGGCTGAATCGATTCTGCTATACGGGCCGCGGCGACCAAATTCTGAACTGGGGTTCGATATACCCGCGTCGGCGGGAAGAGCTGGCGTCGACTAGACTCGGGAGCCCGCTGACGCGCTTGCTCGTCGAGTGCTCGCTGGAGATTCTCCAGTCGAGTGCACTCGGCCAAGTTGGCCAAACGCGCGTCCTCCAAGGCCCGGGCCTCGGGGGTCTCTCCGACGATAGGAGTGCGGAGCGCGTCCATGTTCCGGCGGCGAAGCTCCTCTCGCTGTAATGACGTGAGAGGTTCGGGGAGATATTCATCGTGGGGATGCGACGGATCGCCCCCACCCGCGCCTCCATCAGCGCGAGGGAAATCGGGAGGACTGTGTGTTCCGTCGACCGCCAGAATCTCAGCCGCTGGGTCGCTGCTGTCGTACTCGGATGCAGTCTCCGCGGAGCCAGTCGACAGGTCGAACAGGCCGCAGAGGGATTCATCGGGCTCGATTGCCGCGACTTGTGGGGCTGCCGACTGGTGGGCCACGACATGCCTCACCCACCGCTAGAGTCTTGAGCGACCGGAGCGCTTGCGCTGGCGGGAGACAGGGCAGGGAGACGACGCAGGGGCCGACCGATAATGAGTCGATGGCTGCTGTAGGAGGACGCCATGAATGCATGCGCAGAAGTGCGTCGCACCGCGGACGGGGAGCGCGTCGATGTCGAGTGGTGCCTCCTGAAGCCAGGCGGAGTCATCGACGATGAAGGTGAGCGCGCCGAGACAGATCTTGCGGTCCTCCACCAAAACTCCGCAAGAAAACATGATCAAAGTGATCGGAAAAGATCGCAACTTCTCCAACTAAGCGCTAAGATTCCTACCCCACGGTGGGCGCCAACTGTCGTGGTTCTAACTCTGACAGTGATGTAGGGGGGTGAATATGGAGAGGCTAGATCTTAGCTATTGGGAAGTTGTTACACGTGAGGTTTACGAGTTCAGGCCCTTCTTAGAGGAAGTAATAGCCCTACGCCTCGGAGCCCGGAGGCGGTCGACTGGATTATGCGTGTATGGATACAGGGGTGCGAACCCCTCATACCGAGGAGGGGGGTGGCTTATATAGAGTTCGCCGGACCCCTCCCGCCCTCAGTAATGCAGGGTTTAAGGTACATTTAAGGTTGGGTGTTACTGGTAACGCCCCTGATAAAGTGCCATAATGACCATAAAGACTACTTAATAGCCGATCGTTTGCCTGCGGAGTGACTTTAAGCCTCCTGGCAGTCGAGTGGTTGGCTTCATGGCCGAGTGATAGCTTCTTGGTCGAGTGTCTTGAACCCGTTGAGTGGGATACCTTCAAGCCGATTGAAAGGTGACTTCTTCTAGGGATGTCCTTGGGTTGGGCTCTTTGGACAGGTCCGTGCCCCTATCCTAGGTACATAGCTTCATCAGTGACTAGCACAAGCTTGCTAAGTGAGGCATTTGTTAATGCTGATTTCAGGGACTTAGCATTTTCACCAAGTCCTTGACCTGTTTACCTCATATGGCCATATGTTCATGTTGTTTCCTAATGATCCGTGCCTCTTTTGAGCATGATCAGTAAGGATGTTTTGTTAATCTTGTAGTGCTCTATCCATCCATGTCTTTGTTTGCAATTATGGAGCACCCTAGCTTGAGTCAATCGAGCTCTACTTTTGCTATTTCGTGAATCTGGGCAAATTGTCTACTTGGTAGCGATTTTGCTGGTGATGTTATAGTTGATCCGTGCATGCTATGCTATTGTTCTTGCCATGTCTATCTTGAATTTTGTGTATTCTTGATGGGTGTATGCTTAGATTATCATGACTTGCTCTGTAGTGAGTGCATCGAGCTCATAAACATGCCTACTTGATATCTGTTTTCAGCATGCTCCAGTTTTCACTAAGTCTGAGAACTGATTATGTTTTTGCCATGTTCACATGCTTGCAATTGTATTTTCTGATCCCTTTTGGCTCAAGGTCACTAAGGGACTTTTGTTAAGCTCTTTGAGTAGCTCCATTCCATGCTTTACTTTGCCATGTTCAGGTCCTGTAGCATATAGTTTTATTGCTCCGAAGAGTGCTATCTGATCTGAAATTCCAGACAAGTGTTAATTTCACAAAGTATGAGATCTGTTTGCCAAATGCATTTTTGCCATGCTTGTTTGAACCTGTTAATGGATGATTTGGCCGTAGCTCAGTGCTAGACTTTTGTTAAGAATCATGAATGCATCCCTTCCATGTATTTTGATGCCACGTTTGGATGTTGTAGCTTGTTCATCTCATTGCATTTAGATGGGTAGTTGTTGTAAATCGCAGACCGGTGTCATATTTGAATCGCTTGCCATTTCCAAACCGTAACTCCGATTCCGGTGATCTTTATATCGTTTTCAAGCGATTTCATCTCATCTTTCCAGTGGCACACTTGGTTTTCCATGTTGAAGCCAGGTTCATGCATTCCTTGCCAAATCTTGCATATGCATCACATATTGCATCCCGCATAGCATACCATCCTTGCATCATTTTGTTTGAGCTTTGCATGTGGTTGATTGTGTCCTTGTTGCTTGTTTGTCTTGTTTGGGTAGAGCCGGGAGACAAGTTCGCTAACGAGTAGCCCTTTGAGCTTGCTTTCAAGGATCCAGTCAACTCTGACAACTTTGCAGGCAAGATGATCATACCCTCGAAATCACTACTATCTTTGCTATGCTAGATGCTCTCTCTTTTGCTATGCCTATGCTACGATGCCTGCCACTTGCTTATCATGCCTCCCAAATTGCCATGTCAAACCTCTAACCCACCATGTCCTAGCAAACCGTTGATTGGCTATGTTACCGCTTTGCTCAGCCCCTCTTATAGCGTTGCTAGTTGCAGGTGAAGATTGGAGACTGTTCCTTGTTGGAACATTATTTATTTGTTGGGATATCATTATATTGCCTTGTTATCTTAATGCATCTATATACTTGGTAAAGGGTGGAAGGCTCGGCCTCTCGCCTGGTGTTTTGTTCCACTCTTGCCGCCCTAGTTACCGTCATATCGGTGTTATGTTCCCGGATTTTGCGTTCCTTACGCGGTTGGGTGATAATGGGAACCCCTTGATAGTTCGCCTTGATTAAAGCTTTTCCAGCAATGCCCAACCTTGGTTTTACCTTTTGCCACCTAGCCTCTTTTTCCCTTGGGTTTCCGGAGCCCGAGGGTCATCTTATTTTAAACCCCCCCGGGCCAGTGCTCCTCTGAGTGTTGGTCCAACCGAGCGATGTCTAGGGCTACCATGGGCAACTCTGGGCTAGCCTACCCGACGTCTGGCTCATCTGAGTGTGCCTTGAGAACGAGATATGTGCATCTCCTATCGGGATTTGTCGGCACATTCGGGCAGTGTTTCTGGTTTTGTTTTAACTTGTCGAAGTGTCTTGAAGAACCGGGATACCGAGTCTAATCGGAATGTCTCGGGAGGAGGTCTATTCCTTCGTTGACCGTGAGAGCTTGTCATGGGCTAAGTTGGGACTCCCCTGCAGGGATTTGAACTTTCAAAAGCCATGCCCGCGGTTATGGGCAGATGGGAATTTGTTAATGTCCGGTTGTAGATAACTTGAACCTTAACTTAATTAAAATGAATCAACTGAGTGAGTTACCGTGATGGCCTCTTCTCGGCGGAGTCCGGGAAGTGGACACGGTGTTGGAGTAATGCTTGCCGCAGGATTGCTCTTTAGTTATGCGTTCGCGCTTTGCCTTCTCTTCTCGCTCTCTTTTGCGAACAGGATAGCCACCATATATGCTAGTCGCTTGCTGCAGCTCCACATATATTTACCTTGCCCTACCTATTAAGCTTAAATATTATTGATCGCAAGGGTGCGAGATTGCTGAGTCCCTGTGGCTCACAGATTACTATTACACCAGATGCAGGGCCTGATGATTCCGCTCCAGATGACGCGCTTGAGCTCAAGTGGGAGTTCGACAAGGACTCTCAATGATACTATGTCTCTTTTCCTGATGATCAGTAGTGGTGCCCAGTTGGGGTGATCGGGACCATGTCGCATGTTGGGTTGTTCTTTTATTTTGGCATCGTAGTCGGGCCATGAGTGTTTGAATGTTGTAATGCTATTTATGTACTTTGATTGACGTGGCGAGTGTAAGCCAACTATGTTATCTCCCCTTTGATTATCTATACTACATGGGATGTTGTGAAGATTGCCTAACTTGCGACATTGCTTTCAATGCGGTTATGCCTCTAAGTCGTGCCTCGACACGTGGGAGATATAGCCGCATCGAGGGCGTTACATACATGACCTAGCCTTCTGGCGCCTCGCTTCCTGGGGAGAGGGACCGATCCTCGTCGGCCTTGAGGCCTGGTGCCTCCGTCCATTCTGCCACAAAATCCGCCAATGCTGCTCCCTTGATGACTCTGGTCGTGCTGAATTCGAGCTAAAATGCTTGCAGTTCTATGTTCCACTCAGCGACCCTTCCAGCTGAGTTAGGGCTCCTGAGCACCCTCTCCAGGGGGTATGACGAGACGACCTTGATGGGGTGACCCTGAAAATAGTGCCGCAGCTTGCGCGAGGCCACCAGTAGCGCAAGGAGGAGCTTCTGAGGCATGGGGTACCGTGCCCTCGCGTCCTGCAACACCGTGCTGACGAAGTACACTGGGTGCTCAACAAGGTTGGGTGCGTCAGTGCTGGTGGTGCCCTTCGGAGACCATGGCGCCTCCTGAGGCGATGAGGCCTCCTGAGGCTGGCCATCTGGGAGAGGGGCCTCTTCTGCCTCCGGTGCACTCCTCTGCGGCGGCTGATCCTCCTCAGCCGCAGTGGGTTTCTGTGGGCCTTCCTTGTTCCTGTTTTGCCTTGTCCCGGGCTGCTGCTATGGTTTTGATTCGACGCTCCTCTCTAACTGCCACCAGGGCTGCATTGGCGGAGTAGGGAGTGGCGACAAGGTAAAGCACCAGGGGCTCTTGAGGGCGCGGAGCCACCATGACCGGAGGGCTGGTCAGGTATCTGTTGAGATCCTGGAACGCCTTGTCGGCCTCTTCAGTCCACTCAATGGGCCCCTTTTTCTTCATTAGCTGGAAGAAGGGCAGCGCTCGCTCCCCCAACTTGGAGATGAAGCGCCCTAGTGCGGTCACGCGCCTAGTGAGCTTCTGCATTTCTCTGAGGGTCTTTGGCGGGCTCATGTCCTCGACCGCCTTGACCTTTTCCGGGTTAGGCTCGATGCCTCGGTGGGACATGAGGAAACCCAAGAGCTTGCCCGAGGGGACTCCGAACACACACTTCTCTGGGTTGAGCCGCAGGTTCACTGCGTTGAGGCTCGCGAAGGTTTCCTCCAGGTCTTGTATCAGGGTCTTGGCCTCCCGAGACTTCACCACAATGTCATCGACGTAAGCCTCAACATTCTTCCCGAGCTGCGGGCCCAAGGTGATGTGCATCAGCCGCTGAAAGGTCGCCCCTGCGTTACGCAGCCCGAATGTCATGCATGTGTAGAAGTACACCCCACACGGGGTTAGGAAGGCTGTTTTTTCGACGTCTTCTACCGCCATCTTGATCTGGCGATACCCAGAGAAGGCATCCAAGAAGCATAGCAGGTCGCATTTCGCGGTGGAATCGACGATCTGGTCGATGCGGGGGAGCGGGAACGGATCTTGCGGGCATGCCTTGTTGAGGCTGGTGAAGTCGACACACATGCGCTCCTTCCCTCCCTTCTTTGGCACAACGACAGGGTTGGCCAACCAATCCGGGTATCGGACCTCCCGAATGACCCCATCGGCTTCTAGTTTGCGGGTCTCTTGGATGATGAAGGCCTGCTTTTCTGTGGACTGCCGCCT
Source organism: Triticum dicoccoides (assembly GCF_002162155.2). Lineage (NCBI taxonomy): Eukaryota > Viridiplantae > Streptophyta > Magnoliopsida > Poales > Poaceae > Triticum > Triticum dicoccoides. Next base: position 447,991,957 of record NC_041392.1, read on the forward strand.
TGCCTTCTGCTTCACAGAGCGCACGTTGGTGCACACGTTGAGGTGATGTTCGATTACGCTCCTAGGGATCCCCACCAACTGGTTAGGCTCCCAAGTGAATACCTTCTTGTTTGCACGCAGTAACCCGACCAGGGCCTCCTCCTGCTCGGGTTCGAGGTTGGCGCCTATGGTGAAAGTGGCGTTGGTGGACCCATCCTCATCGACGGGTATCTGCTTGGTTTCTGCCTTGTCTTGGGTGAACAACTGTTTCTTCTTGGCGGGTGCAGCCCCCTGGGCTCGGGGGTCTCAGAGTCGGCGGGCTGTGCTGACGCCGCCGTCTTGAAGGCGAGCTTGAGCACCCGCATCGCGTCTCCGGTGTCCCCGTGCACGGTGAGGACACTGCTGCTCCCGGGCATCTTCATGAGGTTGTACGCCGGGTGCGTCGCGGCCATGAACTGGGCCAGCGCTGGGTAGCCGAGGATGGCGTTGTAGGGGAGGCCGATGGGGGCGATGTCGAAGTCGACAGGCTCCGTGTGGAAGTTGTTGTAGGTGCCGAAGGTTACTGGGAGCTGGATCTGTCCCAAGGAGCTGGATGATCCGTCCCCAACGCTTGAGAAGGGCCGGCTGGGTTGCAGCCATTCTAGGGGTATGCAGAGGAGGTTGAAGGCCTCAACCGATAGCACGTTGTGGCCCGCACCGCCATCGATGAGAGTTCTGGTGACGGCCACCTGGCAGATGGTGGGGGTGCACAGCATGGGGAGCACACCCGAGCAGGCCGAGTTGGAGGGGTGGTCCTCCGAGCTGAAGGTCAGGCCGGCCTTGGGCGCCGCCTGGTCTGGGAGAGCCCCGTGCCGCGTGGAAGCGGCGCTGACCCGGCGGATGAACGGCTTGACGTGGTGACTTGTAGGCGGCGCCTGCGAGCCCCCCAGGAGGGCCGCGACGACCGGGGGTGTTGGTGTAGCGTGGTGGGCGGGGAAGAGGCTGTGGAGCGCTTCCCAAGAGGCCACGGAGGCTGCCGGCAGGTGGAGCAGCCATGCGCGCGAAGCGCCGGTGAGGGCCATGGGGAGCCAGTTGGCCATGACCCTATCGTCACCTCCAGCTTCGAGGATGGCCTCCTCGTACGCCAGCAAGAAGGCCAGCGGATCAGTCGCGCCGCTGTAGCGCGGCGGCGTCGTTGGCTTGAACTTGTCCGGCCATCGTACCCGTTGCAGGGCTGGGGCCAGGGCTCGGAGCCCCGTGGCCCCCGTGCTGGTGCCGGTGGCCGGAGTGGGCGTCGCGCTACTCATCGCGAGGCAGGTCATGGCGGTGGCGGAAGGCAAAACTCCGGTGCACCCCTACTTGGCACGCCAAATGTTGGATTTCGGGTTCCGGCAGACCCTTGAGGTTCGAACACTGGGGTGCGCGCAGAGATTTCGCCTTCTACCTACCTGCACCCCTCCGCCTCGCTAAGATCTAAGCTATGGAAAGAACAGCACAAGAGACACAGGGTTTATACTGGTTCGGGCCACCGTTGTGGTGTAATACCCACTCCAGTGTGTGGTGTGGTGGATTGCCTCTTGGGCTGATGATGATGAGCAATACAAGGAAGAACAGCCTCGCGAGGGTCTGTTCTTGGCTGGGGCGATGAACTACTGGGAGGAGTTCAATCACCCTTCTCTCTCTCTCTTCTCAATTCTCTCTCCGATTTCGATCCCCCTACCCTACGGGTGGCTAGTACTATTTATAGGCAATGGCCCTGGGCCTCTTCCCGAATATTGAGCGGGAAGGGCGCCAACAATTGGCCATTTTGAAGGGGAACATCTGGTACACTTATCCTGACTAAAGTTGGTCCTCGCCTGCCAAAGACTCTGGTGGTGACGCTGGCTTGGGCTCCACAATGACTTCCTCCCTGCCGTTGGACTGGTCTTGGTCTCGTTGCACCGAAACGGGTGCCTTTGCTTGATGCTCTCGCCTGCGCTTGCTCCCTTTGCACCAAAGAGGAAAGGAGGACACTGCGTGGCTGACGCCCGCCTGGCGCCCTTGGTTGTCATGGCTTGCGTCACGGGCACCTCGTGAGGTACCCCGCCTTGATCTCTCCACCTCCTCGTGAGCCAGCCTAATGAGGCCGTGCCTGAGGAAGCTCGGTGTCGTCCGCCCCGCGAGGCTTGGCCTATCGCAAGGGTCTTGGGTCTGTGTTGATGAATATGGGCCGCGCTGGGCCCCCTTTTGAGCCACGCCGTAGGCCGCAGGCAGGCAAGTCTGGGGACCCCTGTTCCCAGAACACCGACAGTGTCGTCCTTGGTTTCCAGTCGCCGTCAATGGCGGCAGAGTGAGGCGCAAGGTGGGGCCCTTGTCTGGCGATATGAAGCAAGGCTAATACCTGTGAAGAAGGCCTAGTGCCTATGAAGCTCGCCGCCCCGTGACACTCTCACGGAATAATGAGTGGGGCTGTACACGCCCCGGAGTCTCGGGAGCGCCGGCCTCAGGCCCCGGGGCTCCCGCCCACGCCCAGTGGCAGCACTTAGCTCCGTGCTGGCGAGAAGACGTCGAAGACTGGACTAGGTGCCAGACGCGGCTTTTTTGCTTTTCTTATGCCTTTTTGCTTTTTTGCTTCTTCCTTGTCGGCAAGTTTCTTTGGTTTGGATTTAAGTTGGATTTGAGTTCAAAGCTTGCGTGCATTCGGGGAGGGGGTGTTTAGTATCGTTCGAGCAATCTCTCGCGTTCTGGTTTCGGATTTACGCCCCAAGCTAGCATCAGCTGCCCCCCCCCCCTCACGAGCCCCTCGTGAGCCGGGTTGGGCCAGGCATGCCTACAGCCAGGACCATTGTCTCCACACCCTCTCCGAAGGACCACATCACAGGATCAGCATGTTAATCGAGGGACGCCGGAGGCGTAGCATCCCCCCGCAGGTCCGCTCAGGGCACACCAGGCCGACAGGTAAACGAATCAACCGAACCATCACCGGGCTAGCAAGCAAACTCGCGCATAACATTGTGCTCACCAGAGTACGAATTACAAATCTTTACATGAGGGGCCTCCCCTCCCAAAATGCTCTTATATTCTTTAGGGCCAAGCCCGAGTCTTCTTCATGCAGGATAAACTGCGGAGACATGTGGTCAGTCGGACATATCACTCACCACGTCTTCGGGGACACCCTCGGAAGCATCACTGGCGTCGTTGTCGGTGTTCTAGGAACGGGGGTCCCTAGACTTGCCTGCCTGCGGCCTGCGGCGTGGCTCAAAGGGGGGCCCAGCACGGCCCATCTTCACCAATACAAACTCAAGACCCTCGCGAGGGGCCAAGCCTCGCAGGGCGGACGACACAGAGCCTCCTCAGGCACGGCCTCGTCAGGCTGGCTCGCGAGGAGGCGGAGAGATCAAGGCAGGGTACCTCGCGAGGTGCCCATGACGCAAGCCATGACGACTCAGGGTGCCAGGTGGGTGCCAGCCCACGCAGCGTCCTCCTTTCCTCTTTGGTGCAAAGGGGGCAAGCGCAGCCATGGAGTACCGAGGCATCAGGCAAAGGTTGCCATTTCGGTGCAACGAGACCAAGACCAGGAGGACTACGAGACGGAGGTCACCGTGGAGCCCAAGACGGCGTCATCACCAGAGCTTTGCGCAGGCGAAGACTACTTTTGTCAGGATAGCTGATACTTGCTGTCCCCCTTCAAATTAGCCCGCCATTGTTGGCTCCCTTCCCGCTCGATATTTGGGAAGAGGACCAGGGCCTCTATAAATAGGACCAGCCACCCACATGGCAAGTGGTCGGCCGGTTGAAAGCTGGGAGAGACAGAGAGAGAAGGGTGACTAAACTCCTCCCAGCAGTTCATCACCCCAGCCAAGAACAGACCTTCGCGAGGCTGTTCTTCCTTGTATTGTTCATCATCATCAGCCCAAGGGGCAATCCACACAGCACACACTGGAGTAGGGTATTACACCTCAACGGTGGCCCGAACCAGTATAAACCCTGTGCCTCTTGTGTTGTTCTTTCAATAGTTTTGATCCTAGCACGGTGGAGGGGTGCAGGTAGGTAGGAGGCGAAATCTCCGCGTGCACCCCAGTGTTCGAACCTCAAGGGTCTGCCGGAACCCGAAATCCGACATTTGGCGCGCCAGGTAGGGGTGCACCGGAATTCGTCTTCCACCACCCCGTTCTCCTCCGACCATAGCGCTCATGTCTGACGCTCGTCGGACCCGCACGGAGCGCCGGGCCGCCCTCGCTTCCCGCGTCGCCCAGACGGCCCTTGTCGGCGGGCGTCCTCGCCGTTCCCCGTCACCTGCCGTCAACGCCGCCACCAGCCCGGCGGGGGACGAGCAGCAAGCATCGTCCCGGCATCTGTCCGTGCGGCAAGACGGCCGCACCGCAACTCCCTCGCTCACCCCAGCTGGTTCTTCGTCCCGCGTGCTCCGCACGCCCATGGAGCCCCGCAACCTCTCCCCCGCCTATCGCGCTTCACCAACACCCCCAGTCGTCGCGGCCCTCTTGGGCGGCTCACAGGCGCCGCCTACAAGTTACCACGTCAAGCCGTTCATCCGCCGGGCCAGCGCCGCTTCCATGCGGCAGGGGGCTCCCCTGGATCGGGCGGCGCCCGAGACCGGCCTGAGCTTCAGACCGGAGGACCACCCCTCCAACTCGGCCTGCTCGGGCGTGCTCCCCATGCTATGCACCCCCACCATCTGCCAGGTGGCCGTCACCAGAACTCTCATCGATGGCGGGGCGGGCCTCAGCGTGCTCTCAGTCGAGGCCTTCAACCTCCTCTGCATACCCCTGGAACGGTTGCAGCCCAACTGGCCCTGCTCGGGCGTTGGGGGCAGGTCATCCAGCTCTTTGGGGCAGATCCGGCTCCTAGTGACCTTCGGCACCTACGACAACTTCCGCATGGAGCTGGTCGACTTCGACATCGCCCCCATCGGCCTCCCCTACAATGCCATCCTCGGCTACCCAGCATTGGCCCAGTTCATGGCTCCAACGCACCCGGCATACAACCTCATGAAAATGCCCGGGAGCAGCGGTGTCCTCACCGTGCACGGGGATACCAGTGACGCTCTGCGGGTGCTCAAGCTCGTCTTGAAGACAGCAGCGTCAGCACAGCCTGCCGACTTGGAGGCCCCCGAGCCCAAGGGGGCTGCGCCCGCCAAGAAGAAGCAGTTGTTCACCCAAGACAAGGCAGAAACCAAGCAGATACCCGTCGATGAGGACGGGTTGACCAACACCACTTTCACCATAGGCGCCCACCTCAAACCCGAGTAGGAGGAGGCCCTGGTCGGGTTCCTGCGCGCAAACAAGAAGGTATTCGCTTGGGAGCTGGACCAGTTGGCAGGGATCCCCAGGAGTGTAATCCAGCATCACCTCAACGTGTGCCCCAATGTGCGCCCTGTGAAGCAGAAGGCCAGACGGCAGTCCACAAAAAAGCAGGCCTTCATCATCCTAGAGACCCGCAAATTAGAGGCTGCTGGGGTCATTCGCGAGGTCCGATACCCAGATTGGTTGGCCAACCCTGTCGTTGTGCGAAGAAGGGAGGGAAGGAACACATGTGTGTCGACTTCACCAACCTCAACAAGGCGTGCCCACAAGATCCATTCCCGCTCCCCCGCATCGACCAGATCGTTGATTCCAGTGCGGAATGCGACCTATTATGCTTCCTGGATGCCTTCTCTGGGTATCACCAGATCAAGATGGCGGTAGAAGACGTCGAGAAGACGGCCTTCCTAACCCCGTGTGGGGTGTACTGCTACACCTGCATGCCATTCGGGCTGTGTAACGCAGGGGCGACCTTTCAGCGGCTGATGCATATTACCTTGGGCCCGCAGCTCGGGAAGAATGTTGAAGCTTACGTCGATGACATCGTGGTAAAATCTCGGGAGGCCAGGACCTTGATACAAGACCTGGAGGAAACCTTCGCGAGCCTCAACGCAGTGAACCTACGGCTCAACCCAGAGAAGTGTGTGTTCGGAGTCCCCTCGGGCAAGCTCTTGGGTTTCCTCGTGTCCCACCGAGGCATCGAGGCTAACCCGGAGAAGGTCAAGGCGGTGGAAGACATGAGCCCGCCAAAGACCCTCAGAGAAATGCAGAAGCTCACGGGGCGCGTGACCGCGCTAGGGCGCTTCATCTCCAAGTTGGGGGAACGAGCCCTGCCCTTCTTCCAGCTAATGAAGAAAAAGGGGCCCTTCAAGTGGACTAAAGAGGCCGACAAGGCGTTCCAGGATCTCAAGAGATACCTGACCAGCCCACCGGTCATGGTGGCCCCACGCCCTTAGGAGCCCCTGGTGCTCTACCTCGCCGCCACTCCCTACTTCGCCAGCGCAGCCTTGGTAGCAGTCAGAGAGGAGCACTGAATCAAAACCACGGCAGCAGCCGGGGACAAGGCAGAATAGGGACAAGGAAGGCCCACAAAAACCGCCATCGCGGCTGAGGAGGATCAGCCGCCGCAGAGGGGCGCACCAGAGGCGAAAGAGGCCCCTCTTCTAGATGGCCAGTCTCAGGAGGCCTCATTGCCTCAAGAGGCGCCACGGTCTCTGAAGGGAGCCACCAGCACTGACGCACTCCACCTTGTTGAGCACCCAGTGTACTTCGTCAGCACAGTGCTGCGGGATGCAAGAGCACGGTACCCCATGCCTCTAAAACTCCTCCTCGCGCTACTGGTGGCTTCGGGCAAACTGCGGCACTATTTTCAGGGTCACCCCATCAAGGTCGTCTCGTCATACCCCCTGGAGAGGGTGCTTAGGAGCCCCAATTCAGCTGGGAGGGTCGCTGAGTGGAACATAGAGCTGCAAGCGTTTCAGCTCGAATTCAGCACGACCAGAGTCATCAAGGGAGCAGCGTTGGCGGATTTTGTGGCAGAATGGACGGAGGCGCCAGGCCTCAAGGCCGATGAGGATCGGTCCCTGTCCCCGGGAAGCGAGGCGCCAGAAGGCTGGGTCATGTACTTCGATGGGGCATTCTCCAGACACGGCGCAGGGGCTAGGGCGGTGCTTATATCGCCCACCCAGGACAAGCTCTATTACACCGTGCAACTTTGTTTCCAGCAAGGCTAAAAGGTCTCCAACAACATAGCGGAGTATGAAGGTTTAATAGCGGGCATGAAGGCCGCAACTGCCTTGGGGGTGAAACGCCTCACCATCAAGGGCGATTCGCAGCTCCTTGTCAATTTCTCCAACAAGGTGTACGAGCCGAAGGATGAGCACATGGAGGCCTACCTTGCAGAGGTCCGCAGGATGGAGAAGCAGTTCTGGGGGTTGGAGTTGCAGCATGTGCCCCGTGGCACCAATCAGGAAGCCGATGACATCGCCAAACGTGCGTCCAGGCGGTTACCTCAGGAGCCTGGCGTTTTCGAGGAGCGGCTCTTCAAGCCTCCAGCCTTACCGTCATTATCAAACACGGCTCAGCCCAGGGAGGAGCTCCCTCAGCCACCTGCCTCAGGAGCTCCGGCTTGTGGCCCGGCCTCGGGAGCACGCTTGCTCTTGACGATGGAACCTCTGGAGGGATGTTGGATCACGGAGCTCCGGAGCTACTTAACGCAAGGGACCCTGCCGGAGAAGGAGGAGGTAGTAGAGTGAGTGGCGCGCCAGGCCACGGCATACTACATCAAAGATGGAGAGCTCTACCGGAAGCGACCAAACGATGGATCCCTGCGCTACATCTCCAGGGAGCAAGAGAAGGAACTACTGGAAGATATACACGGCGGAGACTGCGGACATCATTGGTCATCATGGACCCTCGTTGGCAAGGCGTTCCGCAGTGGGTTTTATTGGCCCACCACGCTCAATGACGCCACTGAACTAGTGAAAGCTTGTGAGGCCTGCCAGTTCCACGCCAAGCAGATCCATTAGCCGGCAGGGGGCTTGCAGACTATCCCCCTTTCATGGCCATTTGCAGTCTGGGGGCTCGACATCTTGGGTCCGTTTCCTCGGGTGCCAGGGGGCTACAGCCACCTTTACATTGCCATGGACAAGTTCACCAAGTGGGCTGAAGTGGAGGCTGTCCGCACCATTCCTGCGGGTTCCGCAGTCAAGTTCATCAAGGGCATCGTGAGCCGGTTCGGGGTGCCGAATCGCATCATCACGGACAATGGTTCGCAGTTCACCAGTAACCTCTTCAAAACATACTGTGCTAACCTTGGAACGCAGATATGCTACGCTTCAGTGGCGCCGTCGAACTTGAAGTGTAGGGTGCACCGACGGCTCATGCCACGCGCGCGTACAAATGTCTGCCAACCGCGGGCCAGGGACAGGCTCCCGGCCGCGGAGACCTCCAGAGAGACCCATGAGGCCCGGCTGCAGCAGCCGTCGGCCTGGAGCCAGAGGCCGCCCAGGGCGCCGGCCGGGAGCTCGCCGAGGAGGAAGCGAGGAAGCGGAAGCCGGGTGCTAGCCGGCTCCGCCGACCACATGATGAACTCCGGCAGCACTTCAGCAGCACGAACATGCGGCCTGGGGGACGCGCAGCCGGAGCGCGCCCCCCGGCTGCAGCAATCTGCCCGTCGCCATGCTAAAGATCGCCCCCACGGCCGCGGGGAGCCACCGTGGTGGCCACAGGATGCTTGCGAGGGCGCCCTCGGCCGCGCTTGGGTGGGGGAGAGGCGGGCTCAACCCGGCAAGCCTTCCCCTTCTCGGCGGCCGAGAACCTCCTCTACGGGGCCATGAAGAAAAAGGAGAAGCAAGGGGGGATGAACTGGAAGGGCGCGCACCGGTCCATACTTATGGCTGGCGATGGCCAACCAACGGCCCCCACGATCGCAGGTAATTATGACCCGCTTTGCATGCAAGGACTTGTCCAATCTGTGCAGTTGCTAAGGCGCCATGGGGAAGTGGAGACGCCCACATCCAATCAACCGCCACGCGGCACCCAAGGCCACAGGCTGTTAGGGCCCGCGGCGCTTCGCTCTTGCCCTTCCGCCTCCCTGCACGGCCAAGTCCGGGCGCGCCTTGGGCCCGGGGGCTACTGTCGGCGTTTTGGGAACGGGGGTCCCCAGACTTGCTTGCCTGCGGCCTGCGGTGTGGCTCAAAGCGGGGCCCAGCACGGCCCATCTTCACCAATACAAACTCAAGACCCTCGCGAGGGGCCAAGCCTCGCGGGGCGGACGACACGGAGCCTCCTCAGGCACGGCCTCGTCAGGCTGGCTCGCGAGGAGGCGGAGAGATCAAGGCAGGGTACCTCGCGAGGTGCCCGTGACGCAAGCCATGACGACTCAGGGTGCCAGGCGGGTGCCAGCCCGTGCAGCGTCCTCCTTTCCTCTTTGGTGCAAAGGGGGCAAGCGCAGCCGCGGAGTACCGAGGCATCAGGCAAAGATTGCCATTTCGGTGCAACGAGACCAAGACCAGGAGGACTATGAGACGAAGGTCACCGTGGAGCCCAAGACGGCGTCATCACCAGAGCTTTGCGCAGGCGAAGACTACTTTTCTCAGGATAGCTGATACTTGTTGTCCCCCTTCAAATTAGCCCGCCATGGTTGGCTCCCTTCCCGCTCGATATTTGGGAAGAGGACCAGGGCCTCTATAAATAGGACGAGCCACCCACATGGCAAGTGGTCGGCCGGTTGAAAGCTAGGAGAGAGAGAGAGAAGGGTGACTGAACTCCTCCCAGCAGTTCATCGCCCCAGCCAATAACAGACCCTCGCGAGGTTGTTCTTCCTTGTATTGTTCATCATCATCAGCCCAAGGGGCAATCCACACACCACACACTGGAGTAGGGTATTACACCACAACGGTATCCTGAACCAGTATAAACCCTGTGTCTCTTGTGTTGTTCTTTCGATAGTTTTGATCCTAGCACGATGGAGGGGTGCAGGTAGGTAGGAGGCGAAATCTCCGTGCGCACCCCAATGTTCGAACCTCAAGGGTCTACCGGAACCTGAAATCCAATAGTCGTCGACATTGTCACCACCGCCGTCAGCATCCCCATCATCGCCAGGATTGTCCACAAAGTCGCCTTCATTGGCGCCCACAACCACGCCATTGTCATCAGACGCGAAGGCCCTGACAAGGGCGTCCACATTGTCATCCACCCACTGCACCAGGTCACCTCGGACGGCAATGGGCACGGGTACGATGGCAGCATCGAAGTCGAAGTGGGGGTCCCTGTCCTGCAGATAGCTGAAGACACGGGAGAAGGCACGCCCGAGCAAGGCTCGGCTCCTCTCTTCAACAAGCCAGCGGGACCTCTCGGACCGGTTCTCTAGGAGCGTCACCACATCAGTGAAAAATTGGAGGTTGCCGGCGTAGTTGACCTCGTGCGGCTCCCTAGCAGCAGCCTCGCAGACATAGCCCAAAGCTGTGTTGGCCCTCTCTCGGAGCGTTTGAAGCATGGGGGCATGCACATGCTCCAGAACCCGCCGCCGATGGATCTCGTCCTCGCTTCGCTGCGCGACGGCCTCGGCGTCATCGACCGTCTATTGAAGAAGAAGCTGCTCAGCCTAGGAAGAAGACAGCTCCTCCTGTGCCGCACCAAGGGCGGCTGCGGAGGAGTCCGCACGCCGTGTTGCTTCGATCAGTTTGGCCCTGAGGGCTGCGGTCTTGCCCTCGGCCTCAGCCTTGATCAACCCCAACCTCGTCCCATGTTCGCGCTCGAGGGCTGAGCGAGCTTCTGTCACACGGCGATTGACTTCTTCCTGGGCTCGGGCTTCACGCGCGCCAATGTCATCCTCCGCCTGGGCCACCAGGCGCTCCCTTGTCTGCAACCGCTCAAGGTCAAGGTTGCGCTCGGCGGGCTCCAGCGTCAGCGCCTCCTCGCGCTTCAGAAGCTCCACCCGGTCGATAGAGGCCGCCCCCATCGACTCAAGGGCCGCCTGGCGCAATTCCACTTACTGCTCCAGGGAGTTTCTCCAGGCTTGGAGCTCCTGTGCGCGCTCCTCCGCCTCCTTGCGCCGTCGGTCTGCCTCCCGAGCCTCCTCAACGGCCAGGGAGAAGGCCTCCCACGAAGCTACCAGCGACTCCTCAGCCTTCGCGTTGTCAAGATCACGTTGATGACACGCGAGGGCTACGGCGACCTTTAGTTTGCACTTCTCCTCAGCCAGGCGCAAACCTTCGGCCTCGAGGCGCGCATCCTTGTCAGCAAGTTCTGCCCGATCCGGCTCACCACATCCGCCGCACCCTGGAGGAACTCTTCACGAAGGGCACGACGCTCCCGAGCATGCCTGAGCACCTCTAGCACATCACCCTCTTCCGCTGGAGCATGCAGAGAGCCCAGGGGCGGTAAGCCCCCTCCAAGCATGGGGCAGGGGGCTGCCGCCCCAGCCGTCGCCGGATGGACCGCCCTGAGAGTCCGGCCCGGCGTCGATCCACCCATGGAGGAGGAGCCAAGGACAGACCTCAGCCATTCACCTTCTATGACCAGAGAAGGGGCACGGGGCAAGCCTGACGCGCCCCAAGAAGACTAGCGAAGAAAGGGCGTCGGGCGAGCAAACTTGAGGCAGCCTATGGAGCAAATCACTCCACCAACCGGTCCAGCGGCGGGGGCGCCACCTGAGGTCGGCGGACCCGGAGCCAGCAAAGGGGGCGAAGCTGCGGGGGCTGGCTCCTGCGTCGACTTGACGGACTCAGCAAGGCTGGACCTGAATGGCCACGATCAGCCACAAGGATAATAGAGCAAGTGAGCAGGGAAAGAAGAAGGCTTACTCGTCCATGGCAAAGTACTTCCTGCGCTTCAACAAGCGGCAAGGGCGGTCGCTACCACCTGAGGCCTCCTTCCTCTTGCGAAGGGCCTCGAAGTCTACACGAAACCGACCCAAAGCGCCTGGGGCAGGGGTCGGCCTAGGGCGCAGGAGAAGCCTCAAGATTGTCGGCGCTGGAGGAGTCAGCTTTGGGGCACCGTCGGGCGTCGCCTCGCGAAGAACGGCTGGGGGCTTGGGAGCCACGACCTCAAGAGCCGAAGGCCAAAACCCTGCATCAACCGCCGCCCCAGGGCAGGCCTCGGGAGACGCCGCCTTCGAGGCTTCACGCGGCGCCATCACCTTGACATCAGCCACCTCAGCTCTCGCTGGCTCTCTTCCCGCTCTGTCGCCTGGGGAGGGACCGCTGTGGGCGGCAGGGTGAGCAACCACGACAATTGGGTTCTCGCGTGGCCCCGTGAGGCCAGCCGGGCGCAGCCCCCACTCATCGAAGCTGGGCATCTGCTTCACTAATCGGCCCTACCGGAACAAAGGTACAGAAGGACGCCACCGCTCCGTAGGCTGCCTGGGGAAGGATCACCAGCCAAGACCTGAAGCACCGTCCGCAGCACTTTGGGCGCCAAATCCTCCTCCTGAAGCCATATGCGGTCTCTGCGCCCCGCAAAGTCCCACATCCGGCGAGAGTGGCGCTGGAGAGGAGCAATGCGACATAGAAGGAACTCCCTCACCACCTTGGGCGCTGTCACATTGTGCGCCCTCAAACTTTCGAAGCGGCCCCAGACAAAAGCGAGCCGGGGGCTCGCGAGCGGTTCATGACCCCAGCCTGGGTTGGGAACATCAGGCAAGGTCGGGTGTGAGAGCAAGGGGCTGGGCACCCCGAGGTCCACATATAGCCACCGCTCTCTGAACCTGGCCTGAGAAGGCGGAAGGCCGAAGTCAATCCCTGAAGCAGCCGTCTCAGGCACGGCGAAGAAGCTTACACACCCCGAGCACTGAGTGTGATCGCTTAGGCGCAAGGAGAAGAAGTGGCGCAGCAGGGCAAAAGATGGAGGGATGCCTATCATCGCCTCGCACACGAAAGCAAAGACGGCCAAGAGGGTAATGGACTCCGGCCCGAGGTGCATCATGTGGATCTGATAATGGGAGAGCACAGCATTGAAGAAAGCAGAGAAGGGGGGAACCAGACCCGCCCATAGGGTGTCGGTGAAGAATCGGACCTCCGTGACGGTCCTAGCAAGAAAGGTGCGGGATGTGGGCCAAACCGTGGTCTGGCTGCACTCGTTGAAGATGGAAGCGAGGGAGGAGTGGACCTTGTCCAAGGCTTCCGGGTTGAGTATGATTGACCGATCGAGGGCGGGGGCCGCTGCTAGAAGTGCACAGGACGAAGGCGCGGACTTCTTCCCCTTCCCTTCTTTGTCGGCGCCATGATGTTGGGGAAGGGGAAGAGCTCAAGCCGGATTGGCGGCGGAGGTTGGAGCTCAAAGAAGAGGAAAGGTAGGAGGCGAGCGGGAAGCCAAAGGAGGAATAGTTGTGTGCAACTACGGGTCTGCTTAGCCGGGCGTGTAGCAAGGTGTCGTGGGAAGTGCAGACGCCCACACCCAACCAACCGCCACGCGGCTCCCAAGGCCGCAGGCTATTAGGGCCCACGGCGCTTCGCGCTTGCCCCTTCGCTTCTCTGCTAAGCCAAGCCCGCGCGTGCCTTGGGCCCAGGGGCTACTGTCGGTGTTCTGAGAACGGGGGTCCCCAGACTTGCCTGCCTGCGGCCTGCAGCGTGGCTCAAGTGGGGGCCCAGCGCGGCCCATCCTCATCAGCTCAAGCCATGACGATCGAGACCAGGCGGGCGCCGGCCTGCGCAGTGTCCTTGTTTCCCCTTTGGTGCAAAGGGGGCAAGCACATGCCAAGGCATCAGGCAAAGGTTACCATTCCGGTGCAACGAGACCAAGACCAGCCGGATGGAAGGACGGAGGTCATCGTGGAGCCCAAGACGGCGTCATTGCCAGTGCTTTTGGCAGCCGGAGACCACCTTTGGTCAGGATAACTTGTACTAGATGTTCCCCTTCAAAATGGCCAATTGTTGGCGCCCTTCCCGCTCATTATTTGGGGAGAGGCCCAGGGCCTCTATAAATAGAGCTAGCCACCACAGAGTAGAGACAGCTAGAGACACCCCAAGAACATCGAGAAATCTGGTAGAACCCTAGCAGAGAGAGAGAGAGAGGCGACTGAACTCACCCTAGCAGTTCATTGCACCAACTCAAGAACACCTCTCGTGAGGCTGTTCTTCCCTTGTACTGTCCATCATCAGCCCAAGAGGCAATCCACCACACCACACACTGGAGTAGGGTATTACACCACAACGGTGGCCCGAACCAGTATAAACCTCGTCTCTCTTGTGTTGTTCATCATTTTCATCTTAGTTCGCATGAGAGGATCAGACGTAGATCGGTAGGGGGAGATCTCCGCGCGCACCCCAGTGTTCGAACCTCAAGGGTCTGCCGGAACCCAAAACCCGACACGCTCCATCGTTGTCATATTGCTATGCATGATCATGTAGTTGACATTGTATTTGTGGCAAAGCCACCGTTCATAATTCTTTCATACATGACACTGATGAGTCATTGCACATCCCGGTACACCACCGGAGGCATTCATATAGAGTCATATTTTGTTCTAAGAATTGTAATTCTTGAGTTGTAAGTAAATAAAAGTGTGATGATCATCATTATTAGAGCATTGTCCCAGTGTGGAAAGGATGATGGAGACTATGATTCCCCCATAAGTCGGGATGAGACTCCGGACGAAAATAAATAAATAAATAAATAAATAAAAGAGGCCAAAGAAGCCCAAATAAAAAAGAAAAAACAGGCCATAAGAAAAAGAGAAGGCCCAAATAAAAAAATAAAAAAATGAGAGAAAAAGATAGAAGGGGCAATGCTACTATCCTTTTACAACACTTGTGCTTCAAAGTAGCACCATGATCTTCATGATAGAGAGTCTCCTATGTTGTCACTTTGATATACTAGTGGGAATTTTTCATTATAGAACTTGGCTTGTATATTCCAATGATGGGCTTCCTCAAAATGCCATAGGTCTTCGTGAGCAAGCGAGTTGGATGCACACCCACTTAGTTCTTTTTGTTGTGCTTTCATATACTTATAGCTCTAGTGCATCAGTTGCATGGCAATCCCTACTCACTCACATTGATATCTATTGATGGGCATCTCCATAGCCGTTGATACACCTAGTTGATGTGAGACTATCTTCTCCTTTTTGTCTTCTCCACAACCACCATTCTATTCCACAATAGTGCTATGTCCATGGCTCACGCTCATGTATTGCGTGAAGATTGAAAAGGTTTGAGAACATCAAAAGTATGAAACAATTGCTTGGCTTGTCATCGGGGTTGTGCAAGATTTAAATATTTTGTGTGGTGAAGATGGAGCATAGCCAGACTATATGATTTTGTAGGGATAGCTTTCTTTGGCCATGTTATTTTGAGAAGACATAATTGCTTTGTTGGTATGCTTGAAGTATTATTATTTTTATGTCAATATTAAACTTTTGTCTTGAATCTTATGGATCTGAACATTCATGCCAAAATAAAGAGAATTACTTAGATAAATATGTTAGGTAGCATTCCACATCAAAAATTCTGTTTTTATCATTTACCTACTCGAGGACGAGCAGGAATTAAGCTTGGGCATGCTGATACGTCTCCAATGTATCTATAATTTTTGATTGTTCCATGCTATTATATTATCAACTTTGGATGTTTTATATGCATTTATATGCTATTTTATATGATTTTTGGGACTAACCTATTAACCTAGAGCCCAGTGCTAGTTTCTGTTTTTTCCTTGTTTTAGAGTATAACAGAAAAGGAAAATCAAACGGAGTCCAATTGACCTGAAACTTCACGGGACTTATTTTTGGACCAAAAGAAGCCCACGGAGTATCGGAGATGGACCAGAAGAGTCCCGTGCTGCCTACGAGGGTGCGGGGCGCACCCCCCTGCCTCGTGGACAGCCCGGAAGTCCACCGACGTACTTCTTCCTCCCATATATACCCATATACCATAAAAACTTCAGGGAGCATAATAGATCGGGATTTCCGCCGTCAGAAGCCTTCATAGCCACCGAAAACCAATCTAGACCCGTTTCGGCACCCTGCCGGAGGGGGGAACCCCTCTCCGGTGGCCATCTTCATCATCCCGGCGCTCTCCATGACGAGGAGGGAGTAGTTCTCCCTCGGGGCTGAGGGTATGTACCAGTAGCTATGTGTTTGATCTCTCTCTCTCTCTCTCTCTCATGTTCTTGAGGTGGTACGATCTTGATGTATCGCGAGCTTTGCTATTATAGTTGGATCTTATGATGTTTCTCCCCCTCCATTCTCTTGTAATGGATTGAGTATTCCCTTTGAAGTTATCTTATCAGATTGAGTCTTTAAGGATTTGAGAACACTTGATGTATGTCTTGCCTAGGATACCCGTGGTGACAATGGGGTATTCTATTGATCCACTTGATGTATGTTTTGGAGATCAACTTGCAGGTTCCGTGACCATGGGAATCTATGCATAGGGGTTGGCACACGTTTTTGTCTTGACTCTCCGGTAGAAACTTTGGGGCACTCTTTGAAGTACTTTTGTGTTGGTTGAATAGATGAATATGAGATTGTGTCATGCATATTGTATAATCATACCCACGGATACTTGAGGTGACATTGGAGTATCTAGGTGACATTAGGGTTTTGGTTGATTTGTGTCTTAAGGTGTTATTCTAGTACGAACTCTTGAATAGATTGATCCGAAAGAATAACTTTGAGGTGGTTTCGTACCCTACAATAATATCTTCCTTTGTTCTCCGCTATTAGTGGCTTTGGAGTGACTCTTTGATGCATGTCGAGGGATAGTTATATGATCCATTTATGTTATTATTGTTGAGAGAACTTGCACTAGTGAAAGTATGAACCCTAGGCCTTGTTTCCTAGCATTGCAATACCGTTTACTCTCACTTTCACCACTTGTTACCTTGCTTCTTTATATTTTCATATTACAAAACCTATTATCTACTATCCATATTGCACTTGTATCACCATTTCTTCGCCGAACTAGTGCACCTATACAATTTACCATTGTATTGGGTGTGTTGGGGACACAAGAGACTCTTTGTTATTTGGTTGCAGGGTTGTTTGAGAGAGACCATCTTCATCCTACGCCTCCTACAGATTGATAAACCTTAAGTCATCCACTTGAGGGAAAATTGCTACTGTCCTACAAACCTCTGCACTTGGAGGCCCAACAACGTCTACAAGAAGAAGGTTGTGTAGTAGACATCATGGATCACTTCAACGTTCTAGAGCAGTGGAGAATGCTGGTGGAACAAGGTGCACCGAACAAGGCTAGGGATGCTTGGAGAAACTGGAAGCACGTGCTGTACAAGAAGTACTTGAGTGAAGGCAAGGACCCAATCCCTGCATACCCCCAAATTACAAAGGCAGACTAGGCAGAATTCAAAAGGGTCAGGGCAACTCTAGAGTCTGCTGAGAAGAGTTTCAAGCAATTGGAACTTCAGAAGAAGAACATACACCCCCACCGTATGGGTGCGGCAGGATACTACGACATGAAACTGATATGGGAACATGAGGACAAAGAAGCAGTAGCGGCGGGTGGGAATCCGGCCTTTAGTGAAATCAAGGGCGAATGCGCCAGAGACTACTTGCGGGCATGTGGAAAGAGGCGTGATGATGGAACTTATTACATTGAAAACGCACATGACGCAAACTGTATGAAGTGATGGTAGAGGCTTCCAAGATCCATGGAAGGTTTTACAGGAACTCAGGGCCATGTGACATTCTGTCCATTGCTCTGGACACAAAAGAGCCCCCTGGTCATGCAAGGGGTATAGGTGTTAATGTCCTGCAATAGAGTGCTTTCACACTCAGCAAAGAGAGGCTCAACATGAAAAAAGCGAGGAGTGAAATGAAGCAGAATGCATTGTTTGAAAAAGTTGAAGAAGGAGATTTATCCGGCTGTTCGAAAGGTTGTTGAGGAGTCAATGATGACGCAGAAGACTCTAACACTGAAAAATAGCCAGCAGATGGGAGGGGAGGTGGGCATGGATGATGTTGCTTATTGCGTGACAACACTGCATAAGAGTAGTTGTGCATCAG
The DNA here is from genome assembly GCF_002162155.2 of Triticum dicoccoides. Classification (NCBI taxonomy): domain Eukaryota; kingdom Viridiplantae; phylum Streptophyta; class Magnoliopsida; order Poales; family Poaceae; genus Triticum; species Triticum dicoccoides. Next base: position 448,009,681 of record NC_041392.1, read on the forward strand.
CTGACCCCAGCGACACTGAGACTACAGCTGCTCGTGATGATGCTATATCTGATCTATCTAGAATGAAAGACAGACTGAAGGGCGTGCTTACACATTACGAAGGTACATTAAAATGTGCAACATCCTGGGTTTTCCCACCCTTCTTGGAAGATGGCCTCCTCTTGGACAATGTGCCATTGAAGCCGGGCTGTGTGAAGTGCTACGTGACTGAAGTAAAGCCTGGATTCAATGAATTTGCCCTGAAGAATGTCCTAGGAGACTTCAATGAGAAAAGGACCTTGGGAGAAACACTATTAGATCACATCCAGTGGCCACAAAAGGAAATATAGTTCATTGATGGGATTCCTGAAGCCCCGCCAAGAGCAACCACTATCTCCCCTCAACCGGTGACGCTCTCCTTGCCACAGCAGCTCTCGCAGGCTGATGCATCAACCTGTGATCAGCTGGTCTAACTTTGTGGCGTACAGGCCATGTCAACCTCCACCCCAAAGTAGCCAGTGTCAAGGCCTACAACTGCTGATGACGCACCACCGGTTCAGATGCCGACCGCTGAAGTAGCAGGGGGAGACCCAGTTGCAGCACATGCTCAGCAGACCAACTTGGTGGAACAGACTGCTAAGTGCTACCTCTTGAGCATGCATTGGTTTTCCCTTGAGGAGGAAAGGGTGATTCTTGATAACCCACAAGTATAGGGGATCAATTGTAGCCTCTTTCGATAAGTAAGAGTGTCGAACCCAACGAGGAGCTAATGGTAGAACAAATATTCCCTCAAGTTCTATCGACCACCGATACAACTCTACGCACGCTTAACGTTTGCTTTACCTAGAACAAGTATGAAACTACAAGTACTTTGTAGGTGTGATAGGATAGGTTTCCGAGATAATAAAGAGCATGTAATAAAATCTAGGGGTTGTTTAGATAAAGACACAACTAAGTTAGTTTTAGTAGAGAGCTTTTTGTCACGAGAAAGTTATTTGTCCCTAGGCAATCCATAACTAGACCGGTAATCATTATTACAATTTTATTTGAGGGAGAGGCATAAGCTAACACACTTTATCTTCTTGGATCATATGCACTTATGATGGGAACTCTAGCAAGCATCTGCAACTACTAAAGATCATTAAGGTAAAACCCAACCATAGCATTATAAGGCATCAAGTCCTCTTTATTCCCATACGCAAACAACCTACTTACTCGGGTCTGTGTTTCTATCACTCAAGCCACCCACCATAAGCAAATCATGAACATATTGCAGACCCTACAGCGGGGATCCCTCATTCTTGTGCGATAGGGAGAGCACCATAGGGCAACACCAATAATAAAACATGAAACTCAAACCAATCACGATCATCAATTAACCCATAGGACAAAACAGAGCTACTCAAACATCGTAGGATAGCCATACATCATTGGGAAATAATATATAGCGTTGAGCACCATGTTTAAGTAGATATTATAGCAGGTAAAATAGGGGTTACACCGCTGCATAGAGGGGGGAAGAGTTGGTGATGACGGCGGTGAAGTTGTTGGTGTAGATCGTTGTCGCGATGATGGCCCCGACGGCGTTCCGGCGCCACCGGGAGAGAGGGGGGGACAGATCCCCCCTTCTTCTTCTTATTCTTCCTTGACCTTCTCCCTATATGGGAGAAGGGTTTCCCTCTGGTACTTGGTCTCCATGGCATGGGAGGGGTGAGAGCCCCTCTGAGATTGGATCTGCCTCTCTGTCTCTCTCTGTTTCTGCGTTCCCAGATTCTGCCCTTTCACCATTTCTTATATTCCTGGGGATCCGTAACTCCGATTGGGCTGAATTTTGGACACGATTTTTATCTGGATATTAGTTTTATTTCCGCAAAAGAAGGGCACCAACCTCCTTACAGGGTGGCCACGAGGGTCAGGGGAGCGCCCCCCTTCCTCGTGGGCCCCTCAATCATCGTCTCACGTTTATTTCACTTCCCAAAATTCACATATATTCCAAAAAAAATCTCCTTCAGTTTTTATCCCGTTTGGACTCTGTTTGATATGGATTTTCTATGAAACAAAAAACATGCAACAAACAGGAACTGGCACTGGGAAGTGGATCAATATGATAGTCCCAAAAATAGTATAAAAAGTTTCCAAAAGTATATGAAAGTTGTAGAATATTGGCATGGAACAATAAAAAATTATAGATACGACGGAGACGTATCAACATCCCCAAGCTTAATTCCTGCTCGTCCTCAAGTAGGAAAATGATAAAATAGATAATTTTTGATGTGGAATTCTTCCTAGTATAATCTTGATCATGTAATATAATCATGGAATGAATATTAAGACACGAGTGATTCAAAGCAATAGTCTATCATTTGACATTAAGACAATAATACTTCAAGCATACTAATAAAGCAATCATGTCTTTTCAAAACAACATGGCCAAAGAAAATTATCCCTGCAAAATCATATGGTCTGGCTATGCTCCATCTTCACCACACAAAGCATTCAAATCATGCACAACCCCGATGACATGCCAAGCAATTGTTTCATACTTTTGATGTTCTCAAACCTTTTCAACTTTCACGCAATACATGAGCATGAGCCATGGATATAGCACTATAGGTTGAATAGAATATGATGGTGGAGGTTGTGTGGAGAAGACAAAAAGGAGAAAGTCTCACATCGATGCGGCTAATTAATGGGCTATGGAGATGCCCATCAATTGATGTCAATGCGAGGAGTAGGGATTGCCATGCAACGGATGCACTAAGAGCTATAAGTGTATGAAAGCTCAAACTGAAACTAAGTGGGTGTGCATCCAACTTTCTTGCTCATGAAGACCTAGGGCATTTGAGGAAGCCCATCGTTGGAATATACAAGCCAAGTTCTATAATGAAAATTCCCACTAGTATATGAAAGTGTTAACTCAAGAGACTCTCTATATGAAGAAAATGGTGCTACTCTGAAGCACAAGTGTGGTAAAAGGATAGTAACATTGTCCCTTCTTTTTTTCTTTTTTGTAGGTTTCTTTGGCCTCTATCTTTTTTTTGGGGGGGGGGGCTTCTTTGGCCACTTTTATTTTGATCATGGAAAAATGTTCTAATAATGATGATCATCACACTTTTATTTACTTACAACTCAATATTACAATTGGATAATAGAACAAAGATATGACTCTATATGAATGCCTCCGGTGGTGTACCGGGATGTGCGATGATCTACCATAGCAATGCCATCAAAAAATGGACAAACCATGAAAACATCATGCTAGCTATCTTACGATCATGCAAAGCAATATGACAATAAATACTCAAGTCATGTATATGATGATGATGGAAGTTGCATGGCAATATATCTCGGAATGGCTATGGAAATCCCATGATAGGTAGGCATGGTGGCTGTTTTGAGGAAGCTATAAGGAGGATTATGTGTGATAGAGCGTATCACATCACGGGGTTTGGATGCACCGGCGAAGTTTGCACCGACTCTCAAGGTGAGAAATGGCCATGCACGGTACCGAAGAGGCTAGCAATGATGGAAGGGTGAGAGTGTGTATAATCCATGGAATCAACATTAGTCATAAAGAACTCACATACTTATTGCGAAAATCTATTAGTTATTGAAACAAAGTACTACGCGCATGCTCCTAGGGGGATAGATTGGTAGGAAAAGACCATCGATCGTCCCCGACCGCCACTCATAAGGAAGACAATCAATAAATACCTCATGCTCCAACTTCGTTACATAACGGTTCACCATACGTGCATGCTACGGGAATCAAAAACTTCAACACAAATATTTCTACAGTACACAACTACCCACTAGCATGACTCTAATATCACCATCTTTATATCGCAAAACTATTGCAAGGAATCAAACATATCATGTTCAGAGATCTACAAGTTTTATGTAGGATTTTATGACTAACCATGGGAATGACCAATTCCTTTCATCTCTCTAAATAGATATAAGTGAAGCAAGAGAGTTTAATACTTTCTAGAAAAGATATGCCCACGCTCTAACAAATATAAGTGAAGCAAAAGAGCATTCTACAAATGGCGGTTTTCTATGTGAAGAGAAACAAGCAATCCAAACTTCAAAATATATAAGTGAAGGACGTGAAGCATTCTATAAAGCCATACTCAAAAGATATAAGTGAAGTGCAATGAGCATTCTATAAATCAACCAAGGACTATCTCATAACAACATGGTGCATAAAATAAAAGTGAAAACTAAATACAAAAGACGTTCCAAGATTTACGCATATCATGTGACGAATAAAAATATAGCTCCAAGTGAAATTACTGATGATCATTAGAAGAAAGAGGGGATGCCTTCCGGGGCATCCCCAAGCTTGGTTGCTTGGGAGTACTTGAATATTTCCTTGGGGTGTCTCAGGCATCCCCAATCTTAGGCTCTTGCCACTCCTTATTCCTTCATCCATCGTGATCTCTCCCAAAACTTAAAAACTTCAATCACACAAAACTTAACAGAAAGTTCGGTAAGATCCGTTAGTATAATAAAGCAAATCACTACTCTAAGTAATGTTGAAAACCAATTCATATTTTGTTTTTGCATTGTAGCTACTGTAATATAACTTTTCAACGGCTTAATCCACTGATAGAAATTGATAGTTTCATCAAAACAAGCGAACTATGCATCAAAAACAGAATCTGTCTTAAACAGGACAGTCTGTAGTAATCTGAAAATTCAACATACTTCTGGTACTCCAAAAATTATGAAACAATTAGGAAAAATAAACAATTTTATAGAAAGACAGTTCAAAAAGTTTCAGAACCGTTTGACATTCGAGTAAAAAAAGTAAAATTTCTCACTACAGCCAAAGTTTCTGTTCTGCACCGCACAAACCAACAAGCAATGTAAACATCCTAAAGGCAAATCTTGGCACATTATTTTTATAATACAATGGAATTGTACAAGGGGATAATTATTATTTTTTGAAAAGTTTCTATAATCAAGATTCATGAAGTTTCCGTGAGCATGGACAAAGTTCAAGGAGTTCCCCCATTTCAACAATGCTTGTCTCTCTCACTTTCACTTTCCTTTTTGAAAAGTTTTGGGTTCCCCTCTTTATTTTTTTGTTTTTAAACTATATAAAAGCACTCAACAGAAATAAATGACTCTCTAGAACTTCCGGGTTGTCTCCCTGGCAGTGCTTTCTTTAAAGCCATTAAGCTAGGCATATAGTGCTCAAGTAATGAATCCACCCGGATCCCAAGGTATATCAAAGCCAATTTTAATTAACAATGATTTGTGATTTAGTAGTGAGCACAAAGCAACATATATCATGTAATGACGAAGTCTAACTCTCTTCCTATGCATCGGCATGTCATAAAAGAGCAATTCATGCACACATAGTAAAGGTCAATGCATAGCATAAGCAGTTTCTTGCAATTCTATCATGTTGGAAACATAAAGAGGCGGAGATGTAGTTCCTCTCTCATTACAATTACAAGTAGGAGCAGCAAGCACATGCATATTATAGTCATCAAAATTATCATGTGCAATGGTAAAAGGCAACCCATCAATATAATCCTTAATAAGTGCAAACTTCTGCGATATAGTGTAGTTGGGAGAATTTAAAAAGATAATAGGATTATCATGCGTGGGTGCAATAGCAACAATTTCATGTTTAACATAAGGAACTATAGCAAGTTCATCTCCATAAGCATAATTCATATTGGCATCTTGGCCACAAGCATAGCAAGCATCATCAAAAAGGGATATTTCAAAAGAATCAACGGGATCATAACAATCATCATAGCAATCATCCTTTGGTAAGCACGAAGGGAAATGAAGCAATGCATGAGTTGAAGAGTTACTCTCATTAGAAGGTGGGCACGGGTAGCTAATCCGCTCTTCCTCCTTTTGTTCTTCGCTCTCCTCATCATCTTTTTCATCCAATGAGCTCACAGTTTCATCAATTTCTTCTTCCACAGACTCCTGCAAAATATTAGTCTCTTCTCGGACAGCGGAGACTTTCTCAATAAATTCACCAATATCATAATTGTATTTATAATTCTCATAGCAATATTTAAGGATAGCTAAATTTTCAGGTATATAAACTGAATCATCAAAATCTTCAAACTCTTTAAACAAAAATTCAATTTCATAAGCAGCCATAAAAGCAACGAATTCTTATATTTGTTCCACATCATAATAATCATATAAACCATTAGCATAAGAAGCCAAGGTTTCATCATCATAAAATTCACATGAAAAGGGAAGGTGTGGAGCCTTCATCCTAGAGCAAAAAGTATAATCATATCTCAAGCATAGTTGCCGAGCATACCAATGCAACATATAAATTTGATCCCATAATAGTTTCCCTTTTTGAGTAAAGCGATAATCCCTAAAGTATTCACGTTGATCCAATGTAACTCCCATTATAAAGTTGAATGGGGTTTTCTCAGGATTATCAAATTAGTACATAATATCTTTCACATAATGAGCATCGAGGGTTTTAGGAGGTTCCCCATCTCCATGAGTAGCAAGTAAACCAATTTTTTTTGGTATTTCGTGTTCCATATCCATAAATAAAGATAGAGAACAAATTAGAACAACAAATAAAAATTACTTAGTGATAAAGAAAACAAGCACACACGAGAATATTCACCCCACGCTATAACTCCCCAGCAACGGCGCCAGAAAAAGGTCTTGATAACCCACAAGTATAGGGGATCAATTGTAGCCTCTTTCGATAAGTAAGAGTGTCGAACCCAACGAGGAGCTAAAGGTAGAACAAATATTCCCTCAAGTTCTATCGACCACCGATACAACTCTACGCACGCTTAATGTTCACTTTACCTAGAAGAAGTATGAAACTAGAAGTACTTTGTAGGTGTGGTAGGATAGGTTTGAAAGATAATAAAGAGCATGTAATAAAAGCTAGGGGCTGTTTAGATAAAGACACAACTAAGTTAGTTTTAGTAGAGAGCTTTCTACCACAAGAAAGTTATTTGTCCCTAGGAAATCGATAACTAGACCGGTAATCATTATTGCAATTTTATATGAGGGAGAGGCATAAGCTACCACACTTTCTCTTCTTGGATCATATGCACTTATGGTTGGAACTCTAGCAAGCATCCACAACTACTAAAGATCATTAAGGTAAAACCCAACCATAGCATTATAAGGCATCAAGTCCTCTTTATTCCCATATGCAAACAAGCTACTTACTCGGGTCTGTGTTTCTATCACTCACGCCACCCACCATAAGCAAATCATGAACATATTGCAAACCCTACAGAGGGGATCCCTCATTCTTGCGCGACAGGGAGAGCACCATAGGACATCACCAATAATAAAACAAGAAACTCAAACCAATCACGATCATCAATTAACCCATAGGACAAAACGGATCTAGTCAAACATCATAGGATAGCCATACATCATTGGGAAAAAATATATAGCATTGAGCACTATGTTTAAGTAGAGATTACAGCGGGTAAAAGAGGGGTTACATGTGACAGCCTGATTTTTGGCCCTTTCTTTTTCTTTTGTTTTTCTGAGGTTTTTGCTTTAGTTTTCTTTTTCCGTGGCTTTGTGATCTGGAAAGTGAAGAAGATGCCATCTTCTTTGTTTCCAGAGTGGCTTGTCATACCCAAATCTTTCCCTGGACCCTTTCATTTTCATCCTAGCCCAAATCCCAATATTCTTTTTATTGGGGATATTCCTTTTCTATTAAAGGAATAAATCAAATTGCCCTAGGTTGTGAAGCAACCTATATTTCTATCACTCCTAAAAATCCCAAATAATTCTCATAAATTGTTTGGGTCATGAATTTCTCAAATATGGCAAAATATTTCATTTGTCATGTTTATCATCATGCTCAAATAATTCATTTCCAAAATGCCTGCGCCCAGAATGGCTTCTTGCTCGGGCCCCTTCTCTGCTCGGCGTCTCAGCGAGCACGGGCATGTCCAGCAGCTAGCCCATGTTGTTGCTATTCACCTGGAGCCTTTCCCCCCTCCGTCAGCCCCTCTGTCAGCCCCTCCGTCAGCTCTCATCGCTGCTCGCCCACGGACGCACTGTGGCCGACCGAAGCTTTAATGGCGTTCGGCCATGTCTCCGCTGCGCCCTCGGCCCCTCTTGCCCTGTGCACCTTCTGTAGCTCGTCCGCTCCCCCTTCGTCGCGATCCCGCGCCTCCCCGTGATCGCTGCGCATCGCCAGAGCCTTGGATGAGCTCATGCGGCGGTGACCAGCTCGGGCACCTCGCCCTGCCTATAAAATGGCCAGCCCCGAGCCACTTGAAGCATCCCAAGCTCCTCCCCTCACTCCCAGCTCCCTCCCCAGCCTCTTGTTCGAGCTCAAAGAGCTCTTGAGCCCTCCACTGGCCGCCATGGCCGCCGCGGTGCCCCCCTTAAATCCGGCCGACCCGAGCCTCCCCTCCACCTCTACTCCTCACTAGTAGGCCACCCAGACCCCGGAGACGCTTCCCCAACCCTCCATTTGCCGCCGAAGTGCCCGTGGCCGTGTGCCCAAGTTCGTCTGAAGCCACCGTCCGCCGTCTCGAAGCTGCCCTCGCCTCCGTGCTCCTCGGTGGCCGTGCCCTACGCCATCCGATGTGCCGCTTCTTCCCGAGCACGCCAGTGTGCCGAGCTCCGCGGGAGATGGCCGGAGTCGCCGGGACTCACCGTCGAGGTGGCCTGCCTTGTCTCTGCCTCTCTCGAGCGCGAGAGGAGGACGAAGGAGCCAGGAGGAGGGAAAGGATAAGGCGGGCCCCACCAGTCTGTCACTCGGGCGTTGACCCGCCCGGTCCAGCTGGATAAGTGATGGGCCCCACAGCCCATGGGACCCCAACATCAGCGACCCGCGTGCCTGGCCCCGCCTCTGCCCGCGTGGCAAGTGGAAGCGTCAACCCCGTAGTACGTGTTCGTTTTCTGAAAGCGTATTTCCTCTCTGTTTCAGCCCAGAATGGGTTTTTTGAAACAGAAAGCGTATTTCTAACTTTGTGCTTCTGCCTTATCCACTCAGGGACTTGTTTGTGAGGATATTTTTGCAGAAAAGTCCCTGAACTTCAACCCTTCATATCTTTTTAACCACAACTCCAAATGAGGTGATTCCAAAGCCCACGTCTTTGTTTCGTCGAGCCGTTCTGTTGGGTTCAGTTTCACTATGGTTTGACACTGTGAAAATGACCTTTTTCCCTTGCATGTAAACAGCCCCTCCGAGAGAGAACTGTTTCCGGCAAATCTTTTCGCGGCTTCACCGCACTTCCTCCCGGTGATTTCTTCATTCCCAAGCAAGCCACAATACCCACTTGCATGATAGTCATGCAGTAGCCATGGTTTTCAACTTGAATATTTATTAAATGATTGCTTGTTTAAAATATGGTTATCGTTGTTTCGGAAATGCTTCTGGGATTGTGCTTACTTGTTTGCTATGTTGTTATGCACCTGGTTATCATGCCCTGCTAGTTGCTAGTATTACTTTCATATTGCCATGCTTGATAGTAGTACATGTTGGGTTGGTCATGTTCTTCTGTGCATGATTAACGTCGGTTATCGAGTACTATTAATATGCGTTGTTCCTTTGCTGTTAGTTGGTTAAGTGTTACTGGTAATATTGTTGATGAGTTCTTGCATGTTATTTATGGTTGATGATAATGGTCATGTTATGTTATACTATGAGTAGTGCTGCACCTGTAATATTTATGCTCGTCATTATGCCATGTTCGGTTGGAGATTATTTCATAGTTGATGTGGTGGATAGTTATGTTGCATCCCGTGATTATGTTGATATCATGTTCATGCATTGTAATTGCATCATGTTATTTTATCAAGGCTCAGCATTTTGCATTCAAGTTTAACCGGATTTAATTGAACTGGAACAACTGTTGGCTGAGTCATGGTGCCGCCAGATCGAAACTGACTGGTGCAACCACGCTTACCGTATGGGTAAGGTCCTAACTGGGTCTATTGTCGTGCATCTCGCCGGTGCCTCCCATGAGGGAAGGTTATGGGCGTTCTTACCCTGATTAGCTAGGCAGACATAACCTTGTGTGCCCGTTGTTTTTATTTTTATGGATCCGGTCCCAGTGAGGCATGTTTGACCACGATGGTGGTCGGAGTGTCTTTGGTAGACACAGGGCCACCCAGGACTAGCCCAGTTGGGAGTGGTTCAGAGTGGCCGGGAGAGTGTCACGGCAGTAGATCAATTTTGTTGGAACGTCGTTGGTCCACCCGAATGGGAGTGCGAGGCCATGGGTTCCGTGGTGTGGGTACAGTTTCTACCTCTGCAGAGTGTATATTAAATCTATCGATAGCCGCGCCCGCAAATAAGGGCCCAGTTTGTGTCGGTTCCACCGTGAGTCAATAGTATTAATAATAACTTGATTAATGACAACCCATGTTCGACGATGAGATAAGTTGGTTGTGATCGCCGGAAAGATCACGGTTTGAGACCAAGTGTTGGTCATGGTTGTGATCGCCGGAAGGATCAGGGTTTGAGACCAAGTGTTGGTCATGGTTGTGATCGACGGAATGATCACCGTGGTATCGAGCATACCGAGTTGTTGGATATTCATGATGTTGTGCAAGAATCATGGGTAAAGATCAAGCTCCTTGTGGTCATTTAATGATTACTACGGTATTGTTTATACCAAGCTTGATTTGATCCTGAGATGATCGTGTGATGTCCGAGGATGGTAAGTGATGCATGTGATGGTTACGAGATAACCCGAGCAAAATAATTGGTGCATATAGTGTCATCATGTTGCATGCTAGTATCGTTAGATTTATATGTTCATGCCATGCTTATATTGTTCTAGCTGTATCATGTTCATGTTGCCTTTGGATTCTTAGTGGCTATTATGATTATTTTCATGATGGTATCTGGTATTATTTTGGGAGTATTACTTTGGATGTCACGTTTCTCATGTCATGTTGTTATGAGGATCTCATGTTAATTCATGTTTAACCTGTAATTGACATGCTGTTGTTTGTCTTGAATGCTTCTGGTTAATTGTGAGCTTGCAAGTCCATTCAATGTACTGACCTGGTGTGTCATGCCAGCCTGCAGGTCATGCCTGGATTGCTTGCTTGTTTGGTGTTGTTCCTATGTTCGCGAGCTAGGATAAGCGTTCCAGCCAGAGTCCCTGCGGAGTGGAGTTTACCACCATCGTTGTTGTTCCGCTGCTAGTAGTTTTTCCACTGCTAGAGTTATTCCGTTGCTTCGAGTTGTTCTGCTGCTTGCATAGAGCAACTGAGGATGGCGTAGTGTCGATGTGCCGATGTTATTCATTGTAATATCAGAGACCTTGTAATCATATTCGTGTAATAATAGAAAGTTGGTTTGTCCTATGCTAAGCAGTGCCGTATTCCAGAAGACTTCTCCTCGATCTCTGGGCTGGAATACGGGGCGTTCCTGTTTTCTCTGAGCCGGGGTGCCACAGCGCTTGGTATCAGAGCCGGTCTGGCTGTAGAATGTCGTAGCCCGCGCGAATGTTAGAAAGCGGTAGTATAGACCCCAGTTGGTTGGTTGCACTTGTTTGTCGCATAACATGCATATAGATTGCTATTTTGTCACTAACGGTTAATCTGGTGAGTGTAGGTGGCATCATTTTCGGTCCACCGCCTACACCATCAATTTTGGCATGCCTGCTCCTCGGTGTGATGCGACCACATCATCATCCATTGCCTTCCATCTCGTTCCCTTGACAACCCTTACTGATCTTGGTTATCAAAAAAAGGGCAATACCAATAAACCCAGTCTTCCACTGTTATCTTGCCATGTTATTTCATTCTTTGGACGGGTACGATTCCCTTCGTACGCTTGATGAAGAGGTGGTCCTGACTTTTGTGTCTCACTACTGGATCGTCAAGTCCGTTCTCACCTGTCTATCCATCCAGATCCAGCCATTGTTCAGCCGGTGGTTGGTGTAGATTCGGTTACGCCAACTCCTTCCGCACATGGATATAATTTTCGTGCACACCGCCACAGCATATTAGACCGTAATACCAAGAGTTTCTGCGAGATTTGTGTGCTTAGGTGTGCATGCATATTATTGTGTGAGTAGCAGTAATATGTGATGATTGTTTGATTAATTATGTTAGTAGTATGCTTGTGTGCTTTTGTTTTAGTCGTTTCTTTTGTTTCTTTCTTTGGGCCTTCGGTGTTACAAATTTTTCCCCTATTAAAGTTGCTTGTCAGCCGACACCGGACCCAAAGAGTCAGCAAGAAATGCATATATTTCGAAACTCAGCTAAACAGAATGATATTGTCAGCAGACTGCAGTGAAATTGGAAATAGCTCGTCTGAATACAAAAGAAATCCTGGATGGAATGTCAGTATAAAGTTTGCATTAACGTGCACTCCTCACCACAATATGGAATTCTCAGCCGACTGCATTCAGATTGGGGAGTATCTGATCATGTTACTGAGTGTCAAGTCTCCCTCAGTGTGCACTCCTCATAGCAGAAATGATCAAATCAGCAAGAAGATAAATTGTGTGCAAGGTTGACAAAATATTATCATAGGTATGGCTTAGATACAAGTTTAATTTTTTGTTGAGGATGATTTTGGAACCTGACGTACCTGGAGGCAAGCAAGAATATGGCATGTACTCAGAAAGGACGATAATCCTGCAAAACCCCATTTCATACAAGAAATCAATAACAAATATTGTAAGATGGTTATATATGTGGAAATCGGTCCGCATATCACAATAAGAAGCTTCTGGTGTAAGCGACCCAATTTTCCCTTGCAAGATACCCGAGAAGCTTCCAAGGCAAGATTCATCTATCTTCCTCAGTACGATACATGTATGATTTCCCGCACAAGGTACTCTGTCTTCTTCAGTAGGCAACCAGAAAAGCTTCTGGCATAAGGTACCGAGTCTTTCCCAGCAAAGTCTTTAAGGGGGTAAGCTTCTGAAGCACGATACCCAGTATTCTTCAGCAAGCTGTTTGATGAAAGTTTCAAGCACAAATCAGCCAATCTTCCTCAGTGAGACATTGGTACAAGGTAGTATGCTGTAAATTGACAGCATATGGCAGTAAATCCCAAGAATCAGATCTGCAACATTTTGGTCAGAAGCAAGAATAAGTCAGAACTTGAGGGGTGTTGAACCTGCCATTTAATGGGGTACCCTGTAAGAAAAATGAGGATAAACTGCAATTGACGAAAAATTGCATCGACAGTACCTATGGTGATACGAAGAAGCAATATGACCCAGCTCTTTCAGCCAAGGATCCAGACCAAGAAAACAATAATGAAGGAGCAAGAGCAGTGATGTAGGCGACAATCAAATATTTGATACAGATCTGATACTTAAGACAGTAGAACCAGTTAAGATGATTCTGAAACTTCCGCGATAAGCTAGAATCTGTCAGGAAAGCGATTATGACCCAATTCACTGTTTGGAACCCGAAGGACCTGCATTTAGTGGACAAACCCTATGCAAGGAGTTAGAGCTTGGGTGTCCACTAGAAAAATCTGATCACCACTTCATGAAAGATTGTTAGTGCCGGATGACACACCCAGTGGAAATCACTCTTGGATTTGTGAGCCCGACATATATTTCAGTCGTCAGAATGCATCATAGTCAGTTAAGTCAGCAGATCTAAAAAAACTGGAGTCTGTATAAGCATGAACAAGCAAGGTAAGATCTGTCAGAATATGGATATATTAAAGCAAACCACCCTAGGACCAGTCAGATAAAAATTTAGTGTGAACAAAAATAAGAAAAAGGATACCCGAGTTGGAAACGGTTTCCTTAAGTCAGTATTTTCATACTTGTTCCCTGAGCAACCAAATCCCGAGGACGAGATTTCTTTAAGGGGGTAAGGTTTGTGATAGCTTGATTTTTGGCCCTTTCTTTTTCTTTTGTTTTTCTGAGGTTTTTGCTTGACTTTTCTTTTTCCGTGGCTTTGTGGTCTGGAAAGTGAAGAAGATGCCCTCTTCTTTGTTTCCAGAGTGGCTTGTCATACCCAAATCTTTCCCTAGACCCTGTCATTTTCATCCTAGCCCAAATCCCAATATTCTTTTTACTGGGGATATTCCTTTTCTATTAAAGGAATAACTCAAATTGCCCTAGGTTGTGAAGCAACCTATATTTCTATCACTCCTAAAAATCCCAAATAATTCTCATAAATTGTTTGGGTAATGTCTTTATTAAATATGGCAAAATATTGCATTTGTCATGTTTATCATCATGCTCAAATAATTCATTTCCTATTCTGTCCTGAATGGCAGAATGTGAAGCAGGTGCCATTTTCATTTTCCCAATAGACCTCAAACTCCTTGGACACCTTTTCATGTCCATATCATTGCCACATGCCAAAGTGCAACCTCATTTGCCTAGTAATTATTTATTTATGATTTTCCAAAGTTCCTGTCTGAGGGAACTAGTTGTGAAGGAAGCACAAGCTAGGCATATCCAAATGAGTTGCAATTTTGCATGGCCCTTCATATAACAAAATCATAGCCCTCCACCAAAGTAGAGCTCATGTCATGCCTCCATGTGAGCTCATATTCAATTCCTTGATTCTGTCCAAAATTTCAGTTTGTGAAGCAAGTATATTTTATCTTGCTCCATTATGGCTGCAAATTTTTCTGGGCCTTCTGTTACCCATATAACTTACCTCCACCCATTTTGGGCATGTTTCATCAAGCCATTATTCCTCTAGAATTTTTGCAAGTTTCTGGTCAGTGGAAATGTTTGTGAAGGAAGTAACATTTTGGTTTATCCAATTGGTATGAAACCTTTTGAGCATCTTCATAGGACCAAATGACCCTGCCTTGCCCAATTTGAGTTCAATTTGACTCTCCATGTGAGTGCATCATCCTAATCTTGATTCTGGACCATCTTTGGTAGTTGCAAAGCAACTCTGTTAAATCTTGATCCAAATCCTCTCCAAGTTACCAGGGTGAAAGTCCTTCTTACCCTAAACTTACCAAACAACTCCATTTGACCCAATTGCCTCCCAGACATCGTTTGGCTTAGCTCGTGGCACTGTGTGCACCAGTGCACGCGGTGACCACCGTTTTACCGTGCAATGGCCGTGCCCAGAATGGCTTCTTGCTCGGGCCCCTTCTCTGTTCGGCGTCTCAGTGAGCACGGGCATGTCCAGCAGCTAGCCCACATTGTCGCTATTCTCCTGGAGCCCTTCCCCCTCCGTCAGCTCTCGTTGTCGCGCGCCCACGGACGCACTGTGGCCGATCGAAGCTTTAATGGCGTTCGGCCGTTTCTCCTCTACGCCCTCGGCCCTTCTTGCCCTGTGCACCTTCTGTAGCTCGTCCGCTCCCCCTTCATCGTGATCCCGCACCACCCCGTGATCGCTGCGCATCGCCAGAGCCTTGGCCGAGCTCGTGCGGCAGTGACCGGCTCGGGCACCTCGCCCCGCCTATAAAATGGCCAGCCCTGAGCCACTTGAAGCATCCCAAGCTCCTCCCCTTACTCCCAGCTCCCTCCCCAGCCTCTCGTTCGAGCTCGAAGAGCTCTCGAGCCCTCCACTGGCCGCCAGGGCCGCCGCGGTGCCCCGCTTAAATCCGGCTGACCCGAGCCTCCCCTCCACCTTTACTCCACAGTAGTAGGCCACCCAGACCCGGGAGACCCTTCCCCAACCCTCCATTTGTCGCCGGAGTGCTCGTGGCCATGTGCCCAAGTTCGTCCGGAGCCACCGTCCTCGAAGCTGCCCTCGCCTCCGTGCTCCTCGGTGGCCGTGCCCTACGCCATCTGATGTGCCGCTTCTTCCCGAGCACGCCAGTGTGCCGAGCTCCGCGGGAGATGGCCGGAGTCGCCGGGACTCACCGTCGAGGTGGCCTACCTTGTCTCTGCCTCTCTCGAGCGCGAGAGGAGGACGAAGGAGCCAGGAGGAGGGAAAGGATAAGGCGGGCCCCACCAGTCTGTCACTCGGGCGTTGACCCGCCCGGTCCAGCTGGATAAGTGATGGGCCCCACAGCCCATGGGACCCGCACGTCAGCGACCCGCGTGCCTGGCCCCGCCTCTGCCCGCGTGGCAAGTGGAAGCGTCAACCCCGTAGTATGTGTTCGTTTTCTGAAAGCGTATTTCCTCTCTGTTTCAGCCCAGAATGCGTTTTTTGAAACAGAAAGCGTATTTCTAACTTTGTGCTTCTGCCTTATCCACTCAGGGACTTGTTTGTGAGGATATTTTTGCAGACAAGTCCTTGAACTTCAACCCTTCATATCTTTTTAACCACAACTCCAAATGATGTGATTCCAAAGCCCACGTTTTCGTTTCATCGAGCCGTTCTATTGGGTTCAGTTTCACTATGGTTTGACACTGTGAAAATGACCATTTTGCCCTTGCACGTAAACATCCCCTCCCGAGAGAGAACTATTTCCGGCAAATCTTTTCGCGGCTTCAGTGCACTTCTTCTCGGTGATTTCTTCAGCCCCAGGCAAGCCACAATACCCGCTTGCATGATAGTCATGCAGTAGACATGGTTTTCAACTTGAATATTTATTAAATGATTGCTTGTTTAAAATATGGTTATCATTGTTTTGGAAATGCTTCTGGGATTGTGCTTACTTGTTTGCTATGTTGTTATGCACCTGGTTATTATGCCCTGCTAGTTGCTAGTATTACTTTCATATTGCCATGCTTGACAGTAGTACATGTTGGGTTGGTCATGTTCTTCGGTGCATGATTAACGTCAGTTATCGAGTATGTTAATATGTGTTGTTCCTTTGCTGTTAGTTGGTTAAGTGTTACTCGGTAATATTATTGATGAGTTCTTGCATGTTATTTATGGTTGATGATAATGGTCATGTTATGTTATACTATGAGTAGTGTTGCACTTTTAATATTTCTACTCATCATTATGCCATGTTCAGTTGGAGATTATTTCATAGTTGATGTGGTGGATAGTTATGTTGCATCCCGTGATTATGTTGATATCATGCTCATGCATTGTAATTGCGTCATGTTCTTTTATCATGGCTCAACATTTTGCATTCAAGTTTAACTGGATTTAATTGAACTTGAACAACTGTGTTGGTGAAGATGGGCCGTGCTGGGCCCCCCTTTGAGCCACGCCGCAGGCCGCAGGCAGGCAAGTCTGGGGACCCCCATTCCCAGAATGCCGACAGTAGCCCCCGGGCCCAAGGCGCACCCGGACTTGGCCGTGCAGGGAGGCGGAAGGGCAAGAGAGAAGCGCCGCGGGCCCTAATAGCCTGCGGCCTTGGGCGCCGCGTGGCGGTTGACTTGACGTGGGCACCTCCACTTCCCCATGATGCGTCGGCAACTGCAGGATTGGACAAGTCCCTGGATGCAAAAACGGGTCATGATTACCTGCGATCATGGAGGTCGGCGGTTGGCCTTCGCCGGCTATAAGTATGAAATGGCGCGCGCCCTTCCAGTCCATCCCTCCTTGCTTCTCCTTCTTCCCGATCCTTGCCCCATCTTGCCGCGATGGCTCCGATCCACCGGTTCTCGACGGTAGAGAAGGGAAAGGCTCCCCGAGAGGGACCAGACCCACTCCCGCCGAAGAAACAACTCGTCCACCGTGGCATGGACGAGGGGGCCCTTCAGGTGGTGTCGAGGCCTTGGGGCGAGCTGGCGCTGCCGGGGTTCCTGCTTCCATTGTACGCCCACGTCGAGGGCCCCGGAGGAGCTGATGCTGACCGCCACGGGCGGCGCCGCCGTCGGCGCCGACGGGTCACGAAGGTGTGGGTCGTCCCTCCTGGAGTCCACACCGAGGGCTCCTCCCAAGAGTTCGTGCTCCACGTCGCCATCCCTCTTCAGTCTTGGATCCGCCTGCCTCCCTTCTTCGCCTCCATCATCCCACGGGGGGAGCCCATGGAGCTCTGGCTGCAGCACGCCGGCTGCAGCACCCTCGCGACCGAGGCAGAGGTCACGGTCGTCGCCCCGGGCGAGGTCTACATGACTCGGGGCTAGAGAGAGATCTCCCGGGTTTGCAGGACAAGGGGCGTCTTCGCGATCCACTTGGACTACGACGGTGCTTCAGTGATGCTCTTCAAGGTCTTCGATGCGAGCGGGCGCCGGCTGCAGTGCTTCCCCATGGAAGGCGGCCGGGACCCTGCTGCGACGAGGACTGGGCTCGCCAACCGCTCCCTTGGTGGCTCCTCAGGCGGTGGAGACGTCGGAGGTTCCAGCGGCTCCGGCGAGCCCTTCGCGACTCCGAAGACAAGCGATGACAGCTACGAGCCCCCGAGCCGGCGCCGCTCCTGGAGCAGGGCGGGCTCGTCAGGCCGTCGTCGACTCTGATCTGGATGGAGTTGGCGTCGGTGCTTGACGGCCCACTGTTGATGATGGCGTCTTTTGTACGGATGCGCGTAGTTTGCGACCCTTTGGGATCTGTTCCCTACGAGGAACCAAAAACGCGCCCCGTGGGGGCTTGTAAGGTGTCTGTGATCCTGTTTTGTTAATATAACCCTTGTCGTAAATTTGCATGAGTTGCTCATTCCGTCTTAGCTCGGTCCTCCCTTTCGAACCTCATGAGGGCTTGGTGCTCTGCGCCGACAGGTTCCAGTCTCAAGGCGGCTTCAGCCGTCGCTGGTATGCCAGGTCGCGATGCCGTGGTCAAGGCCAGGAGGTGAGCGACCCGGAGTCCAGTAAGAGCCCCTGAGTCGCAATGCTCAGGAGGTCCCCCTTGGCGCCCAAGCAGCCGTCGCTTGGTGAGAAAGGAGAGTGGTGTCGCTAACAAGGGATAGCATTAGGTGCGGGGATGGTGCCACGGTAGCTGGCGCTTCCGGGCGATGACTTATCTCGAGGATCAGGGGCCCTCTCTGGTGTGTCGCCGGGTCCGTGCATCAGCACGCATGAGGTTGCTCGGCGAGGTCCTTGTGTGTCTCTCCGCCCTCGCCTTTGCTCCCCTTTCTGCTCTACGTCCTCGGGTCCCGGCCCTCGAGCGAGTCTCAGCCGTCGCTGGTATGCCAGGTCGCGATGCCGTGGTCAAGGCCAGAGGGTGAGGGCTGGAGAGCCAGTAGGAGCCCTGAGTCACGATGCTCAGGCACCCCCCTTTAACTTGCAAGCGGTTCACGCGGACGAGAGCGAAGGAGACACCGCAAGGGCTCGCCTGACGCAGCTCCTTCGGGAGGTCCTGCAGGTCCATCATAGCAAAGGGTTGCCATGACAATTGACAGTCAGCCGTTGGTTGCTTCCGAGGGGTAGTGAGGCACTGAAGGCTTGACGAGGTGACGCTATGCGGGGCTGCCGCGGCCAGAGCTCAGCCATCCAGGTTTGTCGGCGTTGTAGGGACGGACCCATGCGCAAGCGTCGTGCCGTTTGGGAGAAGCTTCGTTAGTTGGCGTCAGCTGAGAAGGCAACTGGGTAAAACACATTAGCCGCGAAGGAGTGGATTCGTTCAAATAGATGCTGGGAATGCGGAGATCACTGGGTCAGGCCCGAGCGACTTGGGGGTGATGCAGCCCGAGGGGCGCCCCCAACAAGGTAAGCTGACAATATAGAATAAAAAGGGATACACGCCGGAGGGATGGACCCCCGTGGCCTGGGAATAATGCAGCCCTGGGGGGCGCTCCCAGTTGGAAGTGAAACTAGAGAGATGTCACCTGATGATGTTGAGGACGAAGGAGTGTTGGTGTAGCTGACTTGGTGGGCTGCGGGAGCCGATCCTCACGAGCGCCCAGGCCCAGGGGCCTCAGGAGGCTCCGGAGGCACTGGCGGCTCCTCGCGGGCCATCTCCATCTCTGCCAGGGCTGCGGAACGCCTGGCCTCTCGTGCTTCCGCGATGCCCCTCATGAGGCGCTGGTACATGTCAGTCGCGTTCAGCAAGCCGTAAGGCATGCGAACGTAGCTGTGGGGTGGACCTCCGCAGCGCCCCACTCGCGAGGGCCAGAGGCGATCCAGGGAGGCGGCTCGGTTGAGCCCTGGTATGTTGATGCAGACGCGCAGCCCACCATCCTCGCCTGGATGGGGAGCCACTGCTGGCAGGCGGCGGCCGCCTTTCATGACTCTCGACTCCTGTAGCTCCTGAATGACCTTGCTGACGAACTCCTGAGGGTCTGGATCTCCTTGCCTTGCTCCTTATCGAGGGAAACGTGCTTCAAAACACGCCTCGAGGTGGTGCCCAAGCGCCTCCCTCGTGACCCTAGCTAGGTCGGTGGCCCTCCAGGGGAGAGCCCCCGAGCCCTGCCTGAGGAGGACACCGGGCGTGCTTTCCTATGCGATGGAGGGAGGTTCCCCCTGGGCAGGTGCGGGCCCGGAGGGGCCTGCCTCCTGAGGGGCCAGGACGAACGATGTCTTCTTCTTCTTGGGGACGGCCTCGGGAAGCCTCCTGCTTCCGCGATCCGGGTCTTCCAGTGATGCGGCTTGAAAGGCTCGTTCCAAGGAACACACCGCGTCCTTCTCTTCACATGGCACCGTGATGACTCCGCCGCTTCCTGGCATCTTGAGGACGTTGTAGCCGTGGTGAGTTACGGCCATGAACTTGGCCAGCGCTGGGTACCCAAGGATGGCGTTGTACGGCATGCGAATGTGGGCGACGTCGAAGTCGATGAGCTCGGTGCGGTAGTTGTCGCGTGCCCCGAAGGTGACAGGGAGGCGGACCTGCCCAATCGGGACCGTGGAGCCGTCGGTGATACCGGAGAAAGGCTTGGTTGGCTGAAGCTGGCTGTAGGGAACTTGGAGGTTGTTGAATGTTTCCACGGACAGGACGTTGAGCCCTGCCCCGCCATCGATGAGGGTCTTGGTGACCACCACGTTGCTGATGATTGGGGAGCAAAGCATCGGGAGAACTCTGGCTGTAGCCGCACACTTGAGATGATCTGCTGAGCTGAACATGATGGCGCACGCCGACCACCTGAGAGGGTGCGTGGCTTCGAGCCTGGGGAGGACTGCGTTCACTTCGCGGGCGAACTGCTTGAAGATGCGTTGAGAGGCTGGGGCTTGAGCCCCGCCCAGGATGCAGGCGATCGCACATGGCTCCTGGAAGCCCCTAGCCTCCTTGTCCTGGTGACGGTCCTTGTTTCTCCTTGGCTGCGGCGGCAGCGGTGGGAGGCTTGCGTTGCCTTGCGGGCGATCCTCGCGAGGCTGATCCCTCCAGTCTCTCTCGCGAGGCTGATCCCTCCATCCTCTCTCGCGAGGTGGGTCCTGCCAGCGATCCTCGCGAGGTTAGTCGCGCCACCCTTGGCGCGGGCCACGGTCTTCCCAGCGTCCTGCATTCCTTCCTCCTCCTCGATCGTAGCCCCGGTCACCACGGTCAGGGCGACGGCCGATCCTTCCTTATCGCACAGCTCGGAGTTCTTGACATTCGTTGGTGTTGTGGGTGTGGAGGTCGTGGTACACACAGTACCGGCTGCCCTCGGAAGGTTCGGGCTGATCTCTGCCCTGCTTGGTGTCTGGTTCTGCCGCGAGCACGGCAGCCCCCTTGCGCTTCACATCCTTGGCCTTGAGCTTCTTCTCTTCTGGGTCTGCGGCAGGCAGCTCGAGGAGGGAGACACGCCCTTCCTCAGCCCTGGCGCACTTGTTCGCCAAGTTGAACAGCTCCAAGGAAGTGCACAGGTCTTCATGCATCGCCAGCTCCTCCTTCATCTTGACGTCGCACACGCCGTCGAAGAAGGCTGAGATGATGGCCTCCTCAGTCACCTTGGGAATCTTGAGGCATGCGTTGTTGAAGCGCTGGATGTACTTCTGCAGGGTTTCCCCAGGCTGTTGCTTGATGCGGCGCATGTCGCTCACGGCAGGTGGCCGGTCGCGAGTGCCTTGGAAGTTGGCGATGAAGCGGGTGTGCATCTCATCCCAGGAAGAGATTGTGCCTGGAGCCAGGTTCAGGAGACAGGTGCGGGCCCCGTCCTTGAGTGCCATGGGGAACCAGTTCGCCATGACCTTCTCGTCTGCGTTGGCAGCTTCGATGCCCAGCTCGTAGAGCTAGAGGAACTCTGCAGGGCCACGCGATGAGGCAAGTCTGGCTTGAACTTGCCGGGCCACGCGATGCTACATAGCTCGGTGGTGAAGGCGCGGCAGCCTGCTGTGGCCACGGGAGGCCTCGGGTGACGGGACGCTTGGTCTTGCATGTCCCCACGCACAGCAGCTGGGAGCAGCGCAGGATCTTGACGCGCGGGAGTAGGAGCATGGTCGCGACGTGCTGGAGCAGGGAGCGCCCGGGCAGCTTCTTGCGGGCGAGGGACTTCCTGGCAGCTCTGCTCTTGCCATGCTGGCGCTTGACGGAGCGGGTTCCGCCCAGGGGCCACGCGCCTTGGATCCATGGCGTCTTCTTGAGGAGGAGGCGGCCGGGGCGCTGCCGGAGCCTCATCGCCCGCGCGGGGCGGGGAGCGGTGCAGCGGAACGGACAGTTCAAGAGAGCCCCCTGCAGCGCGGACGAGCTTGGCGACGCGGTCGAGCCATTCTTCGTAGACGTCGTCGATGGGACGGTAGCACAGGAGCTCGTTTGCCGCGATGAGTGCAGCCCGAGCCTCCATGGGCACGCGGAACGCGCGGGACGAAGAACCAGCTGGGGTGAGCGAGGGAGTTGCGGTGCAGCCGTCTTGCCGCACGGAGGATGCTGGGACGATGCTTGCCGCTCGTCCCCCGCCGGGCCGGTGGCGGCATTGATGGCAGGTGACGGGGAACGGTGTGGATGCCCGCCAACAGGGGCCGTCTGGGCGACGCGGGATGCGAGTGCGGCCCGGCGCTCGGCGCGGGCCCAACGAGCGTCAGCCATGGGCACGATGGTCGGAGGAGAACGGGGTGGTGGAAGACGAATCCCGGCGCACCCCTACCTGGCGCGCCAAATGTCGGATTTCGGGTTCCGGCAGACCCTTGAGGTTCGAACACTGGGGTGCGCGCGGAGATTTCGCCTCCTACCTACCTGCACCCCTCTGCCATGCTAGGATCTAAAACTAAGGAAGGAACAACACAAGAGACATAGGTTTTATACTGGTTCGGGCCACCGTTGTGGTGTAATATCCTACTCCAGTGTGTGGTGTGGTGGATTGCCTCTTGGGCTGATGATGGTGAACAATACAAGGAAGAACAGCCTCGCGAGGTTCTATTCTTGGCTAGGGCGATGAACTGCTCGGAGGAGTTCAGTCACCTTTCTCTCTCTCTCTCTCTCCTTCTAGCCCACCGACCGAACCGACCGAACCCCCTCCGAGAGGCCTCTGCTTTGTGTGTGGCTGGTCCTATTTATAGAGGCCCTGGTCCTCTTTCCAAATATCGAGCGGGAAGGGAGCCAACATTGGCAGGCTAATTTGAAGGGGGACAGCAAGTATCAGCTATCCTGACAAAAGTAGTCTTCGCATGCGCAAAGCTCTGGTGATGACGCCGTCTCGGGCTCCATGATGACCTCCGTCTCGTAGTCCTCCTGGTCTTGGTCTCGTTGCACTGAAATGGCAACCTTTGCCTGATGCCTCGGTACTCCGCGGCTGCGCTTGCTCCCTTTGCACCAAAGAGGAAAGGAGGACGCTGCGCGGCTGGCACCCGCCTGGCGCCCTGAGTCGTCATGGCTTGCATCACGGGCACCTCGTGAGGTACCCCGCCTTGATCTCTCCGCCTCCTCGTGAGCCAGCCTAACGAGGCCGTGCCTGAGGAAGCTCCACGTCATCCGCCCCGCGAGGCTTGGCCCCTCGCGAGGGTCTTGGGTTTGTGTTGGTGAAGATGGGCCGTGGTGGGCCCCCCTTTGAGCCACGCCCCAGGCCGCAGGCAGGCAAGTCTGGGGACCCCCGTTCCCCGAACACCGACAATGATCATGTGATGTCCAAGGATGGTAAGTGATGCATGTGATGGTTACGAGATAACCCGAGCAAAATAATTGGTGCATATAGTGTCATCATGTTGCATGCTAGTATCGTCAGATTTGTATGTTCATGCCATGCTTATATTGTTCTAGATGTATCATGTTCATGTTGCCTTTGGATTCTTAGTGGCTATTATGATTATTTTCATGATGGTATCTGGTATTATTTTGGGAGTATTACTTTGGATGTCATGTTGCTCATGTCATGTTGTTATGAGGATCTCATGTTAATTCCTGTTTAACCTGTAATTGCCATGCTGTTGTTTATCTTGAATGCTTCTGGTTAATTGTGAGCTTGCAAGTACATTCAATGTACTGACCTGGCATGTCATGCCAGCTTGCAGGTCATGCCTGGATTGCTTGCTTGTTTGGTGTTGTTCCTGTGTTTGCGAGCTAGGATAAGCGTTCCAGCTAGAGTCCCTGTGGAGTGGAGTTTACCACCATCGTTGTTGTTTCGCTGCCAATAGTTTTTCCACTGCTAGAGTTATTCCGCCGCTTCGAGTTTTTCTGCTGCTTGCATAGAGCAACTGAGGATGGCATAGTGTCATCGTGCCGATGTTATTCATTGTAATATCGGAGACCTTGTAATCATATTCGTGTAATAATAGAAAGCTGGTTTGTTCTATGCTAAGAAGTGTCGTATTCCAGAAGACTTCTCCTCGATCTCTGGCTGGAATATGGGGCGTTCCGGTTTTCTCTGAGCCGGGGTGCCACATTACACCGCTGCATAGAGGGGGGAAGAGTTGGTGATGACGGCGGTGAAGTTGTTGGTGTAGATCATTGTCACGATCATGACCCCGACGGCGTTCCGGCGCCACCGGGAGAGAGGGGGAGAGATCCCCCCTTCTTCTTCTTCTTCCTTGACCTTCTCCCTAGATGGGAGAAGGGTTTCCCCTCTGGTCCTTGATCTCCATGGCATGGGAGGGGCGAGAGTGTTGGGTAACGTAGTAATTTCAAAAAAAATTCCTACGCACACGCAAGATCATGGTGATGCATAGCAATGAGAGGGGAGAGTGTTGTCTACGTACCCTCGTAGACCGACAACGGAAGCATTGACACAACATAGAAGAAGTAGTCGTACGTCTTCCTGATCTGACCGATCCAAGTACCGAACATACAGCACCTCCGAGTTCTGCACACATTCAACTCGATGACGTCCCTCGAGCTCCGATCCAGCCGAGTGGTGAGGGAGAGTTTCGTCAGCACGACGGCGTGATGACGGTGATGATGTTCTACCGATGCAGGGCTTTGCCTAAGCACCGCTACGATATGACCGAGGTGGAATATGGTGGAAGCGGGCACCGCACACGGCTAAGGAACGATCACGAAGATCAACTTTGTCGGATTTCGGGTTCCGGCAGACCCTTGAGGTTCGAACACTGGGGTGCACGCGGAGATTTCGCCTCCTACCTACCTGCGCCCCTCCGCCTCGCTATGATCTAAGCTATGGAAAGAACAACACAAGAGACACAGGGTTTATACTGGTTCGGGCCACCGTTGTGGTGTAATACCCTACTCCAGTGTGTGGTGTGGTGGATTGCCTCCTGGGCTGATGGTGATGAACAATACAAGGAAGAACAGCCTCGCGAGGGTCTGTTCTTGGCTGGGGCAATGAACTGCTGGGAGGAGTCCAGTCACCCTCCTTTCTCTCCTCCATCCTATGGGTGGCTGGTCCTATTTATAGAGGCCCTGGTCCTCTTCCCAAATATCGAGCGGGAAGGGAGCCAACAATGGCTGGCTAATTTGAAGGGGGGCAGCTAGTACCAGTTATCCTGACAAAAGTAGTCTTCGCCTGCACAAAGCTCTGGTGGTGACGCCGTCTTGGGCTCCACAATGACCTCCGTCTTGCAGTCCTCCTGGTCTTGGTCTTGTTGCACCGAAATGGCAACCTTTGCCTGATGCCTCGGTACTCCGCGGCTGCGCTTGCCCCCTTTGCACCAAAGGGGAAAGGAGGACACCGCGCGGGCTGGCACCCGCCTGGCACCCTTGGCCGTCATGGCTTGCGTCACGGGCACCTTGTGAGGTACCCCGCCTTGATCTCTCGACCTCCTCGCGAGTCAGCCTGATGAGGCCGTGCCTGAGGAAGCTCCGCGTCGTCCGCCCTGCGAGGCTTGGCCCCTCGCGAGGGTCTTGGGTCTGTGTTGGTGAAGATGGGCCATGCTGGGCCCCCCTTTGAGCCACGCCGCAGGCCGCAGGCAGGCAAGTCTGGGGACCCCCGTTCCCAGAACACCGACAGTAGCCCCCGGGCCCAAGGCGTGCCCGGGCTTGGCCGTGCAGGGAGGCGAAAGGGCAAGAGCGAAGCGCCGCGGGCCCTAACAGCCTGCGGTCTTGGGCGCCGCGTGGCAGTTGATTGGACGTGGGCGTCTCCACTTCCCCATGGCGCCTCGGCAACTGCACGGAGTGGACAAGTCCCTGCATGCAAAGCGGGTCATAATTACCTGCGATTGTGGGGGCCGTCGGTTGGCCCTCGCCGGCTATAAGTACGGATCGGCGCGCGCCCTTCCAGTTCATCCCCCCTTGCTTCTCCTTCTTCATGGCCCCGTCGAGGAGGTTCTCGGCCGCAGAGAAGGGGAAGGCTC
The DNA here is from genome assembly GCF_002162155.2 of Triticum dicoccoides. NCBI lineage: Eukaryota > Viridiplantae > Streptophyta > Magnoliopsida > Poales > Poaceae > Triticum > Triticum dicoccoides. The sequence goes on from NC_041392.1 coordinate 448,035,933, forward strand.
GCCAGGTTGAGCCTGCCTCTCCCCCGCCCAAGCGCGGCCGTGGAGACGATTTCCAGCACGGCGATGGGCAGATTGCTAGGGCCGGGGGGCGCGCTCCGCTCGCGCGTCCCCCTAGGCTGCACTTCCGCGCTGCAGAGGTGCTGCCGGAGTTCGTCGTGTGGTCGGCGGAGCCGACTAGCACCCGGCTTCCAATTCCTCGCTTCCTCCTCGGCGAGCTCCCGGGCGGCCTCTGGCTTCAGGCCGACGGCTGCTGCAGCCGGGCCTCATGGGCTTCACTGGAGGCCCTAGCCCGCGGTTGGCAGACGTTTGCCCGCGCGCGTGGCCTGAGCCATCGGTGCACCCTGCACTTCAAGTTTGACGGCGATGCCACCCTCTACGTGAGGGTGTTTGGGGAAGATGGTCGCCGCGCGGGGTGCTGCCCCAAGGACGACGACCGCGGCCGGGAACCCAGCTCCAGCGGTGATGGAGAGGACAGCACTTGCGTGACTGGCGGCGCTTAGGGTTCCCCAAGCTTCTCCGGTTCTTCTTCAGGCGGCGACTCTTCTAGCGGTGGCCGCGGTCAGCCTCCACGCCGTCGTATCTGCTTGGGAGGTGGTAGCATGTCCGCCCGCCGTCGCGCCCCGGTGAAGCGTGAGAGGGAGTCTACTTGAGCCCCGGAGGCACCTCGAGTCTTTCCTGCAGGCCGGTGTGAGGCGAGCTGCGCCTGATTTGTTCTTTCTTTTCCTTTTTCCTGCATAAAAAGACAGTAGTGTGGAGCCCCGCGGGGGCGTGTTTGGGTCATTGCTGTTAATCATCGTTTTGCTTCCGTTATCGTGCCTTCCGGCTATGTGCCCGCGCGTGGATAGTTCCCGGCCCCAGCCGTGGGGGGGCGACCGACCCAGGCCTTGTGTTCGTGTCGCGGTGCCCGTGGGGCACGGACTGGAGGGGTGCTCCTGTATTGGACCCAGGTCGCGAACCCTTTGAACAACTAGGACAGGAACACTCGCGAGGGTGCTCGGCTGCCCCCCTCGCGAGGCCTTGCATAAGAGAAATCGAGGCAGGAGAGTGAAAAGTCGAAGAACCACAAGCCAAAGACGGCAACAACTTCAATAAAACTTCGAATGAGAAGGAACAAGTCAACTGCAGAAAGCAAATGAAAAGCCGGGTCTGGCACCTAATCTAGTCTTCGACGTCTTCTCACCAGCATGGAGCTAAGTGCTGCCACTGGGCGTGGGAGGGAGCCCCAGGGCCTGAGGCCGGCGCTCCTGAGACTCCGGGGCGTGTACAGCCCCAACTCATTATTACGTGAGAGTGTCACGGGCGGCGAGCTTCACAGGCGTTGGCCTTCTTCACAGGCTCCGGGCCTTTTCCAAAACGCGACAGCTTCACGGGCATTCGCCTTCTTCACAGGCTCTGGGCCTTTTCCAAAACGCGACAGCTTCACAGGCATTCGCCTTCTTCACCGGCTCTGGGCCTTTTTCAAAACACGACAGCTTCACAGGCATTCGCCTTCTTCACAGGCTCTGGGCCTTTTCCAAAACGCGACAACTTCACAGGCATTCGCCTTCTTCACAGGCTCTGGGCCTTTTCCAAAACACGACAGCTTCACAAGCATTCGCCTTCTTCACAGGCTCTGGGCCTTTTTCAAAACGCGACAGCTTCACAGGCATTCGCCTTCTTCACAGGCTCTGGGCCTTTTTTAGGGGTAGAACCTCCGAAGTTGTTGTATGTTCCATGCGTTCTAGACCGGCACCCTCTCCTGAGTCTCCAAGCGCGCGGAGCCGGGCCTGGAAACATGAACAACTTTGAACGGGCCCTCCCACATGGGAGAGAGCTTGTGCAGCCCCTCCCTGGAGAGAACCCGCCTGAGCATGAGGTCTCCTACCTCGAGGGTTCTGGGGCGGATGTTGCGGCAGTGATATCGCCGTAGCGCTTGTTGGCACCTCGCCGCTCGCAGCGCGGCCTCTCAGCGACGTTCCTCCCCCAGCACGAGGTCCATCCCCCGCATGGCGTCCTGCTCCGCCTCGTCGAACGCCAGGACCCGCTCGGAGCGACGTCTGACCTCGTGAGGGAGGACCGCTTCGGCTCTGTAGACAGGAAGAACGGGGTCTCTCCGGTCGGCTTGGCCGCGGTTGTGCGGATGGACCACAACACGGACTGAAGCTCGTCGTACCAACCTCTGCCGCAGGCCTCCAGCTTCTTCTTGAACGTCCTGGTCTTGAGGCCCCTCAGGACCTCTGTGTTGGCTCGCTCGGCCTGGCCGTTGCTTCGGGGGTGCGCCACCTAAGCGTAGCATATCTGCGTTCCAAGGTTAGCACATTATGTTTTGAAGAGGTTACTGGTGAACTGCGAACCGTTGTCCGTGATGATGCGGTTCAGCACCCCGAACCGGCTCACGATGCCCTTGAAGAACTTGACCGCGGAACCCGCGGGAATGGTGCGGACAGCCTCTACTTCGGCCCACTTGGTGAACTTGTCCACAGCGACGTAGAGGTAGTGGTAGCCCCCTAGCGCCCGAGGAAACGGGCCCAAGATGTCCAGCCCCCAGACTGCAAATGGCCACGAAAGGGGTATAGTCTGCAGGCCTCCTGCTGGCTGATGGATCTGCTTGGCGTGGAACTGGCAGGCCTCACAAGCTTTCACTAGTTCGACAGCGTCATTGAGTGCGGTGGGCCAATAAAACCCACTGCGGAACGCCTTGCCGACGAGGGTCCGTGATGATGAATGATGTCCACACTCTCCGCCGTGTATATCTTCCAGCAGTTCCTTCCCTTGCTCCCTGGAGATGCAACGCAGGGATACATCGTTTGGTCGCTTCCGGTAGAGCTCTCCATCCTTGATGCACTATGTCGTGGCCTGGCGTGCCACTGCTCCGCTTCCTCCTCCTTCTCCAGCAGGGTCCCTCGTGTTAAGTAACTCCGGAGCTCCGTGATCCAGCATCCCTCCTGAGGTTCCATCGTCAGGAGCAGGCGTGCTCCTGAGGCCGGGCCACAGGCCGGAGCTCCTGAGGCAGGTGGCTGGGGGAGCTCCTCCCGAGGCTGAGCCGTGTTTGACATTGATAGCAGGGCTGAGGGCTTGAAGAGCCGCTCCTCGAAAACGCCAGGCTCCTGAGGTAACCGCCTGGATGCCCGTTTGGCGATGTCGTCGGCCTCCTGATTGGTGCCACGGGGCACATGCTGCAACTCCAACCCCCAGAACTGCTTCTCCATCCTGCGGACCTCCGCAAGGTAGGCTTCCATGTGCTCATCTTTCGGCTCATACACCTTGTTGGAGAAATTGACAAGCAGTTGCGAATCGCCCTTGATGGTGAGGCGTTTCACTCCCAGGGCAGTTGCGGCCTTCAAGCCCGCTATTAAACCTTCATACTCCGCTATGTTGTTGGAGACCTTTTCACCTTGCTGGAAACAGAGCTGCACAGCGTAGCAGAGCATGTCCTGAGTGGGCGATATAAGCACCGCCCCAGCCCCAGCACCATGCCTGGAGAACGCCCCATCGAAGTGCATGACCCAGCCTTCTGGCGCCTCGCTTCCCGGGGAGAGGGACCGATCCTCGTCGGCCTTGAGGCCTGGTGCCTCCGTCCATTCTGCCACAAAATCCGCCAACGCTGCTCCCTTGATGACTCTAGTCATGCTGAATTCGAGCTGAAACGCTTGCAGTTCTATGTTCCACTCAGCGACCCTTCTGGCTGAGTTAGGGCTCCGGAGCACTCTCTCCAGGGGGTATGACGAGATGACCTTGATGGGGTGACCCTGAAAATAGTGTGCAACTTGTGCGAGGCCACCAGTAGCACGAGGAGGAGTTTCTAAGGCATGGGGTACCGTGCCCTCACATCCCGCAACACCGTGTGCTGACGAAGTACACTGGGTGCTCAATGAGGTTAGGTGCGTCAGTGCTGGCGGCTCCCTTCGGAGACCATGGCGCCTCTTGAGGCGATGAGGCCTCCTGAGACTGGCCATCTGGGAGAGGGGCCTCTTCCACCTTTGGTGCACTTCTCTGCGGCGGCTGATCATCCTCAGCCGCGGTGCGGTTTCTGTGGGCCTTCCTTGTTCCTGTTCTACCTTGTCCTGGGCTGCTGCCGCAGTTTTGATTCGACGCTCCTCTCTAACCACCACCGGGGCTGCGCTGGCGGAGTAGGGAGTGGCAGCGAGGTAAAGCACCAGGGGTTCTTGAGGGCGCGGAGCCACCATGACCGGTGGGCTGGTCAGGTATCACTTGAGATCCTGGAACGCCTTGTCGGCCTCTTCAGTCCACTCAAAGGGCCCATTTTTCTTCATTAGCTGGAAGAAGGGCAGCGCTCGTTCCCCCAACTTGGAGATGAAGCACCCTAGCGCGGTTACGCGCCCAGTGAGCTTCTGCATTTCTCTGAGTGTCTTCCACCGCCTTGACCTTTTCCGGGTTAGCCTCGATGCCTCGGTGGGACACGAGGAAACCCAAGAGCTTGCCCGAGGGGACTCCGAACACACACTTCTCTGGGTTGAGCCGTAGGTTCACTGTGTTGAGGCTCGCGAAGGTTTCCTCCAGGTCTTGTATCAGGGTCCTGGCCTCCCGAGACTTTAACACAATGTCATCGACGTAAGCTTCAACATTCTTCCCGAGCTGCGGGCCCAAGGTGATGTGCATCAGCCGCTGAAAGGTCACCCCTGCGTTACGCAGCCCGAATGGCATGCAGGTGTAGCAGTACACCCCACACGGGGTTAGGAAGGCTGTCTTTTCGACGTCTTCTACCGCCATCTTGATCTGGTGATACCCAGAGAAGGCATCCAAGAAGCATAGCAGGTCGCATTCCACGGTGGAATCGACGATCTGGTCGATGCGGGGGAGCGGGAACGGATCTTGCGGGCATGCCTTGTTGAGGTTGGTGAAGTCGACACACATGCGCTCCTTCCCTCCCTTCTTTGGCACAACGACAGGGTTGGCCAACCAATCCGGGTATCGGACCTCGCGAGTGACCCTAGCGGCTTCTAATTTGCGGGTCTCTTGGACGATGAAGGCCTACTTTTCTGTGGACTGCCGCCTGGCCTTCTTCTTCACAGGGCGCACATTGGGGCACACGTTGAGGTGATGCTCGATTACACTCCTAGGGATCCCTGCCAACTGGTCAGGCTCCCAAGCGAATACCTTCTGTCGGTGTTCTGGGAACGGGGGTCCCCAGACTTGCCTGCCTGCGGCCTGCGGCGTGGCTCAAAGGAGGGCCCAGCACGGCCCATCTTCACCAACACAGACCCAAGACCCTCGCGAGGGGCCAAGCCTCGCGGGGCGTACGACGCGGAGCTTCCTCAGGCACGGCCTCATCAGGCTGGCTCGCGAGGAGGCGGAGAGATCAAGGCGGGGTACCTCACGAGGTGCCCGTGACGCAAGCCACGACGGCCAAGGGCGCCAGGCGGGTGCCAGCCCGCGCTGTGTCCTCCTTTCCGCTTTGGTGCAAAGGGGGCAAGCGCAGCCGCGGAGTACCGAGGCATCAGGCAAAGGTTTCCATTTCGGTGCAACAAGATCTAGACCAGGAGGACTGCACGATGGAGGTCATCATGGAGCCCAAGATGGCGTCACCACCAGTGCCTTGCGCAGGCGAAGACTACTTTTGTCAGGATAACTGGTACTAGCTGTCCCCCTTCAAATTAGCCTGCGATTGTTGGCTCCCTTCCCGCTCGATATTTGGGAAGAGGATCAGGGCCTCTATAAATAGGACCAGCCACCCATAGGATGAAAAGGAGAGAAGGGGGTGACTGGACTCCTCCCAGCAGTTCATTACCCCAGCCAAGAACAGACCCTCACGAGGCTGTTCTTCCTTGTATTGTTCATCACCATCAGCCCAGGAGGCAATCCACCACACCACACACTGGAGTAGGGTATTACACCACAACGGTGGCCCGAACCAGTATAAACCCTATGTCTCTTGTGTTGTTCTTTCCATAGCTTAGATCTTAGCGAGGCGGAGGGGTGCAGGTAGGTAGGAGGCGAAATCTCCACGCGCACCCCAGTGTTCGAACCTCAAGGGTCTGCGGGAACCCGAAATCCAACATTTGGCGCGTCAAGTAGGGGTGCACCGGAGTTTTCTCTTCCGCCACTGCCACGGCCTGCCTCGCGATGAGTAGCGCGTCGCCCGCTCCGGCCACCGGCGCCAGCATGGGGGCTAGGGGGCTCCGCGCCCTGGCCCCAGCCCTGCAACAGGTACGGTGGCCGGACAAGTTCAAGCCAACGACGCCGCCGCGCTACGGCGGCGCGACAGATCCACTGGCCTTCTTGCTGGCGAGTGAGGAGGCCCTCCTCGAAGCCGGAGGTGACGATAGGGTCATGGCCAACTGGCTCCCCATGGCCCTCACCGGCGCTCCGCGCACATGGCTGCTTCACCTGCCGGCAGCCTCCGTGGCCTCCTGAGAAGAGCCCCGCAGCTTCTTCCCCGCCCATCGCTCTACACCAACACCCCCAGTCATCGCGGCCCTCCTGGGCGGCTCGCAGGCGCCGCCTACAAGTCACCACGTCAAGCCGTTCATCCGCCGGGTCAGTGCCGCTTCCGCGCGGCAGGGGCTCTCCCGTACCGGCCGGCGCCCAAGGCCGGCCTGACCTTCAGCTCGGAGGACCACCCCTCCAACTCGGCCTGCTTGGGTGCGCTCTCCATGCTGTGCACCCCCACCATCTGCCAGGTGGCCGTCACCAGAATTCTCATCGATGGCGGTGCGGGCCTCAGCGTGCTCTCGGTCGAGGCCTTCAACCTCCTCTGCATACCCCTGGAGCGGCTGCAACCCAGCCGGCCCTTCTCAAGCGTTGGGGGCGGGTCATCTAGCTCCTTGGGACAGAACCGACTCCCAGTAACCTTCGGCACCTACAACAACTTCCGCACGGAGCTGGTCGACTTCGACATCGCCCCCATCGGCCTCCCCTACAACGCCATCCTCGGCTACCCAGCGCTGGCCCAGTTCATGGCCGCGACGCACCCGGCGTACAACCTCATGAAGATGCCCGGGAGCAGCGGTGTCCTCACCGTGCACGGGGACACCGGAGACGCGCTGCGGGTGCTCAAGCTTGCCTTCAAGACGGCGGCTTCGGCACAGCCCGCCGACTTGGAGACCCCCGAGCCCAAGGGGGCTGCACCCGCCAAGAAGAAACAGTTGTTCACCCAAGACAAGGAAGAAACCAAGCAGATACCCGTCAATGAGGACGGGTCCACCAACGCCACTTTCACCATAGGCGCCAACCTCGAACCTGAGTAGCAGGAGGCCCTGGTCGGGTACCTGCGCGCAAACAAGAAGGTATTCGCTTGGGAGCCTGACCAGTTGGCAGGGATCCCTAGGAGTGTAATCAAGCATCACCTCAACGTGTGCCCCAACGTGCGCCCTGTGAAGAAGAAGGCTAGGCGGCAGTCCATAGAAAAGCAGGCCTTCATCGTCCAAGAGACCCGCAAATTAGAAGCCGCTAGGGTCATTCGCGAGGTCCGATACCCGGATTGGTTGGCCAACCCTGTCGTTGTGCCAAAGAAGGGAGGGAAGGAGCGCATGTGTGTCGACTTCACCAACCTCAACAAAGCATGCCCGCAAGATCCATTCCCGCTCCCCCGCATCGACTAGATCGTCGATTCCACCACGGAATGCGACCTGCTATGCTTCATGGATGCCTTCTCTGGGTATCACCAGATCAAGATGGCGGTAGAAGACGTTGAAAAGACAGCCTTCCTAACCCTGTGTGGGGTGTACTGCTACACCTGCATGCCATTCGGGCTGCGTAACGCAGGGGCGACCTTTCAGCGGCTGATGCACATCACCTTGGGCCCGTAGCTCGGGAAGAATGTTGAAGCTTACGTCGATGACATTGTGGTAAAGTCTCGGGAGGCCAGGACCCTGATACAAGACCTGGAGGAAACCTTCGCGAGCCTCAACACAGTGAACCTACGGCTCAACCCAGAGAAGTGTGTGTTCGGAGTCCCCTCGGGCAAGCTCTTGGGTTTCCTCGTGTCCCACCGAGGCATCGAGGCTAACCCGAAAAAGGTCAAGGCGGTGGAAGACATGAGCCCGCCAAAGACCCTCAGAGAAATACAGAAGCTCACTGGGCGCGTGACCGCGCTAGGGCGCTTCATCTCCAAGTTGGGGGAATGAGCGTTGCCCTTCTTCCAGCTAATGAAGAAAAAGGGGCCCTTTGAGTGGACTGAAGAGGCCGACAAGGCATTCCAGGATCTCAAGAGATACCTGACCAGCCCACCGGTCATGGTGGCTCCGTGCCCTCAAGAGCCCCTGGTGCTTTACCTCGCCGCCACTCCCTACTCCGCCAGCGCAGCCCTGGTGACGGTTAGAGAGGAGCGTCGAATCAAAACCGCGGCAGCAGCCCGGGACAAGGCAGAACAGGAACTAGGAAGGCCCACAGAAACCGCCACCGCGGCTGAGGAGGATCAGCCGCCACAGAGGAGTGCATCGGAGGCGGAAGAGGCCCCTCTCCCAGATGGCCAGTCTCAGGAGGCCTCATCGCCTCAAGAGGCGCCATGGTCTTCGAAGGGAGCCACCAGCACTGACGCACCCAACCTCGTTGAGCACCCAGTGTACTTCGTCAGCACGGTGTTGCGGGATGCGAGGGCACGGTACCCCATGCCTCAAAAACTCCTCCTCACGCAAGCTGCGGCACTATTTTCAGGGTCACCTCATCAAGGTCGTCTCGTCATACCCCCTGGAGAGAGTGCTCAGGAGCCCTAACTCAGCGGGAAGGGTCGCTGAGTGGAACATAGAACTGCAAGAATTTCAGCTCGAATTCAGCACGACCAGAGTCATCAAGGGAGCAGCGTTGGCGGATTTTGTGGCAGAATGGACGGAGGCACCAGGCCTCAAGGCCGATGAGGATCGGTCCCTCTCCCCGGGAAGCAAGGCGCCAGAAGGATGGGTCATGCACTTCGATGGGGCGTTCTCCAGGCATGGCGCTGGGGCTGGGTTGGTGCTTATATCGCCCACTCAGGACAAGCTCTACTATGCTGTGCAGCTCTATTTCCAGCGAGGTGAAAAGGTCTCCAACAACATAGCGGAGTATGAAGGTTTAATAGCGGGCTTGAAGGCCGCAGCTGCCCTGGGAGTGAAACGCCTCACCATCAAGGGCGATTCGCAGCTCCTTGTCAATTTCTCCAACAAGGTGTACGAGCCGAAAGATGAGCACATGGAAGCCTACCTTGCGGAGGTCCACAGGATGGAGAAGCAGTTCTGGGGGTTGGAGTTGCAGCATGTGCCCCGTGGCACCAATCAGGAAGCCGATGACATCGCCAAACGGGCATCCAGGCGGTTACCTCAGGAACCTGGCGTTTTCGAGGAGCGGCTCTTCAAGCCCTCAGCCCTTCCATCAATGTCAAACACGGCTCAGCCTCGGGAGGAGCTCCCCCAGCCACCTGCCTCAGGAGCTCCGCCCTGTGGCCCGACCTCAGGAGCATGCCTGCTCCTGACGATGGAACCTCAGGAGGGATGCTGGATCACGGAGCTCCGGAGTTACTTAACACAAGGGACCCTGCCGGAGAAGGAGGAGGAAGCGGAGCGAGTGGCACGCCAGGCCATGGCATACTACATCAAGGACGGAGAGCTCTACCGGAAGCGACCAAACGATGTATCCCTGCGCTGCATCTCCAGGGAGCAAGGGAAGGAACTGCTGGAAGATATACATGGCGGAGACTGTGGACATCATTCATCATCACGGACCCTTGTCGGCAAGGCGTTCCGCAGTGGGTTTTATTGGCCCACCACACTCAATGACGCCGTTGAACTAGTGAAAGCTTGTGAGGCCTGCTAGTTCCACGCCAAGCAGATCCATCAGCCAGCAGGAGGCCTGCAGACTATACCCCTTTCGTGGCCATTCGCAGTCTGGGGGCTGGACATCTTGGGCCCGTTTCCTCGGGCGCCAGGGGGCTACCGCTACCTCTACGTCACCGTGGACAAGTTCACCAAGTGGGCTAAAGTAGAGGCTGTCCGCACCATTCCCGCGGGTTCCGTGGTCAAGTTCATCAAGGGCATCGTGAGCCGGTTCGGGGTGCCGAACCGCATCATCACGGACAACGGTTCGCAGTTCACCAGTAACCTCTTCAAAACATACTGTGCTAACCTTGGAACGCTGATATGCTACGCTTCGGTGGCGCACCCCCGAAGCAACGGCCTGGCCGAGCGAGCCAATGCAGAGGTCCTGAGGGGCCTCAAGACCAGGACGTTCAAGAAGAAGCTGGAGGCCTGCGGCAGAGGTTGGTACAACGAGCTTCAGTCCATGTTGTGGTCCATCCGCACAACCGCGACCAAGCCGACCGGAGAGACCCCATTCTTCCTGGTCTATGGAGCCGAAGCGGTCCTCCCCACGAGGTCAGACGTTGCTCCGCGCGGGTCCTGGCGTTCGACGAGGCACAGCAGGACGCCATGCGGGGGATGGAGCTCGTGCTGGGGGAGGAACGTCGCCGAGAAGCCGCGCTGCGGCGATATCACTGCCACAACATCCGCCCCAGAACCCTCGAGGTAGGAGACCTCGTGCTCAGGCGGGTTCTCTCCAGCGAGGGGCTGCACAAGCTCTCTCCCATGTGGGAGGGCCCATTCAAAGTTGTTCATGTTTCCAGGCCCGGCTCCGCGCGCTTGGAGACTCAGGAGGGGGTGCCGGTCCAGAACGCATGGAACATCCAGCACCTCCGAAGGTTCTACCCCTAAAAAAGGCCCAAAGCCTGTGAAGAAGGCGAATGCCTGTGAAGCTGTCGCGTTTTGGAAAAGGCCCAGAGCCTGTGAAGAAGGCGAACGCCTGTGAAGCTATCGCATTTTGGAAAAGGCCCAGAGCCTGTGAAGAAGGCGAATGCCTGTGAAGCTGTCGCGTTTTGGAAAAGGCCCAGAGCCTGTGAAGAAGGCGAACGCCTGTGAAGCTGTCGTGTTTTGGAAAAGGCCCAGATCCTGTGAAGAAGGCGAATGCCTGTGAAGCTGTCGCATTTTGGAAAAGGCCCGGAGCATGTGAAGAAGGCCAACGCCTGTGAAGCTCGCTGCCCGTGACACTCTCACGTAATAATGAGTTGGGGTTGTACACGCCTCGGAGTGTCAGGAGCACCGGCCTCAGGCCCTGGGGCTCCCTCCCACGCCCAGTGGCAGCACTTAGCTCAGGACTGGTGAGAAGACGTCGAAGACTAGATTAGGTGTCGGACGCGGATTTTCATTTGCTTTCCGCAGTTGACTTGTTCCTTCTCATTTGAAGTTTTATTGAAGTTGTTGCCGTCTTTGGCTTGTGGTTCTTCGACTTTTCACTCTCCTGCCTCAATTTCTCTTATGCAAGGCCTCGCGAGGGGGGGGGGGCAGCCGAGCGCCCTCGTGAGTGTTCCTGTCCTAGTCGTTCAAAGGGTTTGCGACCTGGGTCCATTACAGGAGCACCCCTCCAGTCCCTGCCCCACGGGCACTGCGACACGAACACAGGGCCTGGGTCGGTCGCCCCCCCACGGCTGGGGCCGGGAACTATCCACTCGCGGGCACGTAGCCAGAAGGCACGATAACGGAAGCAAAACGATGATTAACAGCAATGACCCAAACACGCCCCCGCGGGGCTCCACACTACTGTCTTTTTACGCAGGAAAAAGGAAAAGAAAGAACAAATCAGGCGCAGCTCGCCTCACACCGTCTGCAGGGAAGACTCGAGGTGCCTCCGGGGCTCAGGAAGACTCCCTCTCGCGCTTCACCGGGGCGCGACGGTGGGCGGACACGCTACCACCTCCCAAGCAGATACGATGGCGTGGAGGCTGACCGCGGCCACCGCTAGAAGAGTCACCGTCTGAAGAAGAACCGGAGAAGCTTGGGGAACCCTGAGCGCCGGCAGTCACGCGAGCGTTGTCCTCTCAATCACCGCCGGAGCTGGGTTCCCGGCCACGGTCGTCGTCCTCGGGGCAGCACCCCGCTCGGCGACCATCTTCCCCAAACACCCTCACGTAGAGGGTGGCATTGCCGTCAAACTTGAAGTGCAGGGTGCACTGACGGCTCAGGCCACGCGCATGGGCAAACGTCTGCCAACCGTGGGCCAGGGCCAGGCTCCCAGCTGCGGAGACCTCCAGTGAAGCCCATGAGGCCCGGCTGCAGCAGCCGTCGGCCTGAAGCCAGAGGCCGCCCCGGGCGCCGGCCGGGAGCTCGCCGAGGAGGAAGCGAGGAAGTGGAAGCCGGGTGCCAGTCGACTCCGCCGACCACATGGCGAACTCCGGTAGCACCTCTGGAGCGCGGAAGAGCGGCCTAGGGGGACGCGCGACCGGAGCGTGCCCCCTGGCCGCAGCAATCTGCCCATCACCATGCTGGAAATCGTCTCCACGGCCGCGGGGAGCTGCCATGGTGGCCACAGGATGTTTGTGAGGGCGCCCTCACCCGCGCTTGGGCGGGGGAGAGGCAGGCTCAACCTGGCGAGCCTTCCCCTTCTCTGCGGCTGAGAACCTCCTCGACGGGGCCATGAAGAAGAAGGAGAAGCAAGGGGGATGAACTGGAAGGGCACGTGCCGATCCGTACTTATAGCTGGCGAGGGCCAACCGACGACCCCCACGATCATAGGTAATTATGACCCGCTTTGCATGCAGGGACTTGTCCAATCTGTGCAGTTGCCAAGGCGCCATGGGGAAGTGGAGACGCCCACGTCCAATCAACCGCCACACGGCGCCCAAGACCGCAGGCTGTTAGGGCTCGTAGCGCTTCACTCATGCCCTTTCGCCTCCCTGCACGGCCAAGCCCGGGCGCGCCTTGGGCCCGGGGGCTACTATCGGCGTTCTGGGAATGGGGGACCCCAGACTTGCCTGCATGCGGCTTGTGGCGTGGCTCAAAGGAGGGCCCAGCACGGCCCATCTTCACCAACAGAGACCCAAGACCCTTGCGAGGGGCCAAGGCTCGCGGGTCGGACGACGCGGAGCTTCCTCAGGCACGGCCTCATCAGGCTGGCTCACGAGGAGGCGGAGAGATCAAGGTGGGGTACCTCACGAGGTGCCCGTGACGCAAGCCATGACGGCCAAGGGCGCCAGGCGGGTGCCAGCCTGCGCGGTGTCCTCCTATCCCCTTTGGTGCAAAGGGGGCAAGCGCAGCCGCGGAGTACCGAGGCATCAGGCAAAGGTTGCCATTTTGGTGCAACAAGACCAAGACCAGGAGGACTGCAAGACGGAGGTCATCGTGGAGCCCAAGACGGCGTCACCACCAGAGCCTTGCGCAGGCGAAGACTACTTTTGTCGGGATAACTGGTACTAGCTGTCCGCCTTCAAATTAGCCTGCCATTGTTGGCTCCCTTCCCGCTCGATATTTGGGAAGAGGACCAGGGCCTCTATAAATAGGACCAGCCACCCATAGGATGAAAAGGAGAGAAGGGGGTGACTGGACTCCTCCCAGCAGTTCATTGCCCCAGCCAAGAACAGACCCTCGCGAGGCTGTTCTTCCTTGTATTGTTCATCACCATCAGCCCAGGAGGCAATCCACCACACCACACACTCGAGTAGGGTATTACACCACAACGGTGGTCCGAACTAGTATAAACCCTGTGTCTCTTGTGTTGTTCTTTCCATAGCTTAGATCTTAGCGAGGCGGAGGGGTGCAGGTAGGTAGGAGGCAAAATCTCCGCGCGCACCCCAGTGTTCGAACCTCAAGGGTCTGTCGAAACCCGAAATCCGACACCTTCTTGTTTGCGCCCAGGAACCCGACCAAGGCCTCCTCCTGCTCGGGTTCGAGGTTGGCGCCTATGGTGAAAGTGGCGTTGGTGGACCCGCCCTCATCGACGGGTATCTGCTTGGTTTCTGCCTTGTCTTGGGTGAACAACTGTTTCTTCTTGGCGGGTGCAGCCCCCTTGGGCTCGGGGGTCTCCAAGTCGGCGGGCTGCGCCAACGCTGCCGTCTTGAAGGCGAGCTTGAGCACCCGCAGCGCGTCTCCGGTGTCCCCGTGCATGGTGAGGACACCGCTGCTCCCGGGCATCTTCATGAGGTTGTACACCGGGTGCGTCGCGGCCATGAACTGGGCCAGCGCTGGGTAGCCGAGGATGGCGTTGTAGGGGAGGCCGATGGGGGCGATGTCGAAGTCGACCAGCTCCGTGCGGAAGTTGTTGTAGGTGCCGAAGGTTACTGGGAGCCGGATGTGTGCCAAGGAGCGAGATGACCCGCCCCCAACGCCTGAGAAGGGCCGGCTGGGTTGCAGCCGTTCCAAGGGTATGCAGAGGAGGTTGAAGGCCTCGACCGAGAGCACGCTGAGGCCCGCACCGCCATCGATGAGAGTTCTGGTGACGGCCACTTGGCAGATGGTGGGGTGCACAACATGGGGAGCGCACCCGAGCAGGCCGAGTTGGAGGGGTGGTCCTCTGAGCTGAAGGTCAGGCCGGCCTTGGGCGCCGCCCGGTTCGGGAGAGCCCCCTGCCGCACGGAAGCGGCACTGACCCGGTGGATGAACGGCTTGACGTGGTGACTTGTAGGCGGCGCCGGCGAGCCGCCCAGGAGGGTCGCGACGACCGGGGGTGTTGGTGTAGTGCGATGGGCGGGGAAGAGGCTGCGGGGCTCTTCCCAGCAGGCCACGGAGGCTGCCAGCAGGTGGAGCAGCCATGTGCGCGGAGCGCCGGTGAGGGCCATGGGGAGCCAGTTGGCCATGACCCTATCGTCACCTCCGGCTTCGAGAAGGGCCTCCTCGCTCGCCAGCAAGAAGGCCAGCGGATCTGTCGCGCCGCCGTAGCGTGGCGGCGTCGTTGGCTTGAACTTGTCCGGCCACCGTACCCGTTGCAGGGCTGGGGCCAGGGCTCGGAGCCCCCTGGCCCCCGTGCTGGCGCCGGCAGCCGGAGCGGGCGACGCGCTACTCATCGCGAGGCAGGCGGTGGCGGAAGAGAAAACCCCGGTGCACCCCTACCTGGCGTGCCAAATGTCGGATTTCGGGTTCCGGCAGACCCTTGAGGTTCGAACACTGGGGTGCGCGCGGAGATTTCGCCTCCTACCTACCTGCACCCCTCCGCCTTGCTAAGATCTAAGATATGGAAAGAACAACACAAGAGACACAGGGTTTATACTGGTTCGGGCCACCGTTGTGGTGTAATACCCTACTCCAGTGTGTGGTGTGGTGGATTGCCTCCTGGGCTGATGGTGATGAACAATACAAGGAAGACCTGCCTCGCGAGGGTCTGTTCTTGGCTGGGGCAATGAACTGCTGGGAGGAGTCCAGTCACCCTCCTTTCTCTCCTCCATCCTATGGGTGGCTGGTCCTATTTATAGAGGCCATGGTCCTCTTCCCAAATATCGAGCGGGAAGGGAGCCAACAATTGCGGGCTAATTTGAAGGGGGGCAGCTAGTACCAGTTATCCTGACAAAAGTAGTCTTCGCCTGCACAAAGCTCTGGTGGTGACGCCGTCTTGGGCTCCACGATGACCTCCGTCTTGTAGTCCTCCTGGTCTTGGTCTTGTTGCACCGAAATGGCAACCTTTTCCTGATGCCTCGGTACTCCACGGCTGCGCTTGCCCCCTTTGCACCAAAGGGGAAAGGAGGACACCGCGCGGGCTGGCACCCGCCTGGCGCCCTTGGCCGTCATGGCTTGCGTCACGGGCACCTCGTGAGGTTCCCCGCCTTGATCTCTCCGCCTCCTCGCGAGCCAGCCTGATGAGGCCGTGCCTGAGGAAGCTCCGTGTCGTCCACCCCGCGAGGCTTGGCCCCTCACGAGGGTCTTGGGTCTATGTTGGTGAAGATGGGCCGTGCTGGGCCCCCCTTTGAGCCACGCCGCAGGCCGCAGGCAGGCAAGTCTGGGGACCCACGTTCGCAGAACGCCGACAAACTTGTGTGTCATGGGGTGCCCCCTTGCCCTCGTATATAAAGGAGGGAGAGGGGGAGGTGCGGCCGGCCCTAGGGGTGCGCCTGGAGGAGTCCTACTCCCACCGGGAGTAGGACTCCCCCCTCTAGCCTTGTTGGAGAAGGAAAGGGGAAGGGGGAAAGAGGAAAGGCGGGCGCCGCCCCCCCCTTCCTTGTCCAATTCGGACTAGGGGGGAGGGGGCACGCGGCCTGCCCTGGCCAGCCCTCCTCTTCTCCCTTAGGGCCCATGTAGGCCCATTAACCGCCGGGGGGGCTCCGGTAACCCCCCGGTGCTGCGGTAAAAAACCCAATTTCACCCGGAACGTTTCCAATATCCAAATATAGGCTTACAATATCCAAATATAGGCTTACCATTTCGAGACTCCTCGTCATGTCCGTGATCATATCCGGGACTCTGAGCAACCTTCGGTACATCAAAACACAAAAACCCTAATTACGATTGTCACCGAACTTTAAGCGTGCGGACCCTACGGGTTCGAGAACTATATAGACATGACCGAGACACGTCTCCGGTCAATAACCAATAGCGGAACCTGGATGCTCATATTGGCTCCTACATTTCTACGAAGATCTTTATCGGTCAGACCGCATAACAACATACGTTGTTCCCTTTGTCATCGGTACGTTACTTGCCCGAGATTCTATCGTCGGTATCTCAATACCTAGTTCAATCTCGTTACCGGCAAGTCTCTTTACTCATTCCGTAACACATCATCCCGCAACTAACTCATTAGTTGCAATGCTTGCAAGGCTTATAGTGATGTGCATTACCGAGTGGGCCCAGAGATACCTCTCCGACAATCGGAGTGACAAATCCTAATCTCAAAATATGCCAATCCAACAAGTACCTTTGGAGACACCTATAGAGCACCTTTATGATAACCCAGTTATGTTGTGACATTTGGTAGCACACAAAGTGTTCCTCCGGTAAACGGGAGTTGCATAATCTCATAGTCATAGGAACATGTATAAGTCATGAAGAAAGCAATAGCAACAAACTAAACGATCAAGTGCTAAGCTAACGGAATGGGTCAAGTCAATCACATCATTCTCCTAATGATGTGATCCCATTAATCAAATGATCACATGTATAAGTCTATGTCTAGGAAACATAACCATCTTTGATCAACGAGCTAGTCAAGTAGAGGCATACTAGTGACACTTTTTTGTCTATGTATTCACACATGTATTATGTTTCCGGTTAATACAATTCTAGCATGAATAATAAACATTTATCATGATATAAGAAAATAAATAATAACTTTATTATTGCCTCTAGGGCATATTTCCTTCAGTCTCCCACTTGCACTAGAGTCAATAATCTAGTTCACATCGCCATGTGATTTAATACCAATAGTTCACATCACCATGTGATTAACACCCATAGTTCACATCGACATGTGACCAACACCCAAAGGGTTTACTAGAGTCAATAATCTAGTTCACATCGCTATGTGATTAACACCCAAAGAGTACTAAGGTGTGATCATGTTTTGCTTGTGAGAGAAGTTTAGTCAACGGGTCTGCCACATTCAGATCCGTAAGTATTTTGCAATTTTCTATGTCAACAATGCTCTGCACGGAGCTACTCTAGCTAATTGCTCCCACTTTCAATATATATCCAGATTGTGATTTAGAGTCATCTGGATCAGTGTCAAAATTTGCATCAACGTAACCCTTTACGACGAACCCTTTTTGTCAGCTCCATAATCGAGAAACATATCCTTATTACACTAAGGATAATTTTGACCGCTGTCCATTGATCTACTCCTAGATCACTATTGTACTCCCTTGCGAAAAACTCAGGGCAGGGTATACAATAGGTCTGGTACACAGCATGCCATACTTTATAGAACCTATGGCTGAGGCATAGGGAATGACTTTCATTCTCTCTCTATCTTCTGCCGTGGTCGGGTTTTGAGTCTTACTCAACTTCACACCTTGTAACACAGGAAAGAACTCCTTCTTTGACTATTCCATTTTGAACTACTTCAAAATCTTGTCAAGGTATGTACTCATTGAAAAACTTATCAAGCGTCTTGATCTATCTCTATAGATCTTGATGCTCAATATGTAAGCAGCTTCACCAAGGTCTTTCTTTGAAAAACTCCTTTCAGACATTCCTTTATGCTTTGCAGAATAATTCTACATTATCTCCGATCAACAATATGTCATTCACATATACTTATCAGAAATGTAGTGCTCCCACTCACTTTCTTGTAAATACAGGCTTCACCGCAAGTATATATAAAACTATATGCTTTGATCAACTTATCAAAGCGTAGATTCCAACTCTAAGATGCTTGCACCAGTCCATAGATGGATCGCTGGAGCTTTGCATATTTTGTTAGTACCTTTAGGATTGACAAAACCTTCTGGTTGCATTATATACAACTCTTCTTTAATAAATCCATTAAGGAATGCAGTTTTGTTTATCCATTTGCCAGATTTCATAAAATGCGGCAATTGCTAACATGATTCGGACAGACTTAAGCATAGATACGAGTGAGAAACTCTCATCATAGTCAACACCTTGAACTTATCAAAAACCTTTTAGCGACAATTCTAGCTTTGTAGATAGTAATGCTACTATCAGCGTCCGTCTTCCTCTTGAAGATCCATTTATTCTCAATGGCTCGCCGATCAATGGGCAAGTCAATCAAAGTCCATACTTTGTTCTCATACATGGTTCTCATCTCAGATTTCATGGCCTCAAGCCATTTCGTGGAATATGGGCTCATCATCGCTTCCTCATAGTTCGTAGGCTCGTCATGCTCAAGTAACATGACCTCCAGAACAGGATTACCGTACCACTCTGGTGCGGATCTCACTCTGGTTTACCTACGAGGTTCGGTAGTAACTTGATCTGAAGTTACATGATCATCATCATTAGCTTCCTCACTAATGAGTGTAGTAGTCACAGGAATGGATTTCTGTGATGAACTACTTCCCAATAAGGGAGCAGGTATAGTTACCTCATCAAGTTCTACTTTCCTCCCACTCACTTATTTCGAGAGAAACTCCTTCTCTAGAAAGGATCCATTCTTAGCAACGAATATCTTGCCTTCGGATCTGTGCTAGAAGGTGTACCCAACAGTAACTTTTGGGTATCCTATGAAGACGCACTTTTCCAATTTGGTGTTGAGCTTATCAGGATGAAACTTTTCACATAAGCATCGCAACCCCAAACTTTAAGAAACGACAACTTTGGTTTCTTGCCAAACCACAGTTCATACAGTGTCGTCTCAATGGATTTAGATGGTGCCCTTTTTAACGTGAATGCAGCTGTCTCTAATGCACAACCCCAAAAGTATAGTGGTAAATCGGTAAGAAACATCATAGATTGCACTATATCCAATAAAGTACGGTTATGACGTTCGGACACACCATTACACTGTGGTGTTTCAGGTGGCGTGAGTAGTGAAACTATTTCACATTGTTTTAACTGAAGGCCAAACTCGTAACTCAAATATTTCACCTCTGCGATCATATCGTAGAAACTTTTATTTTCTTGTTACGATGATTCTCCACTTCACTCTAAAATTCTTTGAACTTTTCAAATGTTTCAGACTTATGTTTCATCAAGTAGATATACCCATATCTACTAAAATCATCTGTGAAGCTCAGAAAATAACGATACTTGCCGTGAGCCTTAACACTCATCGGACCGCATACAGCAGTATGTATTATTTCCAATAAGTCAGTTGCTCGCTCCATTGTTCTGGAGAACAGAGTCTTAGTCATCTTGCCCGTGAGGCATGGTTCGCAAGCATCAAAATGATTCATAATCAAGTGATTCCAAAAGCCCATCAGCATGGAGTTTCTTCATGCGCTTTACGCCAATATGACCTAAACGGCAATGCCACAAATAAGTTGCACTATCATTATTAACTTTGCATCTTTTGGCTTCAATATTATGAATATGTGTATCACTACGATCGAGATCCAACAAACCATTTTCATTGGGTGTATGACCATAGAAGGTTTTATTCATGTAAACAGAACAACAATTATTCTCTAACTTACATGAATAACCGTATTGCAATAAACATGATCCAATCATATTCATGCTCAACGCAAACACTAAATAACATTTATTTTAGGTTCAACACTAATCCCGAAAGTATAGGGAGTGTGCGATGATGATCATATCAATCTTGGAACCACTTCCAATACACATCGTCACTTCATCCTTAACTAGTCTCTGTTCATTATGCAACTCCCATTTCGAGTTACTACTCTTAGCAACTGAACCAATATCAAATACAGAGGGGTTGCTATAAACACTAGTAAAGTACACATCAATAACATGTATATCAAATATAGCTTTGTTCACTTTGCCATCCTTCTAATCCACCAAATACTTGGGGCAGTTCCGCTTCCAGTGACCAGTCCCTTTGCAGTAGAAGCACTTAGTCTCAGGCTTAGGACCAGACTTGGGCTTCTTCACTTGAGCAGCAACTTGCTTGCCGATCTTCTTGAAGTTCCCTTTCTTTCCCTTTGCCCTTTTTTTGAAACTAGTGGTCTTGTTAATCATCAACACTTGATGCTCTTTCTTGATTTCTACCTTCAACGATTTCATCATCATGAAAAGCTCGGGAATCATCATCCCTTGCATACTATAGTTCATCATGAAGTTCTGCTAACTTGGTGATTGTAACTAGAGAACTCTGTCAATCACTATTTTATCTGGAAGATTAACTCCCACTTGATTCAAGCGATTGTAGTACCCAGACAATCCAAACACATGCTCACTGCTTGAGCTATTCTCCTCCATCTTTTAGCTATAGAACTTGTTGGAGACTTCATATCTCTCAACTCGGGTATTTGCTTGAAATATTAACTTCAACTCCTGGAACATCCATATGATCCATGACGTTCAAAACATCTTTGAAGTCCCGATTCTAAGCTGTTAAGCATGGTGCACTAAACTATCAAGTAGTCATCGTATTGAGCTAGCCAAACGTTCATGACGTCTGCATCTGCTCCTACAATAGGTTTGTCACCTAGCGGTGCATTAAGGACATAATCCTTCTATGTAGCAATGAGGATAAACCTCAGATCACGGATCCAATCCGCATCATTGCTACTAACATCTTTCAACTTAGTTTTCTCTAGGAACATATCAAAAATAAAACAGGGGAGCTAAATGCGAGCTATTGATCTACAACATAGATATGCTAATACTAACAGGACTAAGTTCATGATAAATTTAAGTTCAATTAATCATATTACTTAAGAACTCCCACTTGAAAAGACATCCCTCTAATCTTCTAAGTGATCACGTGATCTAAATCAACTAAACCATAACCGATCATCACGTGAAATGGAGTAGTTTTCAATGGTGAACATCACTATGTGATCATATCTACTATATGATTCACGCTCGACCTTTCGGTCTTAGTGTTCCGAGGCCATATCTGCATATGCTAGGCTCGTCAAGTTTAACCTGAGTATTCTGCGTGTGCAAAACTGGCTTGCACCCGTTGTAGATGGACGTAGAGCTTATCACACCCGATCATCACGTGGTGTTTGGGCACGACGAACTTTGGCAATGGTGCATACTCAGGGAGAACACTTTTATCTTGAAATTTAGTGAGAGATCATCTTATAATGCTACCGTCAATCAAAGCAAGATAAGATGCATAAAAGATAAACATCACATGCAATCAATATAAGTGATATGATATGGCCATCATCATATTGTACTTGTGATCTCCATCTCCGAAGTACCGTCATGATCACCATCGTCACCGGCACGACACCTTGATCTCCACCGTAGCATCGTTGTCGTCTCGCCAATCTTATGCTTCCACGACTATCGCTACCGCTTAGTGATAAAGTAAAGCATTACAGCGCAATTGCATTGCATACAATAAAGTGACAACCATATGGCTCCTGCCAGTTGCCGATAACTCGGTTACAAAACATGATCATCTCATACAATAAAATTTAGCATCATGTCTTGACCATATCACATCACATCATGCCCTGCAAAAACAAGTTAGACGTCCTCTACTTTGTTGTTGCAAGTTTTACGTGGCTGCTACGGGCTTAGCAAGAACCGTTCTTACCTACGCATCAAAACCACAACGATAGTTTGTCAAGTTGGTGCTGTTTTAACCTTCGCAAGGACCGAGCGTAGCCACACTCGGTTCAACTAAAGTTGGAGAAACTGACACCCGCCAGCCACCTGTGTGCAAAGCACGTCGGTAGAACCAGTCTCGCGTAAGCGTATGCGTAATGTCGGTCCGGGCCGCTTCATCCAACAATACCGCCGAACCAAAGTATGACATGCTGGTAAACAATATGACTTATATCGCCCAGAACTCACTTGTGTTCTACTCGGGCATAACATCAATGCACAAAACCTGGCTCTGATACCACTGTTGGGTAACGTAGTAATTTCAAAAAAATTCCTACGCACACACAAGATCATGGTGATGCATAGCAACGAGAGGGGAGAGTGTTGTCTACGTACCCTCGAAGACCGGAAACGGAAGCGTTGAAACAACATAGAGGAAGTAGTCGTACGTCTTCCCGATCCGACCGGTCCAAGTACCGAACGTACAGCACCTCCGAGTTCTACACACGTTCAACTCGGTGACGTCCCTCGAGCTCCGATCCCGCCGAGTGTTGAGGGAGAGTTTCGTCAGCACGACGGCGTGATGACGGTGATGATGTTCTACCGACGCAGGGCTTCGCCTAAGCACCGCTACGATATGAACGAGGTGGAATATGGTGGAAGGGGGTACTGCACACGGCTAAGGAGCAATCACGAAGATCAACTTGTGTGTCATGGGGTGCCCCCTTGCCCCCGTATATAAAGGAGGGAGAGGGGGAGGTGTGGCCGGCCCTAGGGGTGCGCCTGGAGGAGTCCTACTCCCACCGGGAGTAGGACTCCCCCCTCTTGCCTTGTTGGAGAAGGAAAAGGGAAGGGGGAAAGAGGAAAGGGCCCCCCCCCTTCCTTGTCCTATTCGGACTAGGGGGGACGGGGCGCGCGGCCTGCCCTGGCTGGCCTTCCTCTTCTCCCTTAGGGCCCATGTAGGCCCATTAACCCCCCCCGGGGGGGGGGGGGTTCCGGTAACCCCCCGGTGCTCCAGTAAAAATCCCGATTTCACCCGGAACGTTTCCAATATCCAAATATAGGCTTCCAATATATCAATCTTTATGTCTCGACCATTTCGAGACTCCTCGTCATGTCCGTGATCATATCCGGGACTCCGAACAACCTTCGGTACATCAAAACACAAAAAACCTAATTACGATCATCAGCGAACTTTAAGCGTGGCGGACCCTACGGGTTCGAGAACTATGTAGACATGACCGAGACACGTCTCCGGTCAATAACCAATAGCGGAACCTGGATGCTCATATTGGCTCCTACATATTCTACGAAGATCTTTATCGGCCAGACCACATAACAACATACGTTATTCCCTTTGTCATTGGTATGTTACTTGCCCGAGATTCGATCGTCGATATCTCAATACCTAGTTCAATCTCGTTACCGGCAAGTCTCTTTACTCGTTCCATAATACATCATCCTGCAACTAACTCATTAGTTGCAATGCTTGCAAGGCTTATAGTGATGTGCATTACCGATTGGGCCCAGAGATACCTCTCCGACAATCGGAGTGACAAATCGTAATCTCGAAATACGCCAACCCAACAAGTACCTTTGGAGACACCTGTAGAGCACCTTTATAATCACCCAGTTACGTTGTGACGTTTGGTAGCACACAAAGTGTTCCTCCGGGAAACGGGAGTTGCATAATCTCATAGTCATAGGAACATGTATAAGTCATGAAGAAAGCAATAGCAACAAACTAAACGATCAAGTTCTTAGCTCACGGAATGGGTCAAGTCAATCACATCATTCTCCTAATGATGTGATCCCATTAATCAAATGAAAACTCTTTGTCTATGGCTAGGAAACATAACCATCTTTGATCAACGAGCTAGTCAAGTAGAGGCATACTAGTGACACTCTGTTTGTCTATGTATTCACACATGTATTATGTTTCCGGTTAATACAATTCTAGCATGAATAATAAACATTTATCATGATATAAGAAAATAAATAATAACTTTATTATTGCCTCTAGGACATATTTCCTTCAGAGAGCGCCTCCGAGATTGGATTTGGCTCTCTATCTCTCTCTGTTTCTGCGTTCCTAGATTCTGCCCTTTCACCGTTTCTTATATTCCCGAGGATCCGTAACTCCGATTGGGCTGAATTTTGGACACGATTTTTATCCGGATATTAGTTTTCTTGCAGCGAAATAAGGGCACCAACTTCCTTACGGGGTGGCCACGAGGGTCAGGGGTGCGCCCCTTGCCTTGTGGGCCCCTCGAGCATCATCTCACGTTGATTTCAATTCCCAAAATTCACATATATTCCAAAACAATCTCCATTAGTTTTTATCCTGTTTGGACTCCATTTGATATGGATTTTCTGTGACACGAAAAATATACAACAAACAGGAACTAGCACTGGGCACTGGATCAATATGTTAGTCCCAAAAATAGTATAAAAAGTTGCCAAAAGTATATGAAAGTTGTAGAATATTGGCATGGAACAATCAAAAATTATAGATACGACGGCGACGTATCAGTGATGCAGCAAAGTAGCATAAGTATTTCCCTCAGTTTTGAGAACCAAGGTATCAATCCAGTAGGAGGTAACACTCAAGTCGCCTAGTACCTGCACAAGCAAACAAGAACCTCGCAACCAACTCGATAAAGGGGTTGTCAATTCCTTCTCGATCACTTACAAAAGTGAGATCTGATAGAGATAATAAGATAAATATTTTTGGTATTTTTATGGTATAGATTGGAAAGTAAGATTGCAAAATAAACTACGATAGAAATAGCAAATTAATAGGAAAATAATATGATGAAAGATAGACCCGGGGGCCATAGGTTTCACTAGTGGCTTCTCACAAGATAGCAAATTCTACGGTAGGTGAACAAATTACTGTCGAGCAGATGATAGAAAAGCGAATAGTTATGAGAATATCTAGGCATGATCATGTATATAGGCATCACGTCCGCGACAAGTAGACCGAAACGATTCTGCATCCACTACTATTACTCCACACATCGACCGCTATCTAGCATGCATCTAGAGTATTAAGTTCATAAGAACAGAGTAACACAATAGGCAAGATGACATGATGTAGAGGGATAAACTCAAGCAATATGATATAAACCCCATCTTTTTATCCTCAAAGGCAACAATACAATACGTGCCTTGCTGCCCCTGCTGTCACTGGGAAAGGACACCGCAAGATTGAACCTAAAGCTAAGCACTTCTCCCATTGCAAGAAATATCAATCTAGTAGGCCAAACCAAACTGATAATTCGAAGAGACTTGCGAAGATATTTAAATCATGCATAAAAGAATTCAGAGAAGAATCAAATATTGTTCATAGATAATCTTGATCATAAACCCACAATTCATCGGATCTCGACAAACACGCCGCAAAAAGAATTACATCGAATCGGTCTCCAAGAGAATCGAGGAGAAATTTGTATTGAGATCCAGAGAGAGAGAAGAAGCCATCTAGCTAATAACTATGGACCCGAAGGTCTGTGTAAACTACTAACACATCATCGGAGAGGCTATGGTGTTGATGTAGAAGCCCTCCATGACCGATTCCCCCTCCGGTGGAGCACCGGAAAAGGCCCCAAGATGGGATCTCATGGGTACAGAAGGTTGCGGCGGTGGAAATAGGGTTTCGTGGTGCTCCTGGATGTTTTCGGGGTATATGGGTATATATGTAGGAGGAAGAAGTACGTCGGTAGAGCTGTGAGGGGCCCACGAGGATGGGGGCGTGCCCTCCTGCCTCGTGGCCTCGTCGCTTCTTTCTTGACATCCACTCAAAGTCTCCTGGATCACGTTTGTTCCAAAAATAACTCTCCTGCAGGTTTCATTCTATTTGGACTCGGTTTGATATTCCTTTTCTACAAAACACTGAAATAGGCAAAAAAATAGCAATTTGCACTGGGCCTTTGGTTAGTAGGTTTGTCCCAAAAATAATATAAAATGGTATATTAAATCCCATTAAACATCCAAAACAGATAATATAATAACATGGAACAATCAAAAATTATAGATACATTGGAGACGTATCAAGCATCCCCAAGCTTAATTCCTGCTCGTCCTCGAGTAGGTAAATGATAAAAATAGAATTTCTGATGTGGAATGCTTCTTAACATATTTCTCAATGTAATTTTTCTTTATTGTGGCATGAATATTAAGTTCCGAAAGATTCAAGACAAAAGTTTAATATTGACATAAAAATAATAATACATCAAGCATACTAACAAAGCAATTATGTCTTCTCAAAATAACATGGCCAAAGAAAGTTATCCCTTCAAAATCATATAGTCTGGCTATGCTCTATCTTCATCATACAAAGTATTTAAGTCATGCACAACCCCGATGACAAGCCAAGAAATTGTTTCATCCTTTTGATGTTCTCAAACTTTTTCAATCTTCACGCAATATATGAGCATGAGCCATGGACATAGCACTATAGGTGGAATAGAATGGTGGTTGTGGAGAAGACAAGAAAGGAGAAGATAGTCTCACATCAACTAGGCGTATCAACGCGCTATGGAGATGCCCATCAATAGATATCAATGTGAGTGAGTAGGGATTGCCATGCAATAGATGCACTAGAGCTATAAGTGTATGAAAGCTCAAAAAGAAACTAAGTGGGTGTGCATCCAAATCCCTTGCTCATGACGACCTAGGGCAATTTGAGGAAGCCCATCATCGGAATATACAAGCCAAGTTCTATAATGTAAGATTCCCACTAGTATATCAAAGTGACAACATAGGAGACTCTCTATCATGAAGATCATGGTGCTACTTTGAAGCACAAGTGTGGTAAAAGGATAGTAGCATTGCCCCTTCTCTCTTTTTCTCTCATTTTCTCTTTTTTCTCCTTTTTTTCTTTTCGTCCGGAGTCTCATCCCGGCTTGTGGGGGAATCATAGTATCCATCATCCTTTCCTCAAATGGGACAATGCTCTAATATTGATGATCATCACACTTTTATTTACTTACAACTCAAAAATTACAACTCGATACTAGAAAAAAATATGACTCTATGTGAATGCCTCCGGCGGTGTACCAGGATAATGAATCAAGAGTGACATGTATGAAAGAATTATGAAGGTGCCTTTGCCACAAATATTATGTCAACTACATGATCATGCAAAGCAATATGACAATGATGAATCATGTCATAACAAACGGAACGGTGGAAATTTGCATGGCAATATATCTCGGAATGGCTATGGAAATGCCATAATAGGTAGGGATGGTGGCTGTTTTGAGGAAGGTATATGGTGGGTGTATGATACCGGCGAAAGGTGCGCGGTATTAGAGAGGCTAGCAATAGTGGAAGGGTGAGAGTGTGTATAATCCATGGACTCAACATTAGTCATAAAGAGCTTGCATACTTATTGCAAAAATCTATTAGTTATCGAAACAAAGTACTACACGCATGCTCCTAGGGGGATATATTTGTAGGAAAAGACCATCGCTCGTCCCCGACCGCCACTCATAAGGAAGATAATCAATAAAAACATCATGCTCCGACTTCATCACATAACGGTTCACCATACGTGCATGCTACGGGAATCACAAAATTTAGAACAAGTATTTCTCAAATTCACAACTACTCAACTAGCATGACTCTAATATCACCATCTTCAGATCTCAAAACAATCATCAAGTATCAAACTTCTCATAGTATTCAATGCACTTTTTATGATAGTTTTTATTATACCATCTTGGATGCCTATCATATTAGGACTAATTTTATAGCCAAAGAAAATTACCATGCTGTTCTAAAAGATTCTCAAAATGATATAAGTGAAGCATGAGAGATCAATAATTTCTATAAAATAAAACCACCACCGTGCTCTTAAAGGATATAAGTGAAGCACTAGAGCAAAATTATCTAGCTCAAAAGATATAAGTGAAGCACATAGAGTATTCTAATAAATTCTGATTCATGTGTGTATCTACAAAAGGTGTGTACAGCAAGGATGATTGTGGTAAACTAAAAATCAAAGACTCAAATCATACAAGATGCTCCAAGCAAAACACATATCATGTGTTGAATAAAAATATAGCCTCAAGTAAAGTTACCAATGGACGAAGACGAAAGCGGGGATGCCTTCCGGGGCATCCCCAAGATTAGGCTTTTGGTTGTCCTTGAATTTTACCTTGGGTTGCCTTGGGAATCCCCAAGATTAGGCTCTTTCCACTCCTTATTCCAAAATCCATCAAATCTTTACCCAAAACTTGAAAACTTCACAACACAAAACTCAACAGAAAATCTCATGAGCTCCGTTAGTATAAGAAAAAAAACTACCACTTCAAGGTACTATAATGAACTCATTCTTTATTTATATTGGTGTTAAAACTACTCTATTCCAACTTCTCTATGGTTCATACCCCCCGATACTAGCCATAGATTCGTCAAAATAAGCAAACAACACACGAAAAACAGAATCTGTCAAAAATAGAACAGTCTGTAGTAATCTGTAGGTTTCGAATACTTATGTAACCCTGACAATTATGAAATAAATTGGTGGACGTGAGTAATTTTTCTATTAATAATCTGCAAAAAGAATCAACCTAATTTCACTCTCCAGTAAAAAATGGCAGCAAATCTCGTGAGCGCTAAAGTTTCTGTTTTTTACAGCAAGATCGCAAGAACTTCCCCCAAGTCTTCCCAAAGGTTCTACTTGGCACAAACACTAATTAAAAACATAAAACCACATCTAAACATAGGCTAGATCAATTATTCATTACTAAACAGGAACAAAAAATAAGAAAAAAGATAAAATTGGGTTGCCTCCCAACAAGCGCTATCGTTTAACGCCCCTAGCTAGGCATTGACAATTTTGATGATGCTCACATGAAAGACAAGAATTTAAGCACAAAGAGAGCATCATAAAACACGTGACAAACACATCTAAGTCTAACATAATTCCTATGCATAGGAATCTTATAGGCAAGCAAAAAAACTAGCATATGGAAGGAAGCGGAAAGAAACAATAGCGATCTCAACATAACGAGAGGTAATTTAGTAACATGAAAATTCATACAACCGTATTTTCCTCTCTCATAATAATTACATGTAGGATCATAATCAAATTCAACAATATAGCTATCACAAAACATATTCTTAACACGATCCATATGTATGCAAAGTTGACACTCTTCCGAAATATTGAGATTAAAATTAACTAAAGTCATGACCTCTCCAAACCCACTTTTATCAAAAATTTCATAAGATTGAACATTCTCCAAATATGTGGGATCTAAAGTTGACACTCTTCCAAACCCACTTTCAATAATATTGCAAACGCTATTATCAATCTCATATTCATCATGGGGCTTAATTAAATTTTCAAGATCATGCGTTGGTTTTCCCTTGAAGAGGAAAGGGTGATGCAGCAAAGTAGCGTAAGTATTTCCCTCAGTTTTGATAACCAAGGTATCAATCCAGTAGGAGGTAACACGCGAGTCACCTAGTACCTGCACAAACAAACAAGAGCCTCGCAACCAACACGATAAAGGGGTTTTCAATCCCTTCTCGGTCACTTATGAAAGTGAGAACTGATAGAGATAACAAGATAAATATTTTTGGTATTTTTATGGTATAGATTGGAAAGTAAAGATTGCAAAATAAACTACGATTGAAATAGAAAATTAATAGAAAAATAATATGATGGAAGATAGACCCAGGGGCCATAGGTTTCACTAGTGGCTTCTCTCAAGATAGCAAATTCTATGGTGGGTGAACAAATTATTGTCGAGCAATTGATAGAAAAGCGAATAGTTATGAGAATATCTAGGCATCACGTCCGCGACAAGTAGACTGAAATGATTCTGCATCTACTACTATTACTCCACACATCGACCGCTATCCAGCATGCATCTAGAGTATTAAGTTCATAAGAACAGAGTAACGCATTAGGCAAGATGAAATGATGTAGAGGGATAAACTCAAGCAATATGATATAAACCCCATCTTTTTATCCTCAATGGCAACAATACAATACATGCCTTGCTGGCCCTGCTGTCACTAGGAAAGGACACCACAAGATTGAAACCAAAGCTAAGCACTTCTCTCATTGCAAGAAATATCAATCTAGTAGGCCAAAGCAAACTGATAATTCGAAGAGACTTGCAAAGATATTTAAATCATGCATAAAAGAATTCAGAGAAGAATCAAATATTGTTCATAGATAATCTTGATCATAAACCCACAATTCATTGGATCTCGACAAACACACCGCAAAAAGAATTACATCGAATAGATCTCCAAGAGAATCAAGGAGAATTTTGTATTGAGCTCCAAAGAGAGAGAAGAAGCCATCTAGCTAATAACTATGGACCCAAAGGCCTGTGCTAAACTACTCACACATCATCGGAAAGGCTATGCTGTTGATGTAGAAGCCCTCCGTGATCGATTCCCCCTCCGGTGGAGCATCGGAAAAGGCCCCAAGATGGGATCTCAAGGGTACATAAGGTTGCGGCGGTGGAAATAGGGTTTCGTGGTGCTCCTAGATGTTTTTGGGGTATATGGGTATATATAGGAGGAAGAAGTACGTCGGTGGAGCTGCGAGGGGCCAACGAGGGTGGGGTACGCGCCTACCCCCTGGGCGCGCCCTCCTTCCTTGTGGCCTCCTCGCTTCTTTCTTGACGTCCACTCCAAGTCTCCTAGATCATGTTTGTTCCAAAAATAACTCTCCCAAAGGTTTCATTCCGTTTGGATTCCGTTTGATATTCCTTTTCTGCGAAACGCTGAAATAGGCAAAAAAACAGCAATTTGCACTGGGCCTTTGGTTAGTAGGTTAGTCAAAAAAATAATATAAAAATGTATATTAAAGCCCATTAAACATCCAAAACAGATAATATAATAGCACGGAACAATAAAAAATTATAGATACGTTGGAGACGTATCACTAAGCAGTCTGATGTTTCGGAACCGCCTGCTAAGCAGTCTGTAGGTCCAGAACCGACTGCTCATCAGTCCGTCGGTCCGCAGGCGCGTGATCAGCATACCAATGTGTCAGCACTTCCTGCTTAGCAAACCAACGTGTTGGCACGGCCTCCTCAGCACACCGACAAGTTGGCACCACTTGCGCAGAAACCCAACATAGCTTCAACGCATGGTCAGCAGTCTGATGCCTCTGCTCCTACAACCCAGTAGTCCGTCATAGCAGCACCGCCAGCTCAGCGGTCTGGCATAGATAAACCGTCTGCTAAGAAGTACGTCCAAGCTTCACCGCCTGCTCGGTAGTCTACCTTGCAGGCAACCAGACGTTCTGCCAGAAATGCTTCAAGTACCAAGAAGGAAGTGGCCAAAAAGGCTACAACCATGACCACGAGGAAGCGCTGTGGGAGAGTGAAGAGGAAAGAGAATGATTGCCTCTTACATAAAGCACTCATCGTACAAAACCAAATTAACAGTAGCTTGTTCGAATCAGGGAGTAATATATTTCCGACGCCATGGATGATGAAGAAGTAGAATTGTTGCTTGCTAAAAGGAAAGCAGATGTTCTTGAAGCACGCAATTACATCCATGGCCAGCCATTTCTTGTTGGCGAATACTTTGATGAGTGCAGCTCCAGTTGTCGCGAGTTACATGAATATTGCATGGATCAAATGTCAGTAGGCTATCATGCTTTGCTAGTCCACTACAATAGAGATCATTTCCGACATGATGCTGGTTCCATCAAAGTGAGTTTCAAGGACTTACATCTCTTCTTCAACTTCAACGTGCTCGATGCCACTCTTGTTAGATGCCTGATTTTGTAAGTACTTAACAAACTCTAATCAACTTCTCCATACAATACTATAAATGATAAACAACTAACTGCATTTTATTCCTCTTAGGGGATTAAACGCGCGGAGAAGAATAAGGGAGAGTGTGTATTTCATAGATCCTGCATTAGCAAATGGCACAACATTAGATGGTAAGGACCAAGGAGACTGGGCCGTTAACACGGTCCTCCATTGTAACGCCCCGAGACCGATGTGCCAGGTGTCCTCCAGTTATTCGCTGTTGTTGCCTTGTCATTGCTTGCGTGTCATGCATTGCATATCATGTCATCATGTGCATTTCATTTGCATACATGTTCGTCTCATGCATCCGAGCATTTTTCCCGTTGTCTGTTTTGCAATCCGGCGCACCTATATCACTGGTGCCCCTTTCTACCTCTTTTTTTGTGTGGGTGTTAAACGTTTTCGGATTGGACCGAGACTTGTCATGCGGCCTTGGTTTACTACCGGTAGACCACCTGTCAAGTTTCGTGCCATTTGGACTTCGTTTGATACTCCAACGGTTAACCGAGGGACCAAAAAGGCCTTGTGAGTGTTGCACCCCAACACCCTTCCAAAGTGGCCCAAAACCCACCTAAACCCCCTCCATCATCTCGGTCGTTCGATCACGATCGCGTGGCCGAAAACCTCACCTCTTTTGGACTCTCCTAGCTCCCTCTACCTATATATATGTGATCCCTCCGAAATTCGCGCAGATGAAACCCTAAAAACTCCTCCCCGCGCCGCCGGACACTTCCTCCCGTGCCGGCCGGACATGTCCAGCCCGCTGCCACATCACTCCGGCCAATCGGGAGACGCCGCGTCGCCTCCGCCGCCTCCCTCCTCCAATAGGGCGTTACAAGTTGGTATCAGAGCCTTCCCCGACCTTAGGAGCCCCCTGCTTGATTGAATCGCTGGCGTTATTGAGTCTAGAAATGTTTTGAGTCAATTAGGATTATACATATCGGAGAGTCAGGACTTCTTTTTACTCCTCAGTCCCTTCGTCGCTCTGGTGAGGCATCCTGACGTAGAGTTTTGACTCTTCTCTTCTCAAATTTCACTAAAAAATTAGGATCACGCGGGTATCTTGGAATCGTTCCGATGGTTTTGTGACGAGAACATTGTTCTTGGTGCCTCCTGTCATTTAGGGGTTGTGGCAGTGTCCCGGGGAGTTGATCTCCAAGGTGTTGTCGTCACAATTTTATCGTTGCAGTTCTGGAATACCTGAGATTAGTTTCGCCGACATCGAAAATCTCTTTTATGCAGTTGTTGGTGAGATAACCTCGACGCCACCCAGTACTGGGCGGGAGTTCGGGAGTATTGCCATAACTCGTATAACGGATGCTTTTCGAAGGTTGAGGTAAATGATTTCTGAAGGTTTCTTGGTTATGTGTTGAAGGATGGATACAGCTGGATGTAGGATTTGCTAGTTTTGGGTGAGATATTATGCTTCCCCTGTATCCCCAACACCTGATTGCATAACCGGAAAATTTCAGGAGTTTATAAGTGGGAATTCAAGTAGCTCTTAAGATATCTTTCCGACAGATGTATGATATGAAATTGGGGTTCGACGTCTAGTGGTCCGCCTATCCACGGTTGGTTTTACAGTGGTCTCGTTGTGTCTTAAAGAGTCCTTGGCTATGCCGACTCGGGGACGCTTCGTATGTCATGTGCACTGCCTTGTACATGATGGTGTTGTACGATCGAGCCCGTGTAGTCCCCACCACGAAAACTTCGGCCCCACCACGAAAACTTCGGACGAAATCTCTATCATGTGTTTGTTCCGGCTTATTCTGCAAGCCAATCTTTTGTTTTGCTTTCAGTTGTGGTATTCGAGTTGCTTCGAAGTAAAATGTTGATTCCATCCCTTGTCTAAGTGGTGTTCTCATATTCCTATGTGAATACTAATCCTTCTCGATCATCGAGTTTGTCATTTCAATTTCTTTTCACTGGCGTGTTTCTCTTCAAGTGGATCCGATCATTTCAACAACCGCAAGATCAGGTATCAGTTCTTCTCAACGGTGTTTGTTTCATCCGTCTCCAAGTTGCCTTTGTTTTTCCCTCCCTCCCACCCTTTTGCTTCAAGGACTCAGATTTCTTATTCAATTATCCTTTTATTGATGGGAAGTCTCTCCATTTTTTCTCCTTCATGTTCTTACCCGGTGATTCTCATGAAGATTCTAGCGGAGCTTCAAGTTCGTCACTCTTCACTCGTTTTTTTCTCTCCGGTGGATTCAATTCAAGCTTTTGGTGTTTCTTTATCCTTTCCTCATTTCTAATACCTCCTTATGCCGGTGCACCTCATATTCATTCTTTTCTCGCTATTCAATTGTTTCGGAGTGCTCAAGATATCTCGAAGATTCATGTTTCCACTCTGCTTTCGTTCAAACTCTTTCGAGGTTGTTATCTCATTCAAGTCTTTTAATTCAGACAGTGCAATCTCTCTCTTTAAATCATTTCAACGGCGTTTCTCTTGAGTGGGCCCTAACCCACAGGTCTTTTCCCAGGATCTTACCTGACTCTTCTTATTTTCCCGGAGTTATCCTCAATTTTTTTCTCAAAGTTTGACGTAAGAATGAGTTATCATCAGTCAAATGCCTTTCTCCAAGATCTTTCAAAATTCTTTCATCTTTGGCTCAACCTCTTCACTTTTGATTCTTCTGGAGTGTCTAAACAATTCTCCATGGTGGTTCTCGTCCTCTGTCTCAACATCTGAAGACCGAAGAAGAGTTTCTCTTAAATCTTGCTCCATTCTTTTCAAGATTCATGGCTCTAGCCTCGTGCCATCCTCTCATAATTGTTTTCGATTGTGAGAATTCTTTTCACCCATCCGGAGCAATTCAAGAGTCTTCTCGGTTTGTTATCCGGAGTTCATCAATTCAGGTTTATTCATTCTCAGCCTTCAGTTATCATTCTCCAAATCTTACAGGTGCATCATTCAATATTCTCTAATTAGTTCGTGATCTCTTCGTTTCAGTGGTATCTAAATCCCCTCAAGTATCCTCACTCGTTCTCTAATCCTTACCGGTGATTCATCCCTTTACTTCGTTCATTTTCATTTCTTACGGTGGTTCTTCCATATTTCTCTTCCTTATCAATTTTTTCGTCGTTAATCCTACCGGTGGTTCATAGAAGACCTTCCCAAGTTGGCACTATATCTATCTTAATGCTCTCTACGAGAATAAGTGGTATGTCAAATCCGTTGTTTGTCATCAGTTTAATTGGTGAAGGATACGCATAACATAATTCTTATTCTTGTTTCATCGAACAAATTCAATTCTTGCTTTCTAGAGTGATTCAGCACATCACATTCTCGGTTCGAGATGCTTCATCTTTTCTTTTTCGGAAGTTGTTCATGATGAATAAATTCTGTTTTCAGTTGTTCTTCTTTCTTTTTCCCGGAGTTCCAAGCTCTCGTAATTATATCACCACGGAGATCCATCTAAATCATTGCAAGGATTCACCTTGTGTTTTTCGACCTCTCTTTCCTTCCGTTTGATCATTTCTTTTGTTACCGGAGTTCTTCATGAAGGTTCTTCATGATGGTTCACCAAGGATTTAATTCCTTCTCAAAGTTTTCATCGAGATTCTTTTCAAAGGAGCTCAAGCATTCTTCATCTTGTATTCCTAAGTGCAATTCCTTCTACCATATCACTTGAGTTCATGTTTCATGATTCACATGTTGTCAAGAATGAGGTATCTTAAATCAATCAATCTCTTCATTGGAGTTATCTTGGGTTATATTTCACCTAAAGCCTTCCCTAAGGATTGTTGCTAATTATGGTGCTTATAAGTGACCCAAGTTCTTCTTTCATCCTTCCAGTGAAATAAGCTTTCTCGTCTCCTTGTTCATACCAATCCAATTCTTTTTCCCGTAAGTGGCTGGTTATCACCTCATAATTTGAGATGTATTCCATAAGACCATATCAAGCTTATTCTTTTCGTTGTTGGGTTTCCAACAACTCCACCCTTCTCCTAAAGATGCCTTTTCAAACTCTTTGTGGCAGAAGTTGTCCTTTTCTTCTCCATTCTCTTATTTCAATTATCCATCTTCTATCCTTTCGTTCCGGAGGCAGTGTTTTGTGATTTCATCAAGTATCCTCTCATCTTGTCAAGCTCTTATTCAATTTCTTTTCTTTTCAATCGGAGTGCTGCCCGAAGTTGTTCTTCCTTGTTCCTCTTTTCTAACAGAGTATGTTCAACTTCGTTCATCTCCGTGGTATTCTTTTCTCGAAATGGCTTAACCTTTTGAAGGTTCATGGGTTTCACTCGTTTGTCATAGAAGCAACTTAGTTTTACCTCTTCTCCTTCTCTTCTGTTTGTCCCTCTGGTGCCATTCTAGATCTCGGGACGAGATCCTCTCGTAGTGGTGGAGTGTTGTAACGCCCCGAGACCGATGTGCCAGGTGTCCTCTAGTTATTCGTTGTTGTTGCCTTGTCATTTCTTGCGTGTCATGCATTGCATATCATGTCATCATGTGCATTTCATTTGCATACATGTTTGTCTCATGCATCCAAGCATTTTTCTCGTTGTCCGTTTCGCAATCCGGCGCTCCTATGTCACTCGGTGCCCCTTTCTACCTCTTTTCGTGTGCGGGTGTTAAACGTTTTCGGATTGGACCGAGACTTGTCATGCAGCCTTGGTTTACTACCGGTAGAGCGCCTATCAAGTTTCATGCCATTTGGACTTCGTTTGATACTCCAACGGTTAACCGAGGGACCAAAAAGGCCTCGTGAGTGTTGCAGCCCAACACCCTTCCAAAGTGGCCCAAAACCCACCTAAACCCCCTCCATCATCTCGGTCGTTCGATCACGATCGCGTGGCCGAAAACCGCACCTCTTTTGGACTCTCCTAGCTCCCTCTACCTATATATATATATGTGATCCCCTCCGAAATTCGCGCAGATGAAACCCTAAAAACTCCTCCCCGCGCCGCCGCACACTTCCTCCCGCGCCGGCCGGACATGTCCACCCCGCTGCCACATCACTCCGGCCAATCAGGAGCCGCCACATCGCCTCCGCCGCCTCCCTCCTCCAATAGGGCGTTACATCCATATCTTCGAAAACACGTCCCATGCACAATCATTTCTCTAGCCATATCATAAACGGTAAGTCAAGTAAACAACCATGCATACACTGATTGTCTTTCAGATTTCGACATCATTCATAAGTTCATTTCTTTCTTAATATGTAGCAATCACTGGATATTGTTATTCATTGTTCCAAACAAGAACACAGTTTACTACATCGATTCTCTCAGAGAGTCAACAAACGCTCAGGATCTGACGCATGTTCAACAATTCTTGGATAGGTATTGAATTCTATGATGTTGAAATTAATTTGCATACATATCTGGTTCAATAATTGATGTTGTTAAGATTCATCATCATTTGAAGTGTGCTTGCATTGTGGAAAACTAAACCAGGGAACCTGTTCAAGACGGAACAACCTGTGAGCACGAGATCATTTCTCCGGTAACACACCAAAATCCATCATTTTCGGAAAATTTATCCAACAGTCTGCAAATACCTTTCCTTGCGCTAGTCAAATGTTCAAGCTTCTAAATAAACCTCTTTCTATTTTGTCCAAAGAAAAAATAATACATCTAACACGGGTTAGGTTGTTCCGAATAGGACAAATACATGACTAATTTTGTACAAAAAATTTCAGTGTCCTCAGCAAGAAGCAGGGACCAACCATTGTGGATACTATGGTTGCAGACACATGATCTCCATCTGCAAATCTGTTGATAGTTGTGACGATCCTCGCGAATTAGTACCAGTAAGTTTATCTTAATTAATATCTTCTACTTCACTCATATGGCACATTCTGATCTTAAAAATACTGCAGCTCATCTTAAAACCGAGGACCCCTGAACCGCTCCTGGCTAGTGAATTACTGATGGTTCGGAGATTTATCAACGACTTCTTCCTGGATCACTACATCAATCCCACTGGTGATAATGAAGATTTCAGCATGCCTTCTCCTGAAACATTGAGTAAGAGTTAGCTGCTAAACATATAACGCATGGATCCATTGTTTTCCATCTGATGAGGTCTTCGTATTTCATACACTATGATTAATTATGTAATGCATATATGTATGGACAAATCATTAGAATTTAGCTACCATATGTTCAATTGCAATTGTTGCGAAATCTAATGAATTTTCTTCTAGTGGACACTATTTGTTCAATTGAATATTGTGCCGAATTTGCTTTTTGCGTGCCGATTCAAAATTGGATATTTTGTTTATTTGTTTAATTGAATATTGTGGCGAATTTGCTTTTTGCATGCTGATTCAAAATTTGATATTTTTGTTTTAACCAGGCAATTGCTCTGCACATGGGTCAACTAAATGAGTGTGTGCGATCCACATCGGAAAGCATACGTCAATCGTAGCGGAACCGTCGGTGATACACAGCAGGTCGCAAACGATTTGCAGTGCTACTACGTGTGCATAGGTTCTCCGGAACCATTTGTGATATCGTGTTATCGCACACGAGAACTGGGAGTAAACCGTGCCCAATGCAAATTCCAATCCCAGTCGTATTTTTTTTCAGGAAACGTGTGGGATCCCAAACGAAAAGCACACGTCACTCTTGCGGCAACTGTCGGTGATACCTAACAAATCACAAATGGCCTGCATCACTTGTATGTGTGCGAAGGGGCTCCTGAACCATTTGTGATAGAACATTATCGTAGAGGGTAATTGTTGGAAAACGTGTGCGATGGAGTCTAGAATGGTAGACGGGTTACACAGAAAACTCATGTGCGACAGGGCACAAATCGCACACAGTTCATATGTTGGCCCGTGTGCCTTACATACTGTTTCCCAAATGGTTCATTACGACAGACCGTATGGTTTCACTGCGTCATTACAAACTCCTAATCAGCGATACCACATATGCGAAAGAATTTAGTGTGTGCTGCATCGCACACGATTAAATTTTGGAAGGCCTCTGGATCACTGTTCCATATCCCCGACGGTTTCTGGGTCATGTGGGAAGGACCCCCTCTCGCACACACTCACTTGGCGGCGGTTCTAAAGGCCGTCGCGGAAAGGGGTTAAAAACCGTTTGTTTAGGACCGACGCACACCAGTGCTTGTTGTTACTTCCGCTATTTGGATTGAGGTAATAGTATTTACGTTACTTTATACATGTGATTTACCTCTATTATAAATCCTCGAGTACTGTATGTGTCAGCATACTGATCTAGGGATGACACTTAAGCACAGAGACTTGACCGTCTGAGGTCAGGTTGTTACA
Source organism: Triticum dicoccoides (assembly GCF_002162155.2). Classification (NCBI taxonomy): domain Eukaryota; kingdom Viridiplantae; phylum Streptophyta; class Magnoliopsida; order Poales; family Poaceae; genus Triticum; species Triticum dicoccoides. Next base: position 448,074,792 of record NC_041392.1, read on the forward strand.
AGATGGTATCAGAGCACATGTTGGCTATAGGACGTGACCCTGGAAACTGGCAATCCCATAGGAAATATTTTCTCTAAAACTTTATTTTCAAAAGATCTTTTACCTCTCTTCTTTTCTGAGTTTTATCAAATATTCCCTTTTAGATAGACTATACCCCTCTTTTCCCTTTTGACCACATGAAGATTTGGCTGATGAGACCACTCCGAGAAGTACAAGATCTCGGACAACTAAGACCACTTCAGAATGAAGAGGATTTTACCATGCATTATAATAATGGAAACTACAATGGTTGAAGACTCCGAAGACTAGCAGAATTTGAAGGCTCTGAAGAATTTCTAGATTGGTATGACCTAGGCTACCCTTATGGAACTTGTCAGACTATTGAAGCTACCAATACCCGAGATCAAGGTGTGTCGGAGAAATACCGAAACATGGAGCGTTAAAACTAGAATTGTCAAGAAAACCCTAAGGCAGGAGATATTAACTATGGAATGATAGCTCATGGCAATGACATGGGCATAAACACGGCTATCCATGATGTTATCACCCGCTTATGCTATTCTCACCGTGCTGAGTTAAGCATGCATTTCTTCGGAAGGATTGGATGACAAAAGGGCTAATGGAGCACCTATCAGCAAAAGATGAAGTTTTAACCTTAGCTGGTGTATAGCCAGGATCTGGAGTATTACATAAAAATTTTGAAGATGGACCTGCAGGAAGCCATATTTGACAAGGAAGCATTTCGTGAAGAACTCAGGACCCAGAAGCTGAAAGTAGCCAAGCTGGAGGAGCAAAACATTGAGATACTGGAGATTCGTCAGGAACTGAAGGATAGTAGGACCATGGTTCATGTCAAGGATGTTGAAACCCAGAAGTTTGGAACGCAGCTCCAGAATACTAAAGGACGTCATGAGAGACTTTGTGTCAACAGAGATGGTCTAGCAAAAGAACTTGAGAAGGACAATCACGATCGGAAGAAGCCATCAGAGACATGGACAAGACTTGAAGAGTTTGGTGACTTTGAAGATTTATTGACCTTTAGAAGACCAAACCCCTGTTATATACTTCCGTTAGATGCGACAATTGTGAGCTGACATTTGTTTGAAGTTTTTTCGATAGCCACAAAATAAAAATCTGTCTCTTCAAAACTATTGTTTGTACTGTGTGTATCCGTCTATATCTCTCTAACCCCACCCCAAAACCCTTGGAACCAATAGAGGATGAATGGAGATGAACTCATATTTTCTGGACCAATGACTTAATTGGACACAGACCAATGGATTCAGAACATGGAAGATCATATGAAGAATAACACTATAGCCGGAAAGAATATGACCCAGCATGCTCTTCAGTGTTTTGAAAGAGGTGCTGCTACTTGGTGGAGGATGTACCAAACCATCAATGGATGGCAAGGAGTAACCACTTGGAAAGAATTTAAGTTGATTCTACAAAGGTCTCGTCTTGTGTCCCAGAAATTGAAGCCTTATGGAAATGATATGAAGAAACCTTGTGCATGCAAGCTCTATGGAGAAATAGGACACAACCATAAAGAACACAAGGATGACTGCCCTCATTGTGAAGAAAGTCACCCAGATGAAGAATGCCCAACTAGGTAGATTACTTGTTTCTTATGTGAAGGGACTACCCACTACCCTGCTCAGTGTCACATTTACCCCATGGTACAAAGAAGCAGCCAGCAGAAGAAAGAAACAATGAAAGGAGTCCTCATGGAAATTTTAGAAGAACCGGTGATGAAGGAAGAGGTGGAGGACACACCCGAAGAATACCAAATTAAACCCTGCACCAAGTCATGCTATTTATGTGGAGAAGAAGGACACATCTCCCAAAACTGCCTGAAGGAGGATCTAGTAGCATTTTCGACAGAGGAAGTAGAGAATAACCCACAGGAAATAGAAGCTCTGATTGGCACGGGAAAGTCCAGGAAGAGAAATAGATTGGATTCCAGGTACAACCCAGTTTCTATAAAAAGACCTGCGTCATATCACATGTTTCAGATGCAAAGATTTAGGGCACTACTTTAGCAGTTGCCCAAAAATGAAGCCGAGGACCCAAGGAGGCTATGTAATCACAAGGAAACCTCGAGACTTGTTAGAAGTAATATGTTTCCGTTGTAATGAAGCAGGGCACTTTGCTAGAGATTGTCCCAATGAGGATATTAGTGTTAAGTAGTGGAGTCTGTGAGAAATATAGTAGTAGTGGAAACATTTCATTTATATTGAGGTGTTGAGTTGATGCATGTAATGAAAATTCAAGAGATTGTAATAATTGAGAATCAATAAAGTTAGCATCGTTGGTACTGATTTGGATTTTATGAGTTGTTACTCTATGAAGAAATTTTTGACGATTTTCGAGGATATGAGAAATATGGTCTATGGAATAATTTGTGTATTTCAAGGGTGGTAGTACCATGTGAGGACACTTGACCCCTAGAAAAGATAATGATGTTCCATGGAGTGTACTTTGGAGAAAGTAAGTACGCGTTTTATCTCGAAATGTGGGATACCCCAAGAGCATGAAGGCATGAAGTACTATTGGAATTTAAAGGAGGTATAATGTTGGTAAAATGGAGAAATTGTAACTCCATGATGAGTCTGAGTAATCATGTCTTCGTTTGGTACAAATAGAAGGAAGGGAGACAGTACAATTGGATGGATTTAAGAATACTAGGAAGCTGGATGCTGGAATAATGATTAGTTGGCCCGATGATGAGTTCGAGGATTAAATGTGATGAGGTGAGCCCATAACCCACAGGCTCCAGGACCTGCCAAGAAGCAAGCACACTCTTGCTGAAGGAAAAACCTTGGAAGAAGATATGACTTTATCAACAGATGATCTTATAGGAGTAACGCAAAACCTGAGAGTTGTGAAGGAACGATAGATGTTTGTTTGGCTTGCAGAATCCATGGATTTATCCGAACTTACTTCATCGACAAGAGAAATTCTACAATGCTTGTGAATATGACCAAGTGTTAGAATGCGAGATTCGCTAAACCATATACAGCTAATGATTTGGGCGCGGGATGGATTGATCACCATACCGGCTTACTCTTATTATTCACCTTGCTATAAGGGATGGTAAATCTGAGTGACTTACCCATAGTAGAGCAACGACGATCAAAACCTTGTTTAAACCTTAGAATGGTATGACAATTTTCCCTTGTACAAGGCAGTTGTTGCCAATCGTAGGTCATACGGTGAGAATGAAACCCAGACCCATCTTCTGCGGGGACCCAGTATAATTGTTTGATGAACACCATGGGATATCGATAGTTGTTTAGTATTGGCGCCAGACCCGTCAGCTAAGAAGACCCAGTCATAGGAGGACCATACCAAGATAAAAGGACAGAAGAATTGAGGAAAAGGTTATGCCACTACCAGAAGAGCCCAGAGAAGGAATTATCCTGAAGATCTGAGAAGATTGACACTGCCAACAATAAGGATGTAGTACCTGAGTTTTGATGGAACCGTAACCATGCTTCTACGGGTGGTAGAACCCCAGACCCCCTATGATGATAGATGGATTTTGAAAAGCCCCGAACCTAACCTATTTCTTTCTAGCCTCTCCGAATCTCGAGGGTGAGATTCATTTTAAGGGTGGTAGGTTTGTAACATCCCAAAATTATAAATTTTGGAACGTTATATTAAATAAATAGTTTTGATTTTTTGTTTGATTGTGGTGTGGTTGCTTGTGTGAAAGTGAGTGAAATTTGAAACTTTTTGAAAGTTAAATGAGAGGGAATAAAAGGACTTTCCCAAACTTTTATTCTTGCTTATGGAACCATGAATTCAAATTCATTTCATCGCAAAACCCTAGAGAGAAGATGATGATGTCTACTACACAACCTTCCTCTTGTAGACGTTGTTGGGACTCCAAGTGCAGAGGTTTGTAGGACAATAGCAAATTTCCCTCAAGTGGATGACCTAAGGTTTATCAATCCGTGGGCGGCGTAGGATGAAGATGGTCTCTCTCAAACAACCCTGCAACCAAATAACAAAGAGTCTCTTGTGTCCCCAACACACCCAATACAATCGTAAATTGTATAGGTGCACTAGTTCGGCGAAGAGATGGTGATTCAAGTGCAATATGGATGGTAGATATAGGTTTTTGTAATCCGAAAATATAAAAACAGCATGGTAACTAATGATAAAAGTGAGCGAAAACGGTATTGCAATGCGTTGAAACAAGGCCTCGGGTTCATACTTTCACTAGTGCAAGTTCTCTCAACAATAATAACATAATTGGATCCTATAACTATCCCTCAACATGCAACAAAAGAGTCACTCCAAAGTCACTAATAGATGAGAACAAATGAAGAGATTATGGTAGGGTACAAACCACCTCAAAGTTATTCTTTCTGATCAATCTATTCAAGAGTCCGTAATAAAATAACATGAAGCTATTTTTTCCGTTCGATCTATCCTAGAGTTCGTACTAGAATAACACCTTAATACACAAATCAACCAAAACCCTAATGTCACCTAGATACTCCAATGTCACCTCAAGTATCCGTGGGCATGATTATACGATATCTATCACACAATCTCAGATTCATCTATTCAACCAACACAACAAACTTCAAAGAGTGCCCCAAAGTTTCTACCGGAGAGTCAGGACGAAAATGTGTGCCAACCCTATGCATACGTTCACGAAGTCACGGAACTCGCAATTAGATCACCAAAACATACATCAAGTGGATCACGTGATATCCCATTGTCACCACAGATAAGCACATGCAAGACATACATCAAGTGTTCTAAAATCCTTAAAGACTCAATCTGATAATATAACTTCAAAGGGAAAACTCAATTCATCACAAGAGAGTAGAGGGGGACAAACATCATAAGATCCAACTATAATAGCAAAGCTCGCGATACATCAAGATCGTTTAGAATCAAGAACACGAGAGAGAGACAGAGAGAGAGAGAGATCAAACACATAGCTACTGGTACATACTCTCAGCCCCGAGGGTGAACTACTCCCTCCTCGTCAAGGAGAGCGCCAGGATGATGAAGATGGCCACCGGAGAGGGATTCCCCCCCTCCGGCAGGGTGTCGGAACGGGTCTAGATTGGTTTTCGGTGGCTACAGAGGCTTGCGGCGGCGAAACTCCCGATTTAGGTTATGTTCTAGAAGTTTGGGTATATATAAGAGGTTTTGGCATCGGGAACAAGTCAGGGGGGTCCCCGAGGCGACCATGAGATAGGGGGCGCGCCCCGGGGGGTAGGGCACTCCCCCACCCTTGTGGTGGCCTCGGGACTCCTCTGGTCCATCTCCGGTACTCCGTGGGCTTCTTTTTGTCCAAAAACAATCTCTGTGAAATTTCAGGTCAAATGAGCTCCGTTTGGTTTTCCTTTTCTGCGATACTCAAAAACAAGGAAAAACAGAAACTAGCACTGGGCTCTAAATTAAGAGGTCAGTCTCAAAAATCATATAAAATAGCAAATAAAACATCCAAGGTTGATAATATAATAGCATGGAACAATCAAAAATTATAGATACGTTGGAGATTTATTAGACGACATGACTTCTTCCATTTAAATGAAAAGGGTTTTTGAAAAGAGTTTGAATTCCATCTGAAAATATTTCAAATTCAGAAACTTTAAGCAACTCAATGATTTTCATGACAGAAGATAAAATGACTTCTTCAAATAATATGAAATATGAGTTGGGAGTTTGAAAGAATCAAACTAAAAATCCCTTTGAAATTATTTTCAATTTGGAGTTATTTGGGTTTTATTCAAAATATTTTTCTCCAAAAATAAAATATAGGGAAATTAGGGTAAATGATTCCCTACATTAGAAAATTGGAGAGAAATAAATTTGAAATTATTTTGGTATTTTTAAAATGATTTTTATGAGATTTTATTGTAGCAGTAGCACTATTTGCTTTATTTTTAAAATGTTCATGTTGTAGGAAATCTTTTTCTGAAAATCTTGATATATAATATGCCAATATTATATTTTGTTTTTATTTCTTTTTGGTTTAATCCCATTGTCTGTCTATTAAAAAAAACCTTTTCGGACGGACCGGACCGTGCCGGCCCAGCTCACCAGGCCACGACCCAGCCGGCCGACACCACTCGCCGCTCGTCCCCGAGCTCCCGCTCGGGAGTCCGTTGCCACCATGGCGCGCCGCCATGCTGACCTCGGCGTCCATGCCGAGGCTGGACTCCTTCGGTCCCTTTAGCAAGCCACCTCTGCCCCGCCGCCTTTGAAAGCCGCGCCCTCGACCCCCTCGTCTCCTCGCATCACATCGCCGCCGCTCCGCACAGGACGCCGCTGCTGCAGCGCCGCTGAGTCGCCGCCGCGCCTTGCCATCACGCCGCCCTCGCCGATGCTCATCGCCGTAAAAAAGCCACCGGAACCCGCCCCGCCGTATAAAATCGTCGCCGGTCCGGTTTATTTTTTTTGTTCGCCGGTTTAGTTCGTTTTTTTAAAACCTAGATCTATTTTCTGGGTTTAGTTATTTAGTTAACATCCGCTGTTCTATTTCAGAAAACAAACGTTCATTATTTAGTATTTTTTTCTTTTTTTGTTAGTTTTAGTCAGGGACCTATCCATGGTTATTTATTTTTCAGTTTAGCCCCTGATCTTAAAACGATCACTACTTTTTACTCGTTTATCCAAAATCAACGAAACCAATTCTTCATCATGATCCCCTCTATCTAGATAACCAACTTAAACATATTTTTGAAATTTTAAAATTTGATTTCAAACAGATTTGAATTCAAATTTCTTTTGTTCATAACTCGAGTTTTATAACTCCGATTTAATTGATTCTTTTTGCTAATTGAAGCTCTTGACCTAAACTTTCTGATAAGACCAAATCCACCCAATTTTGGTACTATTAGAAATTGTTTTATGTTGAAAGAGTTAATTGCTTGTTTTTGAAGTTTTCTGAGATATTTTCTTCAATTCTTTTGCATGAGTGCTTATGTATGCAATTGCTTGCTTACGATTGATTGACCGGAGTGTGACGAGTAGAACTATCAGGAGTTATGAGTGTGAATCATCTTCATCAACAGTACAAGGCAAGTTCACACTTTGATCATATTTTTCATACCCAGTTTTTATGCATTAGTTTCACCCTCAAACATTGCGTGAGTAGGATGTGTTAACATGTGGGTATTAGGGAAGTAGTTGATGAGGTCGGAAACTACTGTATTATACTCGAACCCCTGGGTGTTACTACGTTATGCTTATACTGCTATGCTATGCTCGTAGACGTGGTTTGGTTTTGTGAGATTCATGAAAGATGTGAGAGTTATTTATATCTAAGGGTTAACTTAAGGTGGCTACTTTAATACACATCTAGGTGGATTGGTTGGGGCACCCTGGGGATACTAGTGGCTTGCCCAGGCACCTGGGGAATCCAGTGTTATCCAAGGAGATCCCGGGGTATCTGTGTGATCATCCTATTGGATCATAAGATTATTCATGCTAGAAACTTCTGTGTGCAGCCACAAGACATTATGGGCTCTGGCATAGTTGAGTAAGTTGTGGGAATCCTTTCCATGATGGGCTAGCAGATGTAGGGGATTGTAGGTGTACCAGCCTATCTATCGGTTAAGGGGGCCTCTTTGGAAAGACTGTGTCTCAGTCATCCATTTATCAAACACCATGCAGTGCGAGAAATACAACGGAGGAGATCAAGTCTTGTGGGGAAAAATGCGCAAACTTCTGGAGAGTGTACAAACTAATCATGGTTAGCCGTGTCCCCGGTTATGGACACCTTGAGTATCTGGTAATTGGATTATTGATTTGATCTCATCATTTTACTTAATTAACTTGTTGGGTTATTTAACTTTTAATTTTGGGATTGAGTTGGGGTTACCTTCTCAATACATCAACAAACTTTGTAGTTAAATAAAATTTATTCCTTTGTCGTACGGAAAAATTAGCTTTATGTAAAAATTAAAGCCTCCACCAGCCAAATATGCATATAGAGATAGCCATTCTCATTTTTATCCTATGGTGTGAATTTGCCAGTACATTCAATGTACTGACCTACATGGCTGCAACGCCTCATGTTGTAGGAGTCTTACGATGAGTAAGTGATATGTTAGGGTTACGATTTCTACACTCAACTTTGCCGTTGGTGTTGATGGGAATCCACAACCTTGTTGTTACTTCTGCTATTTGGATTGAGGTAATAGTATTTAAGTTACTTTCTACATGTGATTTACCTCTGTTATAAATCCTCGAGTACTGTGTGTGTCAGCATACCGATCCAGGGATGACACTTAAGCACAGAGACTTGACCATCTGAGGTCGGGTCGTTACATCCGGTTGGTGTGATTGGCAGGTTTGTCCGAGGTTCCATGAATCTGGCAGGGCCTGCCGAGGATTTTGTCCAGATGTTCACTAATGCCGTTCTTGTGTCTGTGCTAATTATCGTTGCGCCTGGGTTTGCCATTACCATCGTGGGCTTCTATGGTGCAAGCCTAGCCATTGTGGGAGCCGCAAGCCAGCCAACTGTCCTTTCCCGTGCAAAAGCGGGTCATGAAGGAAGTAAGGGCCACCATTGTCCTCAATTTTTCTTGCCCAAGCTAGCGTGTGAGCCATTCACCTTGAATACTATACCGGAAGGTGGCAATTGCCTCTGCATCGGGGTAGTCAACAATCTGGTTCTTTTTAGTCAAGAACCGATTCTAGAACTTTCCTTCTGACTCATCAGGTTGTTGAATGACGTGACTAAGGTCGTCGGCATCCAGGGGTCGAACATAAGTGCCCTAGAAGTTTGCCCTAAAGGTGTCCTCCAGCACCTCCCAAATCCCCATGGAGTGAGGAGGTGGGCTGTTGAGCCAGTGCCTGGCTGGTCTTTTAAGTTTGAGTGGCAAGTACTTGATGGCGTGGAGGTGGACCGGTGCTTAGGTGTTGTTCTTACTTGAACAAACCTCCTACTTCTGATTAACCCACCCGCAAGCATTCACAACTACGAGAAAAGTATTAAGAATAAATTATAACCATAGCATTAAAATTTTGGATCCAATAGGTCCCTTACAGAATACCCCATAACCGGGGGTTTATGCTTTTGTCACTCTCGCAAAAAGTGGATACGTTGAAGATGTATCAACCCCCCAAGCTTAAACCTTTGCTTGTCCTCAAGCAATTCAGTTGATAAACTGAAAGTGATAAAGAAAAACTTTTACAAACGTCGTTTGATCTTGTTGTTGCAAATATGTAAAGCCATCATTCAGGTTTTCAGCAAAGATTATGAAGTAACCATATTCACAATAACATTTAGGTCTCACATTTACTCATATCAATGGCATAATCAACTAGCGAGCAATAATAATAAATCTCGGATGACAACACTTTTCTCAAAACAATCATGATATGATATAACAAGATGGTATCTTGCTAGCCCTTTTTGAGATAGCAAAACATAAATGCAGAGCACCCCTGAAGATCAAGGACTGACTAGACATTGTAATTCATGGCAAAAGAGATCCAGTCACGGTCATACTCAATATAAATTAAGAACAATGCATACAAATGACAGTGGTGCTCTCTAACTAGTGCTTTTTATAAGAGGATGATGACTCAGCAATAAAAGTAAATAGATAGGCCCTTCGTAGAGGGAAGCAAGGATTCGTAGAGGTGCCATTTCTCGAGTTTTGAAAACGGAGATTGAATAATATTTTGAGCAGTATGCTTTCATTTTCAACGTCAACCAAGAGATCTCGGTATCTTCCATGCTACATACATTATAGGCAGTTCCCAAACAGAATGGTAAAGTTTATACTCCCCCACCACCCATAAGCACACTCCATGGTTGGTCGAAAACAACGGGTACCATCCAACTAATAACAATCCTAGGGGAGTTTTGTTTGCAATTATTTTGATTTGATTTGCTTTGAGCATGGGACTGGGCATCCCGGTTACCGGCCATTTTCTCGTGAATGATGAGCGGAGTCCACTCATCGTAAGAATAACCCACCTAGCATGGAAGATATTGACAGTTCTAGTTGATACATGAGCTATTCGAGCATACAAAACAGATTATTATATGAAGGTTTAGAGGTTGGCAAATGCAAATTTACTTGGAACGGAAGGTAGATACCCCATATAGGAAGGTATGGTGGACTCATATGGAACAACTTTGGGGTTTATGGAAGTGGATGCACAAGCAGTATTCCTGCTTAGTACAACTGAAGGCTAGAAAGAGACGGGAAGCAACCAACTAGAGAGGGGCAACAGTCCTAAACATGCATTGAGACTAACCAACATTGAGTGCAAGCATGAGTAGGATATAAATCACTATGAACATAAACATCGTAGACTCTATGTTGAGTTTGTTTCAACTACATGTGTGAGCATGTGCCAAGTCAAGACACTTGAATCATTCAAAGGAGGATACCATCCTATGATCCTATCATACTACATCACAACCATTTTAATTTCCATGTTGGCACGCAAGGTAAACCATTATAAACTCCTAGATAATTAAGCATGGCATGAGTAACTATAATATCTAATTGTGATTGCAAACATGTTTCAATCATAATAAGTTGAATGAGGAATGATGAACTAAACATATTTACAAAAAGAAGATAGGTCGAGTTCATACCAGCTTTTCCTCATCTCAATGATTTCATCATATATCGTCATTATTGCCTTTCACTTGCACGACCGAACGGTGTGGATAAATAATAATAGTGCATGTGCATTGGGCTAAGCTGGAATCTGCAAACATTTATTCAAATGAGAAGACAAGGTAATATGGGCTCTTTGTTAGATCAACAATAATGCATATGAGAGCCACTCAACATTTCCATCGTGGTCTTCTCCTCTCGACCCCCAAAGAACAGAAAAGAATTTCAAAAAAACACACTGAAATTTTTTTGGAGTTTTTGTTTTTCTAAGGAAGGAAAACAAGAACGAGAAAAACTATTTACACGGGAAAGCTCCCAGCAAGCAAAAGAAGAACGGGAAATCTTTTTGGGTTTTGTTTTAATATTACTACTAAGCATGTGTTGGGGAATGTAGTATTTCAAAATTTTCCTATGATCACGAAAGATCTATCTAGGAGATGCATAGCAACGAGAGGGGAGAGTGTGTCTACGTACCCTCGTAGACAGAAAGCGGAAGCGCTAAGTAACGCGGTTGATGTAGTCGAATGTCTTCGCGATCCAACCGATCAAGTACCGAAAGCACGACACCTCCGTGATCTGCACATGTTCAGCTCGGTGACGTCCCTCGAACTCTAGATCTAGCTGAGGCCGAGGGAGAGTTTTGTCAGCACGACGGCGTGGTGACGGTGATGATGAAGTTACTAATGCAGGGCTTCGCCTAAGCACTACAACAATATGACCGAGGTCGAAATCTATGGAGGGGGGGCACCGCACACGGCTAAAGATCAACTTGTGTGTCTATGGGGTGACCCCCTCCCCCGTATATAAAGGAGGGGGGAGGAGGGCCGGCCTCAAGGGGCGCGCCCAAAGGGGGGATTCCTACTCCTAGTAGGAGCAGATTTCCCCCTTTCCTAGTCCAAGTAGGAGAAGAAGGAAGGAGAGGGAAAGGGAGAAGGAAAGAGGGGGGCGCCACCACCTCCTAGTCCAATACAGACCATCCCTTGTGGCCCTTCTCTCCTTTCCACTAAAGGCCAATAAGGCCCAATACTCCCCTAATGAATTCCCGTAACTCCCCGGTTCTCCGAAAAATACCCGAATCACTTGGAATCTTTCTGATGTCCGAATATAGCCTTCCAATATATGAACCTTTACCTTTCAACCATTTCTAAACTCCTCATCATGTCCGTGATCTCATTCAGGACTCCAAACAAACTTTGGTCATCAAATCACATACCTCGTAATACAAATCTTCATCGAACGTTAAGCGTGCGGACCCTACGGGTTCGAGAACTATGTAGACATGACCGAGACACATCAATGGTCGATAACCAATAGCGGAACCTGGATGCCCATATTGGCTCCTACATATTCTATGAAGATCTTTATTGGTCAAACCGCATTACAACATACGTTGTTCCCTTTGTCATCGGTATGTTACTTGCCCGAGATTCGATCATCGGTATCATCATACCTAGTTCAATCTCGTCACCGGCAAGTCTATTTACTCGTTCCATAATGCATCATCATGTAACTAACTCATTAGTCACATTGCTTGCAAGGCTTATAGTGATGTGCATTACCGAGAGGGCCCAGAGATACCTCTCCGATACACAGAGTGACAAATCCTAACCTCAATCTATGCCAACTCAACAAACACCATCGGACACACCTGTAGAGCATCTTTATAATCACCTAGTTACGTTGTGAAGTTTGATAGCACACTAAGTGTTCCTCCGGTATTCGGGAGTTGCATAATTTCATAGTCATAGGAACATGCATAAGTCATGAAGAAAGCAATAGCAGTAAACTAAACGGTCATAGTGCTAAGCTAACGGATGGGTCTAGTCCATCATATCATTTTCTAATGATGTGATCCCGTTCATCAAATGACAACACATGTCCATGGCTAGGAAACTTAACCATCTTTGATTAACGAGCTAGTCAAGTAGAGGCATACTAGGGACACTATGTTTGTCTATGTATACACACATGTACTAAGTTTCTGGTTAATACAATTCTAGCATGAATAATAAACATTTATCATGATATAAGGAAATATAAATAACAACTTATTATTGCCTCTAGGGCATATTTCCTTCAGTCTCCCACTTGCACTAGAGTCAATAATCTAGTTCACATCGTCATGTGATTTCACACCAATAGTTCACATCTTTATGTCATTAGTTCACATCTTCATGTGACTAATACCCAAAGGGTTTACTAGAGTTAATAATCTAGTTCACATCGCCATGTGATTAACACCCAAAGGGTGATCATGTTTTGCTTGTGAGAGAAGTTTAGTCTACGGGTCTGCAACATTCAGATCCGTATGTATTTTGCAAATTTCTATGTCTACAATACTCTACATGGAGCTACTCTAGCTAATTGCTCCCACTTCAATATGTATCTAGATCGAGACTTAGAGTCATCTACATCGGTGTAAAAAGCTTGCATCAATGTAACTCTTTACGACGAACTCTTTACGATGAACTCTTTTATCACCTCCATAACCGAGAAATATTTCCTTAGTACTCTAAGGATAATTTTGACCGCTATCCAGTGATCTACTCCTAGATCACTATTGTACTCCCTTGCCAAAATCATGCTAAGGTATACAATAGGTCTGCTACACAACATAGCATACTTTATAGAACCTATGACTGAGGCATAGGGAATGACTTTTCTTTCTATTTTTATTTACCGCCGAGGTCAGGTTTCGAGTCTTTACTCAACTTCACACCTTGCAACACAGGCAAGAACTCCTTCTTTGACTGTTCCATTTTGAACTACTTCAAAAACTTGTCAAGGTATGTACATATTGAAAAATTTATCAACCATCATGATCTATCTCTATAGATCTTGATGCCTAATATGTAAGCAGCTTCTCCGAGGTCTTTCATTGGAATATTCTTATTGAAGTATCCGTTTATGCTATCCAGAAATTTAGTATCATTTCCAATCAACAATATGTCATCCACATATAATATCAGAAAGGCTACAGAGCTCCCACTCACTTTCTTGTAAATACAGGCTTCTCCAAAAGTCTGTATAAAACTATATGCTTTGATCAACTCAACAAAACGTATATTCCAACTCCGAGATGCTTGTACCAGTCCATAGATGGATCGCTGGAGCTGCTTCCACACTTTGTAAGCACCTTTAGGATTGACAAAACCTTTTGGTTGCATCATATACAACTCTTCTTTAATAAATCTATTAAGGTATGTAGTTTTCATATCCATTTGCTAGATTTCATAAAATGCGGCAACTGCTAACATGATTCAGACAGACTTTTAAGCATCGATGCGAGTGAGAAAATCTCATCGTAGTCAACACCTTGAACTTGTCGAAAACCTTTTTGTAAAAATTCGAGCTTGGTAGATAGTAACACTACTACGAGCGTCTGTCTTCCTCTTGAAGATCCATTTATTCTGAATGGCTCATCGATCATCAGGAAAGTCAATCAAAGTCCATACTTTGTTCTCATACATGGACCCCATCTTAGATTTCATGGCCTTAAGCCATTTCGCGGAATCTGGGCTAATCATCGCTTCCTCATAGTTCGTAGGTTCGTCATGGTCTAGTAATATGACTTCCAAAACAGGATTACCGTACCACTCTGGTGCGGAACTTACTCTGGATAACCTACGAGGTTCGGTAGTAATTTGATCTAAAGTTTCAAGATCATCATCATTAACTTCCTCACTAATTGGAGTAGGCATCACTGGAACTGATTTCTGTGTTGAACTACTTTCCAATTTGGGAGAAGGTACAGTTACCTCATCAACTTCTACTTTCATCCCACTCACTTCTTTTGAGAGAAACTCCTTCTCTAGAAATGATCCACTCTTAGCAATGAAGATCTTGCCTTAGGATCTATGAGAGAAGGTGTACCTGATGTCTACTACATAACCATCTTCTTGTAGACATTATTGGGCCTGCAAGTGCAGAGGTTTGTAGGATAGTAGCAAATTTCCCTCAAGTGGATGACCTAAGGTTTATCAATCCGTGGGAGGTGTAGCATGAAGATGGTCTTTCTCAAACAACCCTGCAACCAAATAACAAAGATTATCTTTTGTCCCCAACACACCCAATACAATGGTAAATTGTATAGGTGCACTAGTTCGGCGAAGATATGGTGATACAAGTGCAATATGGATGGTAGATATAGGTTTTTGTAACCTGAAAAAATAAAAACAGCAAGGTAACTAATGCTAAAAGTGAGCTAAAATGGTATTGCAATGCATTGAAACAAGGCCTAGGGTTCATACTTTCACTAGTGCAAGTTCTCTCAACAATAATAACATAATTGGATCATACAACTATCCCTCAACATGCAACAAAGAGTCACTCCAAAGTCACTAATAGCAGAGAACAAATGAAGAGATTATTGTAGGGTATGAAACCACCTCAAAGTTATCATTTCTGATCGATCTATTCAAGAGTCTGTAGTAAAATAACACAAAACTATTCTTTCCGTTCAATCTATCCTAGAGTTCGTACAAGAATAACACCTTAAGACACAAATCAGCAAAAACCCTAATGTTACCTAGATACTCCAATGTCACCTCAAGTATCCGTGGGTATGAGTATACGATATGTATCACACAATCTCAGATTCATCTATTCAACCAACACAAAGACCTTCAAAGAGTGCCCCAAAGTTTCTACTTGAGAGTCAAGATGAAAACATGTGCCAACCCCTATGCATAAGTTCACGAGGTCACGGAACCTGCAAGTTGATCACCAAAACATACATCAAGTAGATCATGTGAATATCCCATTGTCACCACAGATAAGCACATGCAAGACATACATCAAGTGTTCTCAAATCCTTAAGGACTCAATGCAATAAGATAACTTCAAAGGGAAACTCAATCCATTACAGGAGAGTAGGGGGAGAAACATCATAAGATCCAAGTATAATAGCAAAGCTCCCGATAGATCAAGATCATGCCAAATCAAGAACAAGAGAGAGGGAGAGATCAAACACATAGCTACTAGTACATACCCTCAGCCCTGAGAGTGAAATACTCCCTCCTCGTCATGGAGAGCGTCGGGATGATGAAGATGGCCACGGGAGAGGGATTCCCCCCTCCGGCAGGGTGCCGGAACGAGTCTAGATTGGTTTTTGGTGGCTATAGAGGCTTGTTGCGGCGGAACTCCCGATCTAGGTTATTTTCTGGAGGTTTGTGTATTTATAGGAATTTTTGGCGTCGGGAACAAGTCAGGGGGGTCCCCGAGTTATCCACGAGATAGGGCGGTGCGCCCAGGGGGGTAGGGCGCGTCCCCACCCTCGTGGACGGCCCGGGACTCTTCTGGCCCAACTCTTTTACTCCGGGGGATTCTTTTGGTCCATAAAAAATCGTAAAAAATTGGCACCTCCATTGGACTCCGTTTGGTATTCCTTTTCTGTAACACTAAAAAACAAGGAAAAATAAAAACTAACATTGGGCTCTAGGTTAATAGGTTAGTCCCAAAAATCATATAAAATAGAATATAAATGCATATAAAACATCCTAGATGGATAATATAATAGCATGGAACAATCAAAAATTATAGATACGTTGGAGACGTATCATGTATCCCCAAGCTTAATTCGAGCTCGTCCTCGAGTAGGTAAATGATAAAAACAGAATTTTTGATGCGGAATGCTACCTAACATAATTGTCAATGTAATTTTCTTTATTGTGGCATGAATATTCAGATCCGAAAGATTGAAGACCAAAGTTTAATATTGACATAAAAACAATAATGCTTCAAGCATACTAACCAAGCAATTATGTCTTCTCAAAATAACCTAGCCAAAGAAAGCTCATCCCTACAAAATCATATAGTTTGGCCATGCTTCATTTTCGTCACACAAAAAGCCGCCATCATGCACAACCCCGATGACAAGCCAAGCAATTGTTTCATACTTTAGTATTCTCAAACCTTTTCAACTTTCACGCAATACATGAGCGCAAGCCATGGACATAGCACTATGGGTGGAATAGAATATGATGATGGAGGTTGTCTGGAGAAGACAAAAAGGAGAAAGTCTCACATTGACGCGGCTAATCAACGGGCTATGGAGATGCCCATCAATTGATGTTTATGCGAGGAGTAGGGATTGCCATGCAACGGATGCACTAGAGCTATAAATGTATGAAAGCTCAACAAAAGAAACTAAGTGGGTGTGCATCCAACTTGCTTGCTCACGAAGACCTAGGGCATTTGAGGAAGCCCATTGTAGGAATATACAAGCCAAGTTCTATAATGCAAATTCCCACTAGTATATGAAAGTGACAACATAGGAGACCCTCTATCATGATGATCATGGTGCTACATCGAAGCACAAGTATGGTAAAAGGATGGTAGCATTGTCACTTCTCTCTTTTTCTCTCATTTTTTTGTTATTTTTTTGTTTTTAGGCCTTCCCTTTTTTTGGCCTTTCTCTTTTTTTCCTCACACGGTACAATTCTCTAATAATGATGATCATCACACTTCTATTTATTTACAACTCAAAAATTACAACTCGATACTAGAACAAAATATGACTCTATAGGAATGCCTCCGTTCGTGTACCGGGATGTGGAATGATTCAAGAGTGACATGTATAAAAAATTATGAGCAGTGGCTTTGCCACAAATACGATGTCAACTACATGATCATGCAAGGCAATATGACAATGATGAAGTGTGTCATAATAAATGGAACGGTGGAAAGTTGCATGGCAATATATCTCGGAATGGCTATGGAAATGCCATAATAGGTAGGTATGGTGGTTGTTTTGAGGAAGATATAAGGAGGCTTATGTGTGATAGAGCGTATCATACCATGGGGTTTGGATGCATCAGCGAAGTTTGCACCGACTCTCAAGGTGAGAAAGGGCAATGCACGGTACCGAAGAGGCTAGCAATGATGGAAGGGTGAGAGTGCGTATAATCCATGGACTCAACATTAGTCATAAAGAACTCACATACATATTGCAAAAATCTACAAGTCATCAAAACCAAGGGGGATAGATTGGTAGGAAAAGACCATCGCTCATCCCCGTCCGCCACTAATAAGGAAGCAATAAAAAAAACACCTCATGCTTCAAATTTGTCACACAACGGTTACCATACATGCATGCTACGGGACTTGCAAACCTCAACTCAAGAATTTATCAATTTCACAGTTACTCAACTAGCACGACTCTAATATCACCATCTTATATCTCAAAACAATTATCAAGTATCAAACTTCTCCTAGTATTCAATGCACTCTATATGTAACATCCCAAATTTGCAATTTGGAATGTTATACATAGATCATCATGCATACCATATTTTCTTGCATTTTGGTTGATGCTAGAAATTTCACGCAACTCAAGGACCCTCGGAGAGAGTTGGAGATTTCGTTATTTTCATATTTGAGTTCTCTCAAATTTTGAAAAGAGGATCATTTGATTTATTTATTTTATCTTCAATTATTTTCTGGTGTCAAAATATATGAGAGAGGGAATAATATGACATTCCCAAATTTCGGAAAAATGAAGATTTAATAAATAGATCAATTTTGGTTTTTGCCGGAGTTTTATTTGCGTTTTATTTGGATAGGGAAAAATGCGCGTTTTCAAAATTTCATTTTAGGCCCGGAGAAAAGTTCATTTTGTTCGGCTCATTTTTAGGAGTCGGGGAAAATTTACTTTAGATTTTTCGGAGTTCGTTTAGATTTTTCTTTTTGTTTTTCTGCGCGGAACCGATAAAAAAAAAGGAGCCTCCCGCCAGGCCAGCCGGCCCCTCCCCTCGCGCGCAGCGCAGGCGCCAGGCGCCAGGCGCCCAGGCAGCCGCCGCCGCTCCCTGGCCGAGTCCCAGCGGGACTTAGGTCGGTTAGCCCCTCCCCTTTCCTTTGTTTTGTTTTCCTATTCCTAGTCTATTTCTTGTCCCCTACCCCAAGTCTCCTCTCCCCTCACCTATATAAATACCCCCACACCCCCCCTCTAAAACATCAAATCAAAAGCCCTCTCCTCCCCAAGCCCCACACCACCCCGCGCCTCCCCAAGCCCCACACCACCCCGCGCCCCTCACCACCGCTACCGCCGCCTTAGCCGCGCCGCCCCTCACCACCGCCGCCGCCGCACCCTACTCACGCCGCTGCCGCCCAACGCCGCCACCGCCGGAGCCCCTCGCCGGAGGTTGCCCCGCGTCTCTTTTCCTCGGATCGTTTTCTTCTAATCGTTCTGATTGTTTTCTTTTCTAAACCGTTCCGGTTTTCTAGATCGGTTTTTCGTTCGGTTTTTCCTCTGAAAACCCTAGATCGGTTTTCGTTCTTTTTCGGACCGTTCGTCTCAACGAACGTGATCACCGATTTTTCCCCGGTTAACGACGCCCGTTCATTTAATCGTTCTTCTTTTTCTTTTCGTCGGATTTATACCGCGATCGTGATCTCAGATCCGATCTACGTTCTAGTCTTTCTTCTCGCTCGTTTATCGGAATCAGGTGATTCAAGCGCCTGGAGTTTCGTTGCGAAACCGCCGTTCCGTCTAATCAACTTGAACAAGTTTTTGCCCCGGAAAAAATTGACCTAGTTTCAACTTGCTAGAACCGAGTTGTTTTCTTCCGTCGTTTGTTTTCTGTTTCTTTGTTCGGTTCTTTCTTTCTTTGCAACCGGAGTTCTTAAATTGAACTTTCTGGTTCGTTCTCTTGTTCGAGTTTTACCTGTGCATTAGATGAGTACTTATTGTATGCTTGTTGTTTGTCTGCGATAGATCACCCGGATTGCGCCGCTTGTTACTTCGAAACCCTAGGTCTCGCGGATCATCAGCAAGGCAAGTAACACTTTGATCATACCTTTTCTACAACCCAGTTTTATTGCATTAGATCAATCCTCACACATTGCATGATTAGGATCTAATTAAACTGTGGGATGGGAAGTAGATGAGGTAGTACCTATTACCTGTATTATTATGAAACCTTTGGGAGTTACTCTACGTTTGCTTGTTTATGCCATGCTATGCTAGTAGACGTGGATTGGGTGAGTGAAATCCATGACAGATGTGAGTTGATAATTTTAATGGTTTATCTAAGGTGGAAACTTAAACACACATCTAGGTGGATTGAGGCACCTGATGTCTATCAGGACTTGCCTGTTTTTTTTTCGGACCGCCACCCAGGCTCAAAGGGATCATAAGATAATTCATGCTAGAAACTTACGTGTGCAGCCACATGCTACTATGGGCTCTGGCATAGTTGACTAAGTTGTGCGAACTCTTACGGGGTGGACTAGCAGATGTAGGGGTTGTAGGTGGTACGGTCTACCCCACATGTAAGGTGCTAGCGCTTTTGAAAGACTATGTCTCGGTCATCCGTTTCTCAAACACCATGTAGTGCGGGAAAACAAACGGAGGCGATCGAGTCATGTGGGGAAAAGTGCGCAAACCTCTGCAGAGTGTACAAACTAATCATGATTAGCCGTGTCCCCGGTTATGGACAACTTGAGTATCTAGTACTTGAATATCATTGTGAATCTCAACATGTTACTTATAATTAATGTTGTTGGGTTTTAATTACTTTTAATTGGGATTGAGAATGCTGTCAACCATTCTCAATGTTTCACAACCACCATGATAGTTAAATAAATTTATTCCTTTGCAGTAGGGAAAAACTGGCTTTACGCAAAAACTGTAACCATAGAGCTTTCCACCAGCCATATATGCATATAGTATAGCTGTTTCATTCCATTACTCTCTATGTGTTACTTTGCCAGCATATTCCATGTGCTGACCCGTATTCGGGCTGCAACTTCTTATGTTGCAGACTTTTCAGACGACGAGTAAAGTGCTTTTAGGTCGTGGTTCTATACTCAGTGATGTCGCTGGAGTTGATGGACCCATTTATCTTCCAAGCCTTCCGCTGTTATCGACACTAGATGACCTTAAGCCATTTTTATTGTAATAAGTTCTCTTTGAGACAATGATGTAATAAGTGTGTCATTGCCACTCTGCTATAAATCCTTCGATGTACTGTGTGGTTTCAGCATTACTGATCCAGGGATGACACCGGAGCACAGAGATCAGACTGTTTGAGGTCTGGTCGCTACAGAGATGGTATCAGAGCACACGCTGACTGTAGGACACGGCCACTAAGTTAAAGCCATAGATCATCACTCTCTTCTCATTTTCTAACTCCTCATCTTTTCTACTCTTTTAGAATGACAAACGCGAAGATTAAGTACGCGCAACCAGATGAAGGCACACCTTTTGGATTTCACTTGAAGGAAGTCACCAAGTACCTGAATATTGGATTACCAAGTTTCACGGGAACCTTCAACGCCACTCTGCCTGAAGAGGAGAGCTGGAAGATTCAAGCTCACGTTCCGGGAATAACATTCACGCCAATCACGAAGCCCATAGATAGTGTTTTCAATGCACCAACCTGGAGTCTGGGAAGGAGCATGGCAGCTCATATCACCATAGGACGCATTGGAGAAGTTTACCAAGAAGACCTCAAGGACACTATCTACCAGATTTGTGGACGCCGAGATGAACAATGGGAGTTAGTCAGCACCAAGAAGGATAGATCCATCGCATCTTTCATCCAGGAGTTAAACCAGCACATCCGACGCCACGAGAACCAGATGTGCAATGACATGATAGAGTTGAAGAATGCAAAGGCAAGGATCATCGAGCTAGAAGGAGAACTAAAGTCAACGCGCAAGGACTGCATGGACGAGATCGTAGCTCTAGCAAGACACAATGTCGATCTTAAGCAGGAGATTGAAGAACTCAAGAGGAAGTTAGGATCCAAGGAGGAAGACGAGTACGTCGCATGTCCGGACGACTACATCATCATCGACGACACCGATTCGGATCCAAGTGAACCCAACTTTGAAGACGAAGCTGGAGCGGATATCATGGAGTCTTCCACCGGTTCAAATTTCTAGAAGACCACCATATAGTAGTAGTATTCCCCCTGTAAACACAATAGTTTGAGCACTTTTGCGATAGTTAGACCATTGTAAGCCCTTGTTTGATTGAATGAAGTGATTTTTGTGTGCATTTGCTCATGTGCATTGGGGTAGTGTTTTCCCTTTAGACCTCTCTCTATTCTTAATTCTCGTCTTTTCTAAACCCTCAGATGCCTCCGAGACGTGACAACGGATTCCCACCTGAGCTCACTCAGTTGATCCAGCAGCAGAATCAATTGATGCAGATGTTAGTTCAGAACCAGCAGAACAACAACAACAACCCACCACCACCACCACCTGTTGACCACTTAGCCCGTTTCCTTAGGCTGAATCTGCCGGTGTTTTCTAGTAGCACCGAGCCGATTGTAGCAGATGATTGGCTCCGTAAGATAGGAAGGGAGTTGACCACTGCAGGATGCACGGATGGTGAGAAAGTGAAGTTTGCCGCTCACCAGCTTGACAGACCCGCGGCAGCATGGTGGGAGAATTTCACAGCCACCTACCCAGTAGACACTGTCACATGGGATCAGTTTCAGCAAGCTTTCCGCACTGCCCATGTTTCAGCAGGAGCTATGGCCATAAAGAAGCGTGTCGGTGTACTAGAATAGGGGTACCCTAGTACCCCGAACTTGTGCACGGGCAGTTGCAGCACCCCGCGGCAAAGGCTTGCCGGGCGAACGCCAAGATCCCCCAAGGATCCCTTGGAGCCATCCAAGAACAAAGTATTTAAGCTAAGGAGACAAGACCCCGGCAAGAGGAGCTTGCCAGGAAGGCCAACCAAGGCGCTCCAAGGAACTTGCCGCGACGCGCCACGCGCTCCGGCAAGGCAACAAGGCCCCGGCAAGAGGAGCTTGCCAGGAAGACTAAATAAGGTACCCCGAGGCCCGGTGAGCGACGAGCTTCTGGACCCCGCGAGATAACAACAGCGGCAAGGCGCTTGCCGCGGCAGGCGGCCACTCTGCGCCCACGCTCCAGCGCATCCACCAACGTGTTGCTCTGGGGGCCTCTCCGGGCGCGCGTGGCGGGAGGCTATGCAGCCAGCGGTGCGCAGTGGCATGCGAAGCTGACAAGATCGCCATCGTGGCAAACAGTGGCGCCCCTAACGGTTCTTTTCTGCACTGTTCGGGCGACTCAGACGGGCATTTAATGCCCTTGTCCCCTGCCGTCAGGGTTAGGTAGGGTGCACTGTACAAGCAACTGTATCACCTACCTCGCTTTTTACGTTTTTACCCTCCTCTGCGTTGCCACCTGTCGGTGACCCCTTTAGCGTATAAAAGGAGGCCCATGCACAACGTAGAGGGGGTTCGGGGTTCAGAGGTTCGGACAGTTTGCTTCGATTCATTCGTAGCCCAGAAAACATCACGCTCTCTCGCTCGAGAGCAAGAACACCAGATAATACAACCAGACAAGCAGTAGTAGGAGTGTTATCTCTCCGGAGAGCTCCGAAGCTGGGTAAACCGCTCGTGTGCCTCGCCTCGATCTGCTCTTCGTGCGACCTCCGCCCCCCGCCGAACCGAAAGGGGCCCGGTCCGCCAGCCCCATAGGTGTTCGTGGATCAGTTTCCCCGACATCTTTGGCGCGCCAGGTAGGGGGTGTTGAGATTGTGTGAACCAGATCCGGCGTTCACACGAGCTAGATCTTTATTCCCTTCATCAACATGCCACCGAAGAAGAAGACTTCGGCGGCAGCCGCTCCATCCACGTCACTTCCGCCACCGTTGGAGCAAACGAGTGGTGGGATGGACGCCGGCGGAAGAAAGGACGTCGACGAGGAAGCTCATGATGCCGCCAGGTCCAAGAACAAGGCTGCACAAACCTCGGCGACTGTACATGTTCCACGCCACTCTCAGGAGGCGCAAGATCAACAGCGTCATGGC
>NC_041392.1:448098435-448115428 GCF_002162155.2 Triticum dicoccoides
TCCCCGACATCTTTGGCGCGCCAGGTAGGGGGTGTTGAGATTGTGTGAACCAGATCCGGCGTTCACACGAGCTAGATCTTTATTCCCTTCATCAACATGCCACCGAAGAAGAAGACTTCGGCGGCAGCCGCTCCATCCACGTCACTTCCGCCACCGTTGGAGCAAACGAGTGGTGGGATGGACGCCGGCGGAAGAAAGGACGTCGACGAGGAAGCTCATGATGCCGCCAGGTCCAAGAACAAGGCTGCACAAACCCCAGCGACTGTACATGTTCCGCGCCACTCTCAGGAGGCGCAAGATCAACAGCGTCATGGCACTAGCAGTGCCATACGCATGATAGCCCAAGACCAAGCTGGTGGATCTCGGGGCGCTCAAGACCAGCATGCACGCCATCGTGCTGGCACGAGCGGGGCACGGTCGCCTGGACGGGATACTGCTCCTTCTAACATAGTTAGAAGTTCGAGCACGTCCCGCTCCTCGCGCCGTCCGCCACTGCCACCCACCACTCCAGCAAAAGCTTTGGCGCGAGCTCAACTTCTCCTAGATTACCCTCCTTCGTCGGACAAGATTGATGAACGGAGGGCCACCATTCAGAGTCTCATCAGCTACGCCAACGGCGACACTCCACGGCGGCCGAGCGCGTCACCGCCGCAGCAGGGTTGCCGGACGCGAGCCGGTGGCGACGAAACGGGCGGAGGTGCAATTACCATGCAATCACCGCCCCGAAGGCCAAGATCGCCGACTCGCCGGATCCACCTCGATAGCGACTCCACTGCATCGTCGGATCCACGAGCTCGTCGCGATCAGCGCCAAGTTCTTCATGATCGACAACAAGAAGACGCTCAAACCCGCATCGAGCGCCAAAGAGAAGCGCGACGTCAATCCGACAAGCGCGCTGGGCCCTCTGTTGACATGCATGCGCCAGGGGAACCAGGCGATCTGCCGTACGCGGTAGGTTGTCCTGCGTTCACTCGTGAGCTGCGGCAAGTCCAGTGGCCCAGTACAAAGAACTTCAGGCCAGACGTACCAGAGAAGTACGACGGCAAGACGCATCCGTCAGAATTCCTCAGCATCTACACCATCGCGGTGCAGGCTGCCGGGGGACGGGATGACAAGATCCTTGCCAACTACTTCCCGCTGGTGCTCAAGCCCAACGTCAGATCCTGGCTCATGCACTTGCCGGACAACTCCATATCCTCTTGGGCTGATCTGTGCCATCAGTTTGTCGGCGCCATTACAGGCGGACACAAGCCTCATGGCCAGGAGAGTGATCTTCATCTGCTCGCCCAGAAGGAAGGAGAGCCCCTGCGCAAGTACATTCCGAGATTCAGTAGTGTGCAGCACAACATCCCAGACGTCCACCCTGCCGCGGTGATCAGCGCGTTCCATCAGAACATGCGGAACCGCAGGATGCGGGAGGAAATGGCGATGTGCAAGATCAGGGATGTCAGTGAGTTATATGCACTGGCCGACAAGTGTGCGCGTGCTGAGGAAGGGACAAGACTCCCCGGAGAAAATATAGGAGCGGGAGGATCTGACAGCGAAGATGCTGCCCCGACAAGGAAAAACCGGCGACGGAACAACAGAAGGAGGAAAGGCAAAGAAGTGCTAGTTGTTGAGCAGTCCGGCAACGGTGGTAGCGCCAAGGAAGCCAAAGCTGGTGACTCTGGCAAGGAGGTTGCCGCGGAGGTGGCAGTCACCGACAAGCAGGACGGCACCAACAAGCAGTATTGCAAGATTCACCACACCAAGGGCCATGATCTTCAGAACTGTAAGAGGGTCGAGCAGCTTGTTGAGCAACAGAAAGCTGAATACGAGCGGCGCGACAAAGAGAAGGCCCAGGAAGGAGCTGGTGGATCCGGCAAGAAACGTCCCGGCCGAGGAGGACGCCGCGGCAAGGCCAAGCAGTGGCAAGGAGACAGACCTCCTCGCGGCCGCGACAAGGATGAAGATGACGGCGATGATGAAGATATGGATGATGAGGAGACTGATGAGCAGGAGTTCCAGAAAGCCACAGAGGTCCTGTGCGTTGACGGTGGTGCTTCTCTGCATGCCTCGCACCGCCAGCTCAAGCAGTGGGTACGGGAAGTTAATGCAGCAGAACCACCTGTCGAGTCACGCAAGCCTCTGAAATGGTCCGGCACGCCTATCATCTTTGATATTGAGGACCACCCGGACCGCATAACTGCGGTCGGGTGCTTGCCGATGTTGGTTTCACCAACAATCCGCAACCTCAAGGTCACTAAGATGCTAGTTGACGGCGGGGCCGGCTTGAACCTGATCTCCTCCGCGGTGCTCCAGAAGCTCCAGACCCCTGACAGCGAGCTCGAAGAGACCGGCACATTTCAAGGAATCAACCTGGGAAGGAGCAAGCCAAAGGGAAAGGTCACGTTGCTGGTAACATTTGGCAGTGAGCTGAACTTCAGGACTGAGAGGGTCACGTTTGACGTTGCCGACTTTCCATTACCTTATAATGGAATCCTTGGCCGTCCGGCACTCGCCAAGTTCATGGCAGCCTCTCACTATGCGTACAACATACTGAAAATGCCAGGCCCAATAAGTGTCATCTCTGTCCCTGGCGACAAGAAGGATGCTCTTATCTGTGCCGACAAGATCTACCAGGAAGCCGCAGCCGCAGCAGAACGAAGGACACTTGCCGCTGAAGCTCTCGGGGGGAAGAAGAAGACCAAGTCCGGCAAGAGCTCTGATGCCTACTCCGGCAAGCGCACCTCTTCGAAGTGCTGCGCTACCGTCGAGGACGCACCATCGAGCTCCACCGGCAAGTGTAAGAAGGCAATGGCAGCTCCACCTGAGACTAAGAAGGTATCCGCCAAGGAGGATGGCACTGGTGGTACCTTCACCATCAGCGCCACTCTTGACCCCAAATAGGAAAGCGCGCTCGTTGCTTTCCTGCGGGCGAATGTCGACGTGTTTGCGTGGCAACCGTCTGATATCCCCGGTGTTCCCAGGAAAGTAATTGAGCACCACCTTGCCGTCTGTCCTCATGCGCGGCCCGTCAAGCAGAGAGTCAGGAAGCAGGCAGTAGAGCGCCAAGAATTCATCGCAGAAGAAATCAAGAAGTTGGAAGCAGCAGGCCTTGTCAGAGGAGTACTCCATCCCACGTGGTTGGCCAATCCTGTTGTTGTGCACAAGGCTAATGGGAAATGGAGACTTTGTATTGACTTCACTGATGTTAATAAAGCTTGTCCCAAAGACCCATTTCCCTTGCCGCGTATTGACCAGATTGTTGACTCCATAGCCGGATGTGATTTGCTTTCATTTCTTGATGCATACTCAGGATACCATCAGATCTTCATGGCAAAAGAAGATGAAGAGAAAACCGCATTTATCACCCCGTGTGGCACGTACTACTTCGTACGGATGCCTTTCGGTTTGAAGAATGCTGGTTCAACATTCGCAAGGGTAGTCCACCATGCTTTTGAGCCGCAAATGCACAGAAATGTGGAAACTTACATGGATGACATAGTGGTCAAGAGCAAGAACAAGGCGACCCTGATTCCAGATTTAGATGAAACATTTGCAAACCTGCGCAAGATCAACCTCAAGCTTAACCCCGAGAAGTGCGTGTTTGGAGTCCCTTCCGGCAAGCTTCTCGGGTTCTTCGTGTCTCAGCGGGGAATTGAAGCCAATCCCGACAAGATCAAAGCCATTGAGCAGATCGATGCACCAAAGCACGTCAAGGATGTACGAAGGCTTGCCGGTTGCGTGGCTGCTCTCAGCAGGTTTATCTCTAGATCTGCTGAGCGCGCCCTGCCATTTTTCAAAATCTTGAAAAAGGCAGGTCCAATGAAATGGACTCCGGAAGCGGAGGCTGCGCTGCAGGACTTGAAGAGATACCTGTCCTCCACTCCAACGCTTGTCGCACCTAAGCCGCAAGAGAAGTTGTTGCTGTATATAGCGGCAACCAATCAAGTGGTTAGTGCTGCGTTAG
The DNA here is from genome assembly GCF_002162155.2 of Triticum dicoccoides. Taxonomy (NCBI): domain Eukaryota; kingdom Viridiplantae; phylum Streptophyta; class Magnoliopsida; order Poales; family Poaceae; genus Triticum; species Triticum dicoccoides. Next base: position 448,102,388 of record NC_041392.1, read on the forward strand.
TGGCGGAGAGGGAGGCGGATGATGAGCCAGCAACCACGGCAAACCCATCCAGCGACAAGCAGGGGGCTTCGCCGACAAGCTCTGGTCCCGACAAACATGGGTTTGCGCAGGAGCATGATAAGATGCCAAGGAGAATGGTGCAGCGCCCAGTTTACTTTGTCAGTTCTCTTCTGCAGGGAGCTAGATCAAGGTACTCTGGTGTGCAGAAGTTGCTTTTCGGCCTCCTCATGGCCTCAAGAAAGCTGCGCCATTACTTCCAAGCACATGAGATCACAGTCGTCACTCGCTTTCCGCTGAAGAGGATACTGCAAAATCCAGAAGCAACGGGCAGGATTGTCGAGTGGGTGCTGGAACTGTCAAGCTTTGGCCTCAAGTTTGAGAGCACCTCAACTATCCAAAGCAGAGCACTGGCAGAGTTCATAGCAGAGTGGACGCCAACCCCAGATGAAGAAATTTCAGAAACGAGCATCCCCGTCAAAGAGGCAAACAAAGAGTGGCTGATGTACTTTGATGGTGCCTTCTCGCTGCAAGGCGCCGGTGCAGGCGTGCTGCTTGTCGCACCCACCGGAGAGCACCTCAAGTACGTAGTCCAGATGCACTTTCCCAAAGAGCAAGCAACCAACAATACTGCAGAGTATGAAGGATTGCTTGCCGGTCTCAGAATCGCAGCAGACCTTGGGATCAAGAAGCTCATTGTCAGGGGTGACTCACAGCTTGTCGTCTGACAAGTGAACAAGAACTACCAGAGTCCGTTGATGGAAGCGTATGTTGATGAAGTGAGGAAGCTAGAAGAGCACTTTGATGGCCTACAAATGGAGCATATCCCAAGAGCTCAGAATGATATTGCTGATGGCCTGTCAAAGTGCGCCGCACTAAAGTTACCTGTGGAACCAGGGATCTTTGTGCTTAAGTTGACTCAACCATCCGTAACGCCCTCAACTGGACAAAACAAGAAGAGGAAGTTGGTTTTCGGCGACTACTTTCCGGCAAAGCTCCCTGAAGCCGCCGCCAAGAAAGTCCCCAAGATCAACACCAAGGATGCTGAGGGGCAGTCTGCTCCGGCAAGCCTTATGGTTTGTTCCGTTGAAGCAGACGCTCCCGACAAGTTTTGCTCCAGCAAGCTTGCCGGGGAACATCAAGCTCCGGCAGGACCACAAGTCCTTGCCGTGGAAGCGGATGTTCCCACAGCAGCAGATGTGCCTTTAGTCCTTGTTGTCGAGCCACAAGCTCCAACATGGGCACAGCAGATTGTCCATTTCCTTCAGACAGGAGAACTTCCCGAAGAACAAGAAGAAGCGAAAAGAGTAGCCCGGCAGTCAAGTATGTACCAGTTTGTCGATAGCATACTGTACAGAAGAAGACTCAACGGTGTGAAATTGAAGTGTATTCGCCGGGAAGATGGACAAAAGCTGTTGGCGGAGATACATGGAGGCATATGTGGCCACCACATTGGCGCAAGAGCACTTCCGGAAAAGCTTTCCGGTAAGGTTTCTTTTGGCCGACAGCCCTCCAGGATGCAACTGCACAAGTAACCAAGTGTGAAGCGTGCCACCACATTGGCGCAAGAGCACTTGCCAGCAAAGCTTTCCGGCAAGGTTTCTTTTGGCCGACAGCCCTCCAGGATGCAACTGCACAAGTAACCAAGTGTGAAGCGTGCCAGTTCCACTCCAAACAGATACACCAGCCAGCTCAAGCTCTCCAGACGATCCCTTTATCCTGGCCATTTTCGGTCTGCAGGCTCGATATCCTCGGCCCCTTCCCCCGAGCTGTCGGGGGCTTTGAGTACTTGTACGTCGCAATCGACAAGTTCACAAAGTGGCCGGAAGTGCAGCCAGTGAGGAAGGTGACAGCACAGTCAGCAGTCAAGTTCTTCAGGTCGATTGTTTGCCGTTTCGGGATCCCTAACAGGATCATCAACGACAACTGCACGCAATTCACGAGCCGCACCTTCATGCAGTACGTCCAAGACCTTGGCGCCAAGGTCTGCTTCGCTTCTGTTGCTCATCCAAGAAGCAACGGTCAAGCAGAGAGGGCAAATGCTGAAGTGCTGCGCGGGCTCAAGACCAGAACTTTCGACAGGCTGCACAGGTGCGGAGGGAACTGGATCGAGGAGCTGCCGGTGGTTCTTTGGTCGATCAGAATGATGCCAAATCGAGCCACTGGCCAGACACCTTTCGCTCTAGTCTATGGAGCAGAGGCAGTTCTCCCCACGGAACTCGTATACGGATCACCTCGAGTGCTCGCTTATGATGAGCTTGAGCAAGAACAGCTGCGGCAAGACGACGCGCTGCTCCTTGAGGAAGATCGTCTTCAGGCTGTTGTACGAGCTGCTCGATACCAGCAAGCTTTGCGCCGGTATCATAGCCGCAAAGTTAAAGCCAGAAGCTTCGAGGAAGGCGACCTTGTTCTTCGGCGCGTTCAGTCCGCCAAGAATTCCAACAAGTTGACGCCGAAGTGGGAAGGCCCTTATCGGGTGAGACGAGTCACAAGGCCTGGCGCTGTCCGCCTTGAGACCGAAGATGGCATTCCGGTGAGCAACTCCTGGAACATAGAACATCTTCGTAAGTTTTTCCCATAAGGCGCGGTTGCCGGAACCCGTTCCGGCAACCACCTTTTGTACAAGTCTTGCCGCTGTTGCATGTAATCCTTTGTACAAAGCCGGGCGCAGATCCCGTGCATAAGTAAAACCCCATGTGCTCCGCACAGCTTGTCCATTTCATGCATTAGTTCCTTTCTTGCATGCCATTATCTGACACTTTGTGCAGCACCTACATCCGGTAAGCAGTAACGAGCCGAAGAGCTCCATATTATTATTTTCTCTTCTTTCTTTTTCTTTTAAAGGAAAAGAAGGTTCTCTCGCACACAAGTTTGCTGGGGGGGAAGGATAAGATTGTGGTATGGGCCAGGCGTCGTTCAAGCAAAGACTTGCCTTACCGGGAAGCAAATGACAGAAAAGCTAAGTTGCCAAAGTTTGAGCAATCACTTTTTAAATTTTTGAGTTATCTTCCTTGAACGACCCTGCTTTGTATGGAAAACCTGTGCGCGGAGGAACCAACTCGTGGCTAGTTGCGCCCTTACTTTGTTTCGAGTCCGCTCAACAGCTTAAGTGTGCTGCATCTAGTCGCGACAAGGTTTCTTGTCGGAAGCAGCGCCGCCAGCAGGCTGCTGAAGTTCCGCACTCAGTGCTCGCGGCTCGGGCGCCTGCTCCGACAAGTTCTCTAGAAGTGTAGGGTAATAACATACAAAGGAAGGAATCTAGTAGAGGAAATAACATAGCAATTGATAGACAGAAATAAAGATATATTACAAAGATAACTTGTCGCAGCTCTAACAGACTGTTTTCATAACATGATCAGCAGCGACAAGGGAAAAGAAGGAATGGGCGGCCTAATCTACGCGTCCGCCCTCGACTCTCTTGATCTCGCTCACCTTGTCCACAATGGGTGCGACAAGGGCCTTGAGTGCATCCAGATCGGCGTCAGGCGGCAAGGACCTGAGGACGTTGGTGAAGCTGAGGCCTGGATTGCGGAAGGCTACCTTCATCAGCACCTTCTGGAGAACCCCGGCGCAGATTTTGCGTGACTCATCGGCCAGCTGCTTTGGGATCCTCTCCCGGAGCCGCTGGAGTGCCGTCGCCACGCCCTGGAAGAACAGGCTGAGCTTGGCGCTGGGTTGAAGACTCTCGTCGGAAGGATACCCAAAGTCCTCCATCCCCAGCTGCGCCAGCTCCTCGTTGATGACTGCGGCAGTGTTCACCAGACCCTCGGTCCAGTGCTCCACTGTGTCTCTAAACGAGTTCTGGGTAACTGCAATGCTCTCCAGCAGCGCCGCGTCAGCCTTGACCTTCTCCGACAAGGTCTTCTCCCGCTCCTTGGCGGCCTCCAGCGTCTGCGTCAGCGTGGCCAGCTTCAGCTCCAGGTCTACTTTGGAATCCTTGGCGGCGCTGAGCTCCTTGCCCCTCTCAGCGAGAAGGCCTTGCAGCTCACCGTGGGCGGCAGCATCCTTCTCACGCTCACGCTTGAGCGCGGCAAGCTCCTCGTCGCTCTTCCCAATATCGGCCTCCAGCTGCGCCACCTTCTCCTCTAGCTCTTTCTTGGCGGCCTCTATAGTTGCCGTGGCGTCCTTTGCCTCCTTGAGCGCCCCGCCAAGTGCTCGCTCACGCTCGGCGAGCTCTTCCTCGTAGCTGTCGAGGTTGGCCTTCCGCTGCACTAGTTCACCTTCCCACGCGGACTGCTTCTCGGCAGCCAGCCTTTGTTCCTCCTCAGCCTCGGCCTTCTCGAGAAGAAAGGCCGTGCGCTCCTCCTCGAGTCGCTCCCGCTCCTGCGCCAAGGACCGGAGAGTTTCTTGATTTTGGCCCCGGAGCTCCTCCGCGCGCTTCTCCACATCAACTCCCGCCTTCGCGACAAGCGCTTCCCGGGAAGCCAGCTTGGCTTGCCGGGTGCGGTAGAGTGACAGCAGCTTCCGCAGCAGCTGCTCCTCCTCAGGCTCGCCGCTGCTGCTGCCGGGCGCGTCAACCAATGACAGTCCAGCAGAGGCGAGCACCTCCCCGTCAAAAGTCTCCCCCTCGACCGGCGCCCTGGAGCTCGACGCCCAGGGTAGCTTGATGAAGATATTGTCACCAGCCTTCAAGTAGGCGCCGGGCTGGGGCTCCTCGGAGCCCGGCTCCGCAGAAGCAGCAGAGGGTTCGGCGGTTGGCGCAGCGCCCAGCGCTCCTGCGGCCTCAGGGTCGTCAGTGCGATCGCCCGACCCCTCGCCGGCTTCTGTAGCAGCAGCCCCGGCGGCCTCCTCGCCTGCGGTCTCATCAGCACCAGCACCTTCCTCGCCGGCGCCCTCTGTCTCCATTGGCTCAGCCGTAGATGGGTCTGAAGAACGAAGAAGGGAGGAAAATCAATCAAAAATCCAAGAAAGGAAAAACAGAAGAAGCAGAACCCAAGGGAAAGTTTCTGGGCAAGTGGATTACCTACGCCAAGATCTTCAGTTGCGGCCTCGGTCGCCGCAGGATCAACAGTGCTGTCCCTTGCCGGAGAGTCCCCCCTTGCCGGAGAGCGCTCCCTTGCCGGGGACTCCTCCCTTGGCGGCGCAGTCGAAGCAGGTGGCACTTCGGGACCAGCCTCCGGGCGCTCCTGATGAGTCTGCTCTGCTCCTGCACAAGTCAACGAGCAAGATATCAACAAAGGAAAAAGCACTCAAGCGCGCCCGGCAGCAGAAGGCTAAACTATAAACTTACGCTGGGGGATGCGCTGGGGGCTCCTCCGAGGGGTGATTGCCGGGTCCGTCAAGGTGGTCTCGAACCCACCTCCTGCTGACACGATGGGGTCATCCTCGATGACGATCACCGCGGCCTTGGCCCTCTTCGCCGCTCTCTGGGCCAGCGTCCTGAAAAGAAAAGAGTCCAGATTGGAGCAAGTCAGATACAAGATATAAACAGCAAGATTGAAGAACTACAAGAGCACCAAAGAAACTCACTCTTCTTCCTCCTCGTCGGAGCTGAGCGCGGAAAGATCAAAGTCCGGCCCTCCTCCGGTGTGGCGAGGTGGAGGAGTAGAATCCCTTGCCCGCTTGGCGGGGGCAGTGGCGGTGGCCCGGGAAGATCCCGCTCCAGTTGCCGCTGTTGCGTGAGGCGCTCCTGCGGCAACATTGCTTGCCGCGGTAGAGCGTGTCGCGCGGCTCGGTGGCTGTGGAGCCGGCTGCCGCCCTGCTGCGTCCCCGGCCCTGCGAAGGCGCCTCCTTGGCGGGGCCGGGGGCTCCGCCTACGGCAAGTTCTCTGAAGGCTCAGCCTCCTCCTCGCCGGCCTCGCTCGGCTCGGCTTCGGAACCGGCAGGCTCCTCCTCGCCCATGAACTCTGCGCGTTCGGCAAGGTTTGCCGCCTCTGCAGCCTCCGCCTCCTCCACAGTAAACCCAAACACACCCGCAACAGCTGCGGCCACAGCCTCTTCCGCCCTAGTAGCGATGAGCTGCAGCTCCTCGTCGGTGGTGTCACGGGTGAGGCTCTTCTGCTCGTCAGCGCGGACCGGCACTTCCTCCAAGGTGTCGAAGAATGCTCGCACAACGTCATCCGCAGGCTCTTGCCAAGTTGGGACGATGCCGTGTGAATCGCACAACGACATCATGGCGCGGATCCGGTCAAGCGAAGAGTTATTGCACAAAGGAACTACGCCCCTCGGCAGTGTGAATGGGTGCTGGGGGTCGCGTTTGAATAATTCCAAGAGCATTGCGTCCAACTCCAAGACGGTGAAGTTGTAGTTGAGGCCCGGCCGTAGCCTCATGATGTCCGCCAAATTCTTGAATTCCCAGGCGGGCCTCCCCCTCTCCTGCAGGTGGGCAATGCGGCGGCGGAGGAAATCTGCCCCGACAGCACCTACGGTGAGCCCGGCAAGCCTGAGGCGAAGAATCCTAGGGATGGCGATCTTCAGCCTCTCGTCTTCCGGGGCCACGTTGCTCCAGTCATTGCCGCGCACTATTGGAGTTTGGCGCACGGCGGTGAAGGGCTGCGGATTCTCCTCAACGATCCAGCACCACTCCGCTCTCCACTCCTCCCACTTGCTGCGGAGCTCACCCTCCAAGTACGCCTCTTTCTTGCCGACTCTCGAGACCCAGGCAATCCCTCCGGCAAGCGGCTCTCCTCTCTCTACCCGAGGTATGAAGAAGTGGCGAAAAAGGGCAACACTAGGGTGGACTCCGACAAAGTTTTCGCACAAGTGTGCGAAAACTGCCATGGTCAGGATAGCATTGGGGGTCAAGTCAAGGAGGCGGAAGCCATATGTGTTCATAATGTCATAGAAGAACTCCGAGAAGGGCGGGCAGAGCCCGCAATAGAAGAATAGCGGGAAGAACGGGTACCCATTTGGAGCCAACTCCGAGGCAGCGGCCAGGAGTACCCTCGTGCGCGGATGCGCACGCGTCTCCATCGCCCAAAAGAGGTAGAAGTACTCCCTCAGCTCCTGCACGCCGAGCTGGGGGTGAAGATCGCCCGCTCCTTCCGCAGCGCCGCGAGCCGCTGCGCCTCGGCCGACTTCACACCCTTTCCCTTGTCGGCTTTCGGGGCCATGGCGGAGGTGGTGGGGAAGGTCGTCGGCGTGGTGATGCTGGTAGCAATGGGGGGCGGAGCGCTGCTCTCTCGGCTTCGAGAAGAAGGGGGGAGCGGCGGAGTTTGTGAAGAAGGAGTAGCAGCAACCAGCGAGGGGGAACGAACTACCTCTGTTTCCTCTGCTTATAAAGAGGGACGGGGCGGACGTTTCGGCCTTCCAAATAAATAACCACCCACGATCTCTCCCATGATGCCGCATTCAACGCGTGCCATTATGGGAGAGCGCGGTGGATACGGAGCAAGATTTGGCGTGGCCCAGCCCGCGTGTGCCCGTGCCCTGTCTTGGGCCTGGCCCAACAGCGCTCGGTACCGTGTCTGGCCCAGGCCCGGGGGCTCCTGTCGGTGTACTAGAATAGGGGTACCCTAGTACCCCAAACTTGTGCACGGGCAGTTGCAGCACCCCGCGGCAAAGGCTTGCCGGGCGAACGCCAAGATCCCCCAAGGATCCCTTGGAGCCATCCAAGAACAAAGTATTTAAGCTAAGGAGACAAGACCCCGGCAAGAGGAGCTTGCCGGGAAGGCCAACCAAGGCGCTCCAAGGAACTTGCCGCGACGCGCCACGCGCTCCGGCAAGGTAACAAGGCCCCGGCAAGAGGAGCTTGCCGGGAAGACTAAATAAGGTACCCCGAGGCCCGGTGAGCAACGAGCTTCTGGACCCGGCGAGATAACAACAGCGGCAAGGCGCTTGCCGCGGCAGGCGGCCACTCTGCGCCCACGCTCCAGCGCATCCACCAACGTGTCGCTCTGGGGGCCTCTCCGGGCGCGCGTGGCGGGAGGCTGTGCAGCCAGCGGTGCGCAGTGGCATGCGAAGCTGACAAGATCGCCATCGTGGCGAACGGTGGCGCCCCTAATGGTCCTTTTCTACACTGTTCGGGCGACTCAGACGGGCATTTAATGCCCTTGTCCCCTGCCGTCAGGGTTAGGTAGGGTGCACTGTACAAGCAACTGTATCACCTACCTCGCTTTTTACGTTTTTACCCTCCTCTACGTTGCCACCTGTCGGTGACCCCTTTAGCGTATAAAAGGAGGCCCATGTGCAACGTAGAGGGGGTTCGGGGTTCGGAGGTTCGGACAGTTTTCTTCGATTCATTCGTAGCCCAGAAAACATCACGCTCTCTCGCTCGAGAGCAAGAACACCAGATAATACAACCAGACAAGCAGCAGTAGGAGTGTTATCTCTCCGGAGAGCTCCGAAGCTGGGTAAACCGCTCGTGTGCCTCGCCTCGATCTGCTCTTCATGCGACCTCCGCCCCCCGCCGAACCGAAAGGGGCCCGGTCCGCCGGCCCCATAGGTGTTTGTGGATCAGTTTCCCCGACAAAGCGTGAGTTTCGCAACTTACGCCAAGGAGGAAGGACAGTTGGCCAGTACGTTGACGACTTCAGCAAGTTAGCACGTTATGCCCCAGATGACGTTGCTACGGATGCAGCTAAGAAGGAGAAGTTCTGGAAGGATTGCATGATGAGCTAAGCATGCAGTTGATGGTAGCGAGTTTCAACAACTACCAGGAGTTGGTAGATCGTGCCATCATGATTGAAGGGAAGCAACAGCAGATTGAAAACCGTAAGAGGAAGTATGGACAGGGGAAGTATAACTCTGGAGCCCAGCAGAAGCCCCGTTTTACCCCTAAACCGGGATTTAAGTTTCAGCACACCCATGGAGGAGGTAGCTCGCACAACCATAATGGCCACAAGAATGGTAATGGGAATGGAGGAAGCAACGGCCAGAACCGGACCACCCCATCGACCCCGACCAAGAGAGACCTGAGTCAAGTCACTTGTTTCAAGTGTTCCAAGACCGGACATTATGCCAATGAATGTCCCGAAGGCCAGAATGGAAATGGCAATGGAAGCTCTGGGAAGAAGCCGAACCCTTTCAATAGGGGACAGGTGAACCACATTAATGTGGAGGAGGTTGAAGATCAGCCCGATGCAGTAATAGGTAAGTTTTTGGTTAAGTCATTTACTGCACTCGTTCTTTTTGATACTGGAGCATCGCATTCATACATATCAAGGGGATTTGTGGATAAATATAACCTGCCTACCCAAGCCCTTAGGTCACCCATGTTAGTAAGCTCACCAGGAGCAGAGTATACGGCTAGACGATGGTGTGATCGGTTACCATTAAGGATTGGTAACTATGTGTTCCCCTCAGACCTAATAGTATTGGAAACTCAAGGATTGGATGTGATATTAGGCATGGATTGGTTATCGAAGTATAAAGGGAATATTGAGTGTGCTAGTAAGTCAATTTTGCTTACCACACCAGAAGGAAGAAGGATCAAGTATGTATCCCGGCATATGCCAAACAGGACACAAGTAAACTGCCTAACAGGAGTTGTGCAAGAGGATGTACCAGTGGTAAAGGATTTTCCTGATGTATTTCCCGAAGAGTTGCCAGGCATGCCACCGGATAGATACATTGATTTTTTGATTGAGTTATTGCCAGGTACAGGCCCAATATCGAAGCGACCATATAGGATGCGAGCAAAGGATTTGGTGGAAATTAAGAATCAGATTAAGGAGTTATTGGATAAAGGTTACATTCGCCCAAGTTCATCGCCTTGGGGATCACCCGTACTTCTAGTGGAAAAGAAGGATGGATCATTAAGGATGGTTGTAGATTATCGGGGATTGAATGAAGTAACCATCAAGAACAAGTACCCACTGCCAATGATCAACGATCTGTTTGATTGGTTGGAAGGAGCTAAAGTGTTTTCCAAGATCGATTTGCGATCAGGGTACCATCAATTGAAGATTCGAGAGCAGGACATACCTAAGACAGCGTTCACCACAAGATATGGACTGTATGAGTATACCATTATGTCATTTGGATTGACTAACGCACCTGCCTATTTCATGAACCTGATGAACAAAGTGTTTATGGAGTTTTTGGATAAGTTCGTCGTAGTGTTCATTGATGACATCCTGGTTTATTCAAAGAATGAAGAGGAGCATAAGGAACACTTGCGTTTGGTTTTGGAGAAACTAAGGGAACATCAGTTATACGCCAAATTTAGCAAATGTGAGTTTTGGTTAAAGGAAGTTGGATTCCTCGGACACGTTATATCTGGAGAAGGTATAGCAGTTGACCCCACTAAGGTTGAGACCGTAACAAAATGGGAAGAACCAACAACAGTTTCCAGGAGTGTGAGGCTAGTTTCCAGGAGTTGAAGAAACGTTTGGTCACCTCACCAGTATTAATCTTGCCATATCAGACCAAGGATTATGAGGTGTATTGCGACGCTTCACGTCGAGGACTTGGAGCAGTGCTTATGCAGGAAGGAAGAGTTGTTTCGTATGCTTCACGACAACTGAAGCCTCATGAGTTGAATTATGCCACGCATGATTCAGAGTTAGCAGCCGTAGTGCATGCATTGAAGACGTGGAGACATTTCCTTATTGGAAATCATTGTGAAGTGTATACGGATCACAAGAGTTTGAAGTACATTTTCACTCAGAAGGAGTTGAACCTCCAACAAAGGAGATGGTTGGAGCTCATCAAGGATTATGACATGAGATTGCATTACCATCCCGGAAAAGCTAATGTAGTAGCTGACGCATTGAGCCGTAAGAGCCATGTCAATACTCTAATGACGGGGAAAATACCAAAGGAGTTAGCAGAAAACCTTCGTGAGCTATGTTTGGAAATAGTTCTAAGAGGCTATGTAGCAGCATTGGAGATTCAGTCAACATTGATGGATAAGATCAGAGAAGCTCAGAAATCTGACAAGGAGATTGCTGCTATAAAAGAGAAAATGAGCAAAGGAAAAGCAAAGGGATTTCGTGAGGATGAGCACGATACCCTATGGTTTTAGGACCGTGTTTATGTTCCAAAAGACCCGGAGATCAGGAAGTTGATTTTGCAAGAGGCACATGATTCACCGTATTCGATTCACCCAGGGAATACCAAGATGTATTTGGATTTGAAGGGAACATTCTGGTGGACCAGAATGAAGAAGGATATTGCACCATATGTAGCAGTTTGTGACGTATGTCAGAGAGTAAAGGCAGAGCATCAGAAGCCAGCAGGATTGTTACAACCATTGCCGATACCCGAATGGAAGTGGGATAAGATAGGCATGGATTTTATCACAGGACTACCCAGGACAAAAGCAGGCCATGACTCGATATGGGTAGTAGTTGATTGTTTGACGAAGGTAGCACATTTTATCCCAGTTAAGACCACTTACACCAGTGCTAAGTTGGCAAAGATCTACATGACTAGGATCATTTGTTTGCATGGAGTTCCGAGGAGTATCGTATCAGATATAGGAACCCAATTTACCTCAAAGTTTTGGAATCAGTTGCATGAAACTTTAGGAACCAAACTAGAGTTCAGCACAACTTTTCATCCGCAGACAGATGGACAGACCGAGAGAGTCAATCAGATTTTGGAAGATATGCGGAGAGCTTGTGCACTAGATTATGGATCTAGTTGGGACGATAACTTGCCGTATGCGGAGTTTTCTTATAACAACAGTTACCAAACCAGTTCGAAGCTTTATACGGAAGGAGGTGCAGGACACTGTTGTCATGGGACGAAGTTGGAGACCGTCAATTCTTTGGACCAGATTTGATTAAGGAGTCTGAATGGAAAGTTAAGTTGATTCGTGATAGGCTCAAGGTAGCCCAGTCCAGGCAGAAGAGCTACGCAGATTCTAAACGCAAGGAGACAGTTTACGAAACCAAAGACAGAGTTTATCTTCGAGTATCCCCACTTCGAGGAGTTAAGCGCTTTGGAGTTAAGGGAAAATTAGCACCACGTTTCGTTGGACCGTATAAGATCTTGCAACGTATGGGAGAAGTCGCTTATAAGTTGGAATTACCAGAGGGACTGTCAGGAGTTCATGATGTATTCCATGTTTCTCAGCTGAAGAAATGTCATGCCGAAATGGCGGAAGTACCGCTAAGAGATACAGTGCCACTCGAAGCGATTCAGTTGGATAACGACTTAACGTATGAGGAGAAGCCAGTAAAGATTCTCGATTATGCCAGCAGAGTTACTCGCAGCAAGGTTATCAAGTTTTGCAAAGTTCAGTGGAACCACCACTCAGAGGATGAAGCCACCTGGGAGAGAGAAGAAGATTTGCTCAAGGACCACCCTCACCTATTTTCTAGCCAACCCGAATCTCGAGGGCGAGATTCATCTTAAGGGGGGTAGGTTTGTAACATCCCAAATTTGCAATTTGGAATGTTATACATAGATCATCATGCATACCATATTTTCTTGCATTTTGGTTGATCCTAGAAATTTCACGCAACTCAAGGACCCTCGGAGAGAGTTGGGGATTTTGTTATTTTCATATTTGAGTTCTCTCAAATTTTGAAAAGAGGATCATTTGATTTATTTATTTTATCTTCAATTATTTTCCGGTGTCAAAATATATGAGAGAGGGAATAATATGACTTTCCCAAATTTAGGAAAAATGAAGATTTAATAAATAGATCAATTTTGGTTTTTGCCTGAGTTTTATTTGCGTTTTATTTGGATAGGGAAAAATGCGCGTTTTCAAAATTTCATTTTAGGCCCGGAGAAAAGTTCATTTTGTTCGGCTCATTTTTAGGAGTCGGGGAATATTTACTTTAGATTTTTCGGAGTTCGTTTAGATTTTTCTTTTTGTTTTTCTGCGCGGAACCGATAAAAAAAAGGAGCCTCCCGCCAGGCCAGCCGGGCCAAAGGCCCAGCCCGCCGGCCCCTCCCCTCGCGCGCAGCGCAGGCGCCAGGCGCCAGGCACCCAGGCAGCCGCCGCCGCTCCCTGGCCAAGTCCCAGCGGGACTTAGGTCGGTTAGCCCCTCCCCTTTCCTTTGTTTTGTTTTCCTATTCCTAGTCTATTTCTTGTCCCCTACCCCAAGTCTCCTCTCCCCTCACCTATATAAATACCCCCACACCCCCCCTCTAAAACATCAAATCAAAAGCCCTCTCCTCCCCAAGCCCCACACCACCCCGCGCCTCC
>NC_041392.1:448115753-448121372 GCF_002162155.2 Triticum dicoccoides
CGCCGCCGCCACCTTAGCCGCGCCGCCCCTCACCTCCGCCGCCGCCGCACCCTGCTCACGCCGCCACCGCCCAACGCCGCCGCCGCCTGAGCCCCTCGCCGGAGACCTCGCTGGAGGTTTCCCCGCGTCTCTTTTCCTCGGATCATTTTCTTCTAATTGTTCCGATTCTTTTCTTTTCTAAACCGTTCCGGTTTTCTAGATCAATTTTTCGTTCGGTTTTTTCTCTGAAAACCCTAGATCGGTTTTCGTTCTTTTTCGGACCGTTCGTCTCAACGAACGTGATCACCAATTTTTCCCTGGTCAACGACGCCCGTTCGTTTAATCGTTCTTCTTTTTCTTTTCGTCGGATTTATTCCGCGATCGTGATCTCAGATCCGATCTTCGTTCTAGTCTTTCTTCTCGCTCGTTTATCGGAATTAGGTGATTCAAGCGCCTGGAGTTTCGTTGCGAAACCGCCGTTCCGTCTAATCAACTTGAACAAGTTTTTGCCCCGGAAAAAATTGACCTAGTTTCAACTTGCTAGAACCGAGTTGTTTTCTTCCGCCGTTTGTTTTCTGTTTCTTTGTTTGGTTCTTTCTTTCTTTGCAACCGGAGTTCTTAAATTGAACTTTCTGATTCGTTCTCTTGTTCGAGTTTTACCTGTGCATTAGATGAGTACTTATTGTATGCTTGTTGTTTGTCTGCGAGAGATCACCCGGATTGCGCCGCTTGTTACTTCGAAACCCTAGGTCTCGCGGATCATCAGCAAGGCAAGTAACACTTTGATCATACATTTTCTACAACCCAGTTTTATTGCATTAGATCAATCCTCACACATTGCATGATTAGGATCTAATTAAACTGTGGGATGGGAAGTAGATGAGGTAGTACCTATTACCTGTATTATTATGAAACCTTTGGGAGTTACTCTACGTTTGCTTATTTATGCCATGCTATGCTAGTAGACGTGGATTGGGTGAGTGAAATCCATGACAGATGTGAGTTGATAATTTTAATGGTTTATCTAAGGTGGCAACTTAAACACACATTTGGGTGGATTGAGGCACCTGATGTCTATCAGGACTTGCCTGTTTTTTTTCGGACCGCCACCCAGGCTCAAAGGGATCATAAGATAATTCATGCTAGAAACTTCCGTGTGCAGCCACATGCTACTATGGGCTCTGGCATAGTTGACTAAGTTGTGCGAACTCTTACGGGGTGGACTAGCAGTTGTAGGGGTTGTAGGTGGTACGGTCTACCCCACATGTAAGGTGCTAGCGCTTCTGAAAGACTATCTCTCGGTCATCCGTTTCTCAAACACCATGTAGTGCGGGAAAACAAACGGAGGCGATCGAGTCATGTGGGGAAAAGTGCGCAAACCTCTGCAGAGTGTACAAACTAATCATGATTAGCCGTGTCCCCGATTATGGACAACTTGAGTATCTAGTACTTGAATATCATTGTGAATCTCAACATGTTACTTCTAATTAGTGTTGTTGGGTTTTAATTACTTTTAATTGGGATTGAGAATGCTGTCAACCATTCTCAATGTTTCACAACCACCATGATAGTTAAATAAATTTATTCCTTCGCAGCAGGGAAAAACTGGCTTTACGCAAAAACTGTAACCATAGAGCTTTCCACCAGCCATATATGCATATAGTATAGCTGTTTCATTCCATTACTCTCTATGTGTTACTTTGCCAGCATATTCCATGTGCTGACCCGTATTCGGGCTGCAACTTCTTATGTTGCAGACTTCTCAGACGATGAGTAAAGTGCTTTTAGGTCGTGGTTCTATACTCAGTGATGCCGCTGGAGTTGATGGACCCATTTATCTTCCAAGCCTTCCGCTGTTATCGACACTAGATGGCCTTAAGCCATTTTTATTGTAATAAGTTCTCTTTGAGACAACGATGTAATAAGTGTGTGATTGCCACTCTGCTATAAATCCTTCGATGTACTGTGTGGTGTCAGCATTACTGATCCAGGGATGACACCGGAGCACAGAGATCAGACTGTTTGAGGTCTGGTCGCTACACTATATTAAAGTTTTTATTATACCCAACTTGGATGCCCATCATATTAGGACTAAATTCATAACCAAAGCAAATTACCATGCTGTTCTGAAAGACTCTCAAAATAATATAAGTGAGGCATTAGAGTTCATCTATTTCTTCAAAATAAAACCACTGTCGTGCTCTAAAAAGATATAAGTGAAGCACTAGAGCAAACGACAAACTACTCCAAAAGATGTAAGCGAAGATCAATGAGTAATCGAATAATTATGCAACTATGTGAAGACTCTCTAACATTTAAGAATTTCAGATCTTGGTATTTTATTCAAACAGAAAGCAAAACAAAAGAAAATAAAATGACTCTCCAAGCAAAACACATATCATGTGGTGAATAAAAATATAGCCTCAAGTAAAGTTATCAATGAACGAAGACGAAACAGGGGATGCCCTCCGGGGCATCCCCAAGCTTAGGCTCTTGGTTGTCCTTGAATATTACCTTGGGGTGCCTTGGGAATCTCCAAGCTTAGGCCCTTGCCACTCCTTATTCCGTAGTCCATCGAATCTTTACCCAAAACTTGAAAACTTCACACCACAAAACTTAACAGAAAACTCGTAACCTCCGCTAGTATAAGAAAATAAATCACTGCTTTTCGTACTATTGTGAACTCATTATAAATTCATATTGGTGTAATATATACTATATTCCAACTTCTCTATGTTCCATACCCTCCTATACTACTCATAGATTCATCAAAATAAGCAAACAACACGTAGAAGACAGAATCTGTCAAAAACAGAACAGTCTGTAGTAATCTGGAGGTTTTGAATACTTCTGTAACTCCAAAAATTCTGAAAAATTAAGAAGACAAGGACAATTTGTATATTGATCTACTTTAGTTGTAATAGGTATTTTATCGCTCTCTGGTAAAAAATGAAAATTATTTTTGTGAGTGCATACTTTCTGTTTTTATCAGCAAGATCAAACAACAATCACCCAAGAAGATCCTAAAGGCTCTACTTGGCACAAACACTAATTAAAACATAAAACCACATCTAACCATAGGCTAGATAGATTATTTATTACTAAACAGGAGCAAAAGGCAAAGAACAAAAATAAATTTTGGCTGCCTCCCAACAAGCGCTATCGTTTAACGCCCCTAGCTAGGCATGATGATTTCAATGATGCTCACATAAAAGATAAGAATTGAAACATAAAGAGAGAATCATGAAGAATATGACTAGCACATTTAAGTCTAACCCACTTCCCATGCATAGGGATTTTGTGAGCAAACAATTTATGGGAACAATAATCAACTAGCATAGGAAAGCAAAACAAGCATAACTTCAAGATTTTAAGAACATAGAGAGGAAACTTGATATTATTGCAATTCCTACAAGCATATATTCCACCCTCATAAAATTTTTTAGTAGCATCATGAATGAACTCAACAATAACCATCACATAAAGCATTATTTTCATGATCCCCAAGCATAGAGAATTTACTACTCTCCACATAAGAAAAATTCTTCTCATTCGGAATAGTGGAAGTATCATAAGAAACTCGAATACTATAAATTGTTTCCACATTAAAAGAGTAATGTTCAGGGAAAGGGTAATCACAATCATGACAAGTTTTGTAAACATAATCATCACTACTTTTTATAACATAAGTATAATCACAATAATCATCATAAGTAGCAACTTTGTTCTCATCATAATCAATTGAAACCTCTTCCAAGATAGTGGAATCATTACTAAATAAAGTCATGACCTCTCGAAATCAACTTTTATAATCATCACAATAAGATTCAACATCCTCCAAAATAGTGGGATCATTACTTCCTAAAGTTGACACTCTTCCAAACTCACTTTCCTCAGTATAATCATCATAAATAGCAGGCATGCTATCATCAAAATAAATTTGCTCATCCAAACTTGGGGGACAAAAAATACCATCTTCACCAAAATAGCATCCCCAAGCTTGTGGCTTTGCATATCATTAGCATCATGGATATTCAAAGAATTCATACTAACAACATTGCAATCACGCTCATCATCCAAAGATTTAGTGCAAAACATTTTAATACATTCTTCTTCTAACACTTTGGCACAATTATCGGAATCCTTATTTTCACAAAAGACATTAAAAAGATGAAGCATATGAGGCAACCTTAATTCCATTTTTTGTAGTTTTCTTTTATAGACTAAACTAGTGATAAAACAAGAAACTAAAAGATTCGATTGCAACATCTACAGAAACACCTTCAAGCACTAACCTCCCCGGCAATGGCACCAGAAAAGAGCTTGATGTCTACTACAAAACCTTCTTCTTGTAGACGTTGTTCGGCCTCCAAGTGCAGAGGTTTGTAGGACAGTAGCAAATTTCCCTCAAGTGGATGACCTAAGGTTTATCAATCCGTGGGAGGCGTAGCATGAAGATGGTCTCTCTCAAACAACCCTACAACCAAATAACAAAGAGTCTCTTGTGTCCCCAACACACCCAATACAATGGTAAATTGTATAGGTGCACTAGTTCAGTGAAGAGATGGTGATATAAGTGCAATATGGATGGTAGATATAGGTTTTTGTAATCTGAAAATATAAAAACAGCAAGGTAACTAATGATAAAAGTGAGCAAAAACGGCATTGCAATGCGTTGAAACAGGGCCTACGGTTCATTCTTTCACTAGTGCAAGTTCTCTCAACAATAATAACACAATTGGATCATATAAATATCCCTCAACATGCAACAAAGAGTCACTCCAAAGTCACTAATACCGGAGAACAAACGAAGAGATTATTGTAGGGTACGAAACCACCTCAAAGTTATCCTTTCTGTTCGATCTATTCAAGAGTCCGTAGTAAAATAACACGAAGCTATTCTTTCCGTTCAATCTATCCTAGAGTTCATACTAGAATAACACCTTAAGACACAAATCAACCAAAACCCTAATGTCACCTAGATATTCCAATGTCACCTCAAGTATCTGTGGGTATGATTATATGATATGTATCACACAATCTCAGATTCATCTATTCAACCAACACAAAGAACTTCAAAGAGTGCCCAAAAGTTTCTACAGGAGAGTCAAGATGAAAACGTGTGCCAACCCGTATGCATAACTTCACGAGGTCACGGAACCCGCAAGTTGATCACCAAAACAAATGTCAAGTAGATCACGTGAATATCCCATTGTCACCACAGATAAGCACATATAAGACATACATCAAGTGTTCTCAAATCCTTAAAGACTCAATCCAATAAGATAACGTCAAAGGGAAAACTCAATCCATTACAAGAGAGTAGAGGGGGAGAAACATCATAAGATCCAACTATAATAGCAAAGCTCGCGATACATCAGGATCGTGCCAAATCAAGAACACAAGAGAGAGAGAGAGATCAAACACATAGCTACTGGTACATACCCTCAGCCCCAAGGCTGAACTACTGCCTCGTCATCATGGAGAGCGCCAGGATGATGAAGATGGCCACCGGATAGGCATTCCCCCCTCCGGCAGGGTGCCGGAATGGGTCTATATTGGTTTTCGGTGGCTACGGAGGCTTGCGGCGGCGGAACTCCCGATCTAGGATATTTTCTGGAGGTTTATGTATTTATAGGA